>NC_080162.1:167526266-167834787 GCF_950295315.1 Erinaceus europaeus | reverse complement strand
TATGATCCACATAGCTGCTTCTGGGATCCTGGGTTCTCATATGTCCCATTGTTGGGAAATTGTGCAGATGTGGTTGAGCTTGGGAGGACCCACAAACCACCCTATTTCCATGCTAGAATGGCCCTCCCCTTTATCTACATACCAATCTTCTGCTTTGTCTTACATATGACTAGAGGTCTCCTTCCTAAAGTCCCTGCAGGGTATTGCTAATTACAGCCAACTGAATCCCTGGCAACGGTTGCTAGGGAAGCCCCTGCCATTTCCAGCCCAACCCACTTATGGTATTATAAAAGCCACTTCTGTATCTGGTGTCTCTCTCTCTTCAGCATCCCGACCTAGAGGAGGTCAGGCGCGCAGACCAGGAGGCGTACCTTAACCCGCTGCAGAGTCGGCCTCCCGCATGAATAAAGATTTGTATGCTACCGGCACAAGCTTGGTTCCTGGGTCATCTCTCCTGCCCACGACACTGGCCCGACATCCCAGGATTGAAAAAGTCTTACTCTGACACTTACCAATAAGTGTAAGAATGGTGTGAAGTAGACGCACCAGTATGTTATGACCCCAAACAGGTTTTTTTCATAATATTTATTTACAATATCCTGTGTTATATCAGAGAACAGAATGAGGAACACTGAAAGCATTTCTGCAAGGGTACACAAATTATGACAATTAATGCTAACCCATCAGAGCACACTCATGTAGCCCTCTGGATACACAGTAGGTACATGCATTCCACAGTCTGCAGGGGGCTGCAGTGTTGTCATATTATGTAACTTTAGGCCTTTTGCCTTGGGGTGGGGGTGGGGAGATGTTAACCCAAATGCGCTTAATTTTTTTTTTTTTTTTTTTGGCAATGTTCTTAAATGTATGTTATCCACCAGATGCCCATCAGAGAACAGGAATTATAGCCAGAGGGGAACATGAGTGACTACAGGTGAAGAATTCCTTTGTTCTATATATAGCTCTCAGTAATTGAGAAAACAATGTAGCAGAAAATAAGCTTGTGTCAACAAGTAAGAGGCATTGTAATTCAGAAGTCTCCAACATCAAGTAACCAGCTTGTCTCCAATAGAGTCCGGAGAGGAATTCTAACCTCCTTTAAAAATCTGTGTATTACGAAGTGGAAGAACATTCCTTATTCCTGGATTGGAAGAATAAATATTATTAGAATGGCCTTTCTATGAAAAGCAATCCACAATTTCAGTGAAATCCCCATCAAAATTCCAGGGCACTTTTCAAGCAAATTTAACAACTCATCAAAAAATTTGTGTGGAACCACAAAAGGCCATGAACTGTCAAAGCACAGCTGAAAAAAATAAATAAATAAAGGAAAAATATGGAGGTATCATGCTCCCAAAATTCAGTTTATACTTTAAGGCAACAGCAGTCAAAATAGCAAATAAAATTTAAAAAAAATAAAATTTTTTTTATGAAATAAAAATAGATACTTGCATCAATGGAGCCCAGAAATGAACCCACACATATACAACCACCTAAAATATGTCAAAAGGGCTGAAACCATTCAATGAGATAAAGAAGTTCTCTTGAACAGATGGTTCTGGGAAAATTGGACAGTCATAAGTAGAGAAGTGAAACTAGACTACCACCTCACACCATACACCACGGCCAAATCAAAATGGATTAAAGATCTAGATATGAGACCAGAACCTCTAAAATTTATAGAAGAAAATGTCAGTGAAACTTTTCAGGACCTTCATATCAAAGATGTGTCTAGAGATCCAACCCCCTGGGCATGAGAAATAAAAACAAGAGTAAATAAATGGGATTACATGAAACTAAACAGCTTATACACCTCAAAAGCAAACTACACAAGAATATCCAGGCAACGGAGTAAATGGGAAAAGATATTTGTAAATCTCACATGAGACAAATGACTGGTATCAAACATCTATGCAGAACTGATACAGATCTACAAAAGAAGCATGGGCAGTAGCAATGGAGACTCAAAGTTGCAATTGGTGGGCTTTAGAGGAACCTCTCCTCCTTTCAGCTGTCTTTTTGTTGATAAAATTCAGACTGGAGCAGACTGGAGGTGGCATCTCAACTGGCAAATTGCCTGACTGTTGCCAGCTGCTCCCGTGTAGATAAGGGCTTTTAATCCCAGGAATCTCTCCTTAAATCCTTCTCTATCCATGAGTCACTTGGTGGGTTCCCAAAGTAATCCTAGTCTTCTCTTTAGTTCTCAGGTGGTCCTCTTTACTATTCCAAGTTGACCAGGAGAGAAAATGCAGCTGTTGCTACTCTGTAGCCCTACCTCCGGAAGTCCCTTTTAAAAAATTTCTCTAGTAATCAGTGACTTTGAGAATTTTTTTCATGTCTACTGGATCTCTAATCTCTTCTTTGGTTAAATTTCTGTCCATGCTTTCTCCTCATTTTGAATTTTTTTTATTGATAGTTTAGTTAGCTCTTTATATATTTTGGTTATTAGTCCTTTATCTGATGTGTGGCATGTAAAGATTTTCTCCCTTAGTGTAGAGTTTCTTTCTATTTTGATGATGATACCCTTTGTTTTGTGAAGATTTATAGTTTCATGATTATTTTTGATTGTGTTTTTCTCACTGTTGGACAGAAATCTTGGAAGAAATTTCTGAAGCAAAGATTCTGCCAATGTGTTCTTTCTATATATTTAATGGTTTTAGAAGTTAAGAAAAAGCATATGGAGGATTTTAGATAAAACCATTGTAACACTTTGCTTTTGTTATTGTCCAAACAGAAAACAAAAGATTATTTTTTTCTCTGATGAAGACAGCAGAAAAACATGGTGTGCTTTGCTTACATATTAACTTCTAAAAACCAGCTAGACAGAATAAATATTGTTTAGCTAGCAGGAAATAACACTATAGGTCAGTTTTTTAGAAAGAACACAGGTGTAATTACAAAACATGTTGATTCTAAGATTCTGATTCAAATATATATGAGTCAAAACCTCTAAACTGTGGATTCAGCTCTTGGCTGATCACCTCTCCTGTTTGTCCCATTTCTCTACCAGTCTCTAATAATCATTTTCATCTGCACCATAACTTCCGCTGGCCAGAAACAAGTAAGATAGATGGTTTCTGGTCTAATGTCCATGTCTTTGATTCATTTGGAGTTGGCTTTGTGGATGATGACATGTGTTCCAGTTTCCACTGAATGATGACATGTGTTCCAGTGTTCTAGTTCCCACTGAATCATCTGAAGAAAAATACGTGATGATTTTTGTTCTAGTTAATTAAATTCAGTTACCCTCAAAGATAAGTATCAAGTATTCTAATTACTTTTTAAAATCCTAAATGGACATACTGACATGTTAGATAATAAAACAATTGACAGAAGGGCCAGGTTGAGGAGTACTTGGTTGAGTGTGCATATTACCACACGCAAGGACCAAGGTTTGAACCCCCAGTCCCCATCTGCAGAAGGGAAACATCACAAGTAGTGAAGCATGGCTATAGGTGTCTCTCTGACTCTCTCCCTTTCTATCTCCCCCTCTCCTCTCAATTTCTCTCTGTACTATAAAATAAAAGAAAAAGATAATATTTTAATTATTAAAAATAATAAAATAAAGCCATTGACAGAAAAATCACAATAGCATTTCAGGATATCTTTAAGAAACTTGAACACTATTGCACTCTAGGGGGAGGGGAGCGTAGATATTTCAGCTCCACTATAGGGGGGTGGGAGTAGGGAATATTTCTATACACTGCTATTAACTTATAGTCTTATAAATCACTATTTAACAAGTATGAAAAAGGGAAAAATAGATTGAATGTCTCAAGCTTTTTGAAGCATAGACCCCAGTTCTAAGTATTTATCCCTTCAATCTAAGCACTTAAAGTTTCAAATTGGTAACCTGGTTGAATTTTAATAGTGGGCTTAAATTGTTAATACATTTCTAATCATAACTTCTTTTGATATATTAAATTGCCTATAATCTTGGTACAGGAAACCAAAGTTTTTGTCAGTATGGAAGATATAGCTATCTTTAAATAGCATTAAATGACATAAATCATGGTAAGGTTTTATATGGTACAGTAAATCCTAACTATGAGATTTTCAAAGTAAACAGAACTCCCAGATAACTTGGTTATAGCGATAACTATCTATTGCCTTCTCAAACTCTAAGACATCAGAAACCTTCCCCATTCTCTATAAGATCCATATTTCTCCTAGACCTAGAGCCTTTGGGGCATGACTCCTTTTCCATCATGCTTTTCTTGATCCATACCATTTGATACGATATCCACTGATCTCAATCAAATCAAAGCAACCAGTACCAGCTTGACCTGTTTGACTTCAGATAGTGTCTAGAGAAACCAGGTGCAGGATGTTAACCATTCAGTTCCATTACTCTGGTGAGAATTTTCCTAGCTCATAAGACTCCATAATTCCATTTTGGGTGGCACACTTCCTAACAAAGCCACAGAACCTAGATATAGACCAGGGCCCATGAAATAGAGCGCATGTGCACATGTATCCATAAGTTAGGGAAAAATATAGACCTTAAAGTAAAAGTGCACAATAGTTTGCAGTGACACGGTAAGTACAGCAAAACAAGTACAAAGACCTGGAAAAGACACCACAAAGTATTCAATGTGACAGCTTCTACTTAGACCTAGATACTGTCATCAACTTTTTCCTATTTCACTTCCCTCAATCACTTTAAAGCTAACCTTGTCAGGTAAAGTAAGGACTACAAAAGCTGAATAAGGGCAAGAGACCGACATACTTTAATGATAGCTCTTGTGTTCACTATCAGGCCACTCCATCGTCTGGAACCCTAGTCGGGGAATCCAGGATTCCCACATAGACATGATGGGCCTAGACCTCTAACAGATATCTCTCTCTCTCTCTCTCTGTCTCTCTCTCTCTCTCTCTCTACCATCATTGGCTATCTCCATCAAGAATATCATCGTAGACCCTCTTATGGGCCTCTTTAGGACCTTGCCCTCAATATGGAGCAATAATGGTGGGGACTGCCCCACTCTCTGAAGGGAGGGTGGGTCTACATACTCTGCCACTGGAAGAAAACTGGTCCTGAAATGAGTACAGCTTAGGATGTTCCTAGCTGTGACCACAGAATGAGAACTCAGACCTACATGGATGCAAAAGTTACACAGGCTCCTTTGCTGAATATGGGTCCCAGATCAGATTGATGAGGTTTACAGTTGATGGTATTTATATACTTTTCCTATATTTGGGAGCTACTCTCTTCCCTGATCCAGCATTCTAGTCCTATTTCCAACTCTGACACATCTCTCTAGATAATACCTTTAGCCAACCTTTATGTTAGCTGTCAGGCTCAGGCAAAAACTGGCAAAGTGTTGGGCCTATCAGAATATACCTAAAATAGACTTCCTAGTTTTTTCCAAAATGAAGATCCTAAATTTTATCTACTATATTCTTACTTTTAGATTCCTGATTATTAAACAATCTGTTCTGCTTTATATCTCAGTGTTTTCAGTCACTAAGTTAAAGATGCTACCATATGCCAAACTGACTTCCCAGGGCAGATGACTTCACAGATGTACCCTGGAACCTCACCTTTCCAGAGCCCTGCCCCACTAGGAAAAGATAGAAAAAGGCTGGGAGTATGGATTGACCTGCCAATGCCCAAGTCTAGCAGAGAAACAATTACAGAAGTCAGACCTTCCACCTTCTGCACCCTATAATAATCCTAGGTCCATACTCCCAGAGATTTAAGATAAGGAAATCTTCAAATGGAGAGGAATGGATACAGAACTCTGGCAGTGGGAATTGTGTAGAATTCTTACCCCTCTTATCCTATGGTCGGTCTTGTTGGTCATTATTAAATCAATAAAACAAACTAAAAATAATGAAAACTTGAACTCTGTAATAGCCTCTTATCTTACACATGGTAGGAAATGCCTGTGTATGAATGTAACACACTGAAAATAATGACATCTACAGAGAACACTATTTCTTTCAATGCTAGAAATGTATTCTTGTCTTTCTAGTATGTCTAATAAATGTTGCTCAAAAAAGCCAAATTATGCTGATAAAGAAACACTAGTGAATGTTCATTCAATATCTTTGTATTGAATATTTCAATATTACAACTAAGAAATTTGAGTTTTTCTCAATTAATGCTTTATTAGACATTATTGGCATTTACTATTCCTCTTGACCAATCAACAATCTTTCTCTCATTAAAATAAATAAATAAATATTTAAATAAGAAAATTCAAAGGCAACAGTACCATATGTCTACCAGAATGTGAAGTACTTGAAGATAACATATTGCCTATGAATAATTGCTTTCTTGCAAGAAGACATACACTTTCAATCCCTCCATAAAATCTGAACAGAGTAGGGCAAGGCTATAGTGCAGTGGTTTATACAACATTTATGTAAATCTGAAGCTTAGAGGTCTCAGGTTCATTTCCTAGCACCACTGAGCAACACTCTTGTCAAAATCAGTCAATCAGTCTGGATATAATAGCTTGAGAACAGAGGTGTTTTCATTTAAGTGTAAAAAAATTGCATAGGATTATCATTTATGAAAATCCAAAGGAGAAATTTATAAAGTGTTAATTTATAACACTCCTATTCAGTGTGTGTGTGTGTGTGAAAGAGCAATAATGAAACTAGTTAAATAATTCACAAAATGTTCAAACAAAAGAAGCAAATAATGTGACTTTTAAAATTGGGGAAAGAAATGAGCAAACACTTCACCAAAGAAAATAATCTGATGGTCATCAGACATGGAAAAAATGCTCAGTCACTGATTATCAAAGAAATGCAAATCAAGACAACATTGAGGTACCACATTAACCCTGTGAGAATGGCCTACATAAATGAAAACAGGAATAATAAATACTGAGGAGGATATGGAGTGAAAGAAACTCTTTTACATTGTAGGAAAGTACATTGGTTCAACTCCTACAGGTGATAGTTCGAAGATTCTTCAAAACACTAAAAATGAATTTACCATACAATGTAGCAATTCCTCCCCTAGGCTTCTCTTCAAATGCAAAACCAATTATCCAAAGAGATCTATGCATACCTATGTTCTAGACAGTGTTATATTTATTAGCCAACATTTAGAAATGTGAGCTCCTATAGGACCTTGCCCCCAATATGAATCAACAATGGTAGGGACAGCCACATTCTCCAAAGGGAGGTTGGGCAACATACTCTACCACTCAAGGAAGATGGGACTTGAAATTAGTGCAGCCTAGAATGTTCCTAGCCATATTCACACAGGATGCAAGCTCAGGCCTGCAGGGATGCAGAGGTCACACAGTTTCCTGGGATGAATATGGGCCCCAGATCAAATTGATGGGGTTTACAGTTAACAATATTTTCCCATACTTGGGACCTACTCTCTTCCTTGATCCAGCTTTCTAATCCTTTTTCCAACTCTGACACTATGTCAGAGTTGGTCCACCTGCATGTTAGATGTCATGCTTAGATAAAAACTAGTAAAGTCATGGGTTCCTTGGAATATATCTAAAATAGATCCACTAGGTATTTATTTTTTCCAAAATGGGGACCCCAAAGCTCATCTGCTATATTCTTGCTTTTAGGTTCCAGGGTATTAACAATTTATTCTACTTTATATCTTAGTGTTTTTCAGCCACCAAGTTCCAGATGCTATCATGACACCAACCTAACTTTCCTAGGCCCACATCCCCAGAGCCCTGCCCAACTAGGGAAAGAAAGAGAAAGGATGGGAGTATGGATTGACCTGTCAATGCCCATGTTCAGCAAGGAAGCAATTATAGAAGCCAGACCTTCCACCTTCTGCACCCCATAATAATCCTAGGTCCATTTCCCAGGGATAAAGAATAGGAAAGCTATCAAGGGAGGGGATATGATATGGAGTTCTGGTGGTGGGAACTGTACCTCTTTTATGTTATGGTCTTGTTAATATTTCCATTTTATAAATAAACTAAAAAAAAGAAGGGAAGTTGTGGTATATATACACAGTGGAAGAATATACAGCTATATGAACCAGTGAAATAATCTCTTTTACTACAACATGGGTGAAACTGGTGGAAATGATGTTGAGTGAAATAATGCAGCAGGAAAAGATAAATACCACATACCCTCACTCATAGATGGAATCTCAGAAACAAAGCAATGAACAATATAGGGTAAAAGCTCAATTGACTATGGACTGTTGCAGATTTGGGAATTCAGATGAGTGAAGAAGGAAATTATGACACCTTTATGACAATAGTTCTGTAAACTAACATTTCCTCAATAAAGTGATACTGAAGTGGAAAAAAGAACATTTTTTTTAAAAAGCATCAATCTGGTTTTAGACTTAAAACTTTTGAAAATTTTGTCTAATGTAAAATGACTTCGAGGACTGGAGAGATGGTTTCGTAGCCGAGTACCAGTCCTGCTTATATGAAGCCAAGTGCCAGTCCTGCTTATATGAAGCCAAGTACCAGTCGTGCTTATATGAAGCCCTGGCACCTGTGAAAGTATGAAAGACAAAAGGAATCAGAACTTTGTGGATGGTGGAATAATGCTTTTGATTTTGAGAGATCTCTATATATACACATCTCCCCCTCCTTTTCTTCATTATTTCTATCTCATCGTTTCTTACATATAAATAAATAGAAGATATCTGTTTGTAAAACAGACATATTGTAAAATAAATAAAAACAAGATGTCTGCTTCAAAAATACACATCTTTCATTTATTTATTTGCAAATTTGATCTGGGGAGGTGACTCAGTAGAATGCATGACTATGAGGTCCTGAGTTTGTTCTCTAGCAACATATGTTTTTAAAAAGTGACTCTGTAAAATGTTACCTGAAGAACAAACACACAAATGCACAAATATTTTGTTTAGCATAAATGGATGGAGTTCCTGCTATCATAATGTTAGCTTTTATGAACTCCTAAGGCTTCCACAGAAGCATTTCAAAAAGAGATAAGTTATTATAAAGCTTTGTTGGTTGTAAGTATAGCCACTGTTTTTTCTACAATATTTTCTGAAATATGAAGGCTCTTATTTTAAAATATGTTTTTTAGAAAGATGGGTATTATTCTTCAAAGAGAAAAGTATTATTTTTCAAAACCATAAAGTCAATTTCTTTAAAAGATTAGGATCAATACTACTGATGAAATTCCGCTCCTTAAATATGCCTGCTATTCTTTCTTGCTTTTGGAAAAATAATCATATCATTCACATGAACATTAAAAAAACTTTTTCCTATGACTAGAATAATTCTGCACATTACATTCCCACAAATAGTCAGTAATCTTATTTGAGAAATCCCTCCACAAATTTTAAGTCTGCTGATACCAAGATAATGGAAAGACATCCCATGCTCATGGATTGGAAGAATAAATATCATCAAAATGAATATTCTCCCCAGAGCCATATACAAATTTAATGCAATACCTATCAAAGTTCCACCAAGCTTCTTTAAGAGAATAGAACAAACACTACAATCATTTATCTGGAACCTGAAAACACCTAGAATTGCAAAAACCATCTTAAGGAAAAGAAACAGAAACGGAGGCATCACACTCCCAGACCTTAAACTATATTATAAGGCCATCATCATCAAAACAGCATGGTACTGGAACAAAAATAGGCACACAGACCAGTGGAACAGAATTGAAAGCCCAGAAATAAATCCCCACACCTATGGACATCTAATCTTTGATAAGGGGGCCCAAAGGATTAAATGGAAGAAGGAGGCTCTCTTCAATAAATGGTGCAGGGAAAACTGGGTTGTAACATACAGAAGAACGAAATTGAACCACTTTATCTCACCAGAAACAAAAATCATCTCCAAATGGACAAAGACCTAGATGTCAGACCAGAAACAATCAAATACTTAGAGGAAAACATTGGTAAAACACCTTCCAACCTATACCTCAAGGACATCTTTGATGAATCAAACCCAATTGCAAGGAAGACTAAAGCAGAAACAAACCAATGGGACTACATCAAATTGAAAAGCTTCTGCACATCCAAAGAAACTATTAAACAAACAAAGAGACCCCTCACAGAATGGGAGAAAATCTTCACATGCCATACATCAGACAAGAAACTAATCACCAAAATATATAAAGAGCTTAGCAAACTTAGCACCAAAAAAGCAAATGACCCCATCCAAAAATGGGCAGAAGATATGAACAGAACATTCACTACAGAGGAGATCCAAAAGGCTAACAAACATATGAAAAACTGCTCCAGGTCGCTGATTGTCAGAGAAATGCAAATTAAGACAACACTAAGATACCACCTCACTCCTGTAAGAATGGCATACATCAAAAAGGACAGCAGCAACAAATGCTGGAGAGGATGTGGGGACAGAGGAACCCTTTTACATTGCTGGTGGGAATGTAAATTGGTACAGCCTCTGTGGAGAGCAGTCTGGAAAACTCTCACAAGGCTGGACATGGACCTTCCATATGATCCAGTAATTCCTCTCCTGGGGTTATACCCCAAGGACTCCATAACAGCCAACCAAAAAGAGGTGTGTACTCCTATGTTCATAGCAGCACAATTCATAATAGCTAAAACCTGGAAGCAACCCAGGTGCCCAACAACAGATGAGTGGCTGAGAAAGCTGTGGTATATATACACAATGGTCTCTCTTTCTCTCTCCCTCTCTGTCTTCCCCTCCTCTCTCAACTTCTCTCTGTTCTAGCCAACAACAACAACAGTAATAACTACAACAACGGTAAAAATAGCAACAAGGGCAACAAGTATTAGGAAAAGGATAACACAGAGTGAAACTTGGACTGGGTTGGGGTATATGGCAGCAAAGCAATAATAGGTTCTGGACAAGGTGGAGATAGGGAGTGAGGGTAGAGAGGATATCACACATCGGTTACACATACCTGATAGTGAAGAGATGGGTTGGTGGTAGGAGTGGTGTGCAGATACCTATTATGAGGAGAAAAGGTTCAATACCCACTTATCAACAACTGTGTTGTAAACCATTATCTCCCTAGAAAAATGATTTGCAAAGTGAAAAGTGAATATATAGGGATTAGATGATTTTTTACAAGATCATTTGATGACAAACCAGTAAGGCCGGATTTAGAATAATACTGTCTGTTTCTTGAGAATATGAAAATTAACATTCACCCAAGTATTCTTTGAACATTGCATCCTTTCCTACTGATTTAAATCATCATCATTGTATCTAGGTAGAATGTGTTCACTGGATTTTTTTTTAACTTTATCCTGTCTCTTGATCAAATCATTGCTGTTTGATGAAAATAAGAGCAAGCTCCTTTCTCTTCTACTTTTTTTTTTTTTCTCATCCATTCCTTAAACTCCCACTGTACCTTCAGGGTTAAAGCACAGTTACTTCCTGGGGCCAAGCTGAATCCTGTGGTGCTTGAACACAGGAAAGAAGCTGTGCTTCTTCCTCTCTCTGTACTCCCTCCCCTGCATAATTTCTGGCAGCTCCAGAGAGTGTTTATTCAGGCGAGCTTTTCCACCCCACAGGGGAGAAAACCAGGCTCATTAAATCCTGAATAGTACTTATTGCTTGGATAAAAAAAAAAAATTAAAGAGGATTGATTCTTGAGTATGGGGGGGGGGGAGTGCATGTACTGGCACATGAAATGATCTCCTCAGGGAAGTGCTGAAATCCCTATAATTTGAGTTACAGATTGTAGGAAGCACACCAGACAAGGAGATGCTGGCTGAAGAATGAAATGCATTTATAAATTCGCTCAATCTCCATGGCTGATGATTTTATAATCTATCTCTTACTTCTGAGCCCAAAATAGATAAGTTGGTTCTTTCAGAGACTTGTTATAATTGTAAATATGCTCTTGAAGTCCCAGTCTATTTTCCCATCTGAAAAGAACAAGCTTCCTGGCTATAACCCAGAGATGAGACTAAACTCACTGAAATGCCCAGTGCTTTGTTGTAATTATTTTGTTTCACATTAATATACTTTTTATTACTTGTAAATAATGACATTAAACACTGCTCATAATGGACTCTCACAAAGTTACACTGACTGAATAAGTGAACAAAATCTGATTGACAAATCTTTTTTTTTTAATCTTTCAATTTAACTACTGAAAAGAACTGGCAGTCAGAAGCAATGATTTCAGGAAGATTTTGCCTGGATTTTTAAATATTCATAGTTTTAATCTCTAAGAAATTGTCTTATTATAGCTTCTTAAAGTCTATGGTTGAATTGTCTGTTTCATAAAAATAAACATGTTTTAGAAGGTATCATATTTTCTAATATACTTCTCTTATTTACAGATAAACAAATATAATTATAAATGAATTTAAGATGATTCATTATGGGTTTAGGCTCATTATTTAGAGGCTTTTTTTTTCTTTTTTGCCTCCAGGGTTATTACTGGGATTTATAATGCCTGCATTATAAATCCACTGTTCCTGGAGACCATTTTTTCAATTTTGTTGCCCTTGTTGTTATTAATATTGTTGTTGTTGTTAATGCTATTGTTGTTGTTGGGTAAGACAGAGAGAAATTGAGAGTGGGGGAGAAAAAGACACCTGCAGACCTGCTTCACTGCTTGTGAAGCGACCCCGCCCACCCCAGGGGGGGAGTCAGGGGCTTGAACTGGGATCCTTACTCCAGTCCTTGAGCTTCCCACCATGTGAGCTTAACCGCCTGGCCCCCAAGGATTTTTTTCTTCATTTCAAGTTTAGGCAACTCTTAATTCAACTTTAAAATATGTGAATAGGGGATCTGGTAGTAGCGCAGCAGGTTAAGCACAGTTAGCGCAAAGCAAAGCAAGGACCCTCTTAAGGATCCCTCTTCGAGCCCCCGCCTCCCCATATGCAGGGTAGTCACTTCACAAGCAGTGAAGTAGGTCTGTAGTTGTTTGTCCTTCTCTCCCTCTCTCTGTCTTCCCTGCCTCTCTTCATTTCTCTCTGTCTTACCCAACAACAATGACATCAATAACAACAACAATAAAAAACAAGGGCAACAAAAGGGAATAAATAAATATTTTTTTAAAAGATGTGAATAATTCTCAAATGGATCTTTTAAAAACTTTTTATTAGAATAACTCAGATCAACTGAATTTGGAAAATTAAAAAGATCAAAGAATACCCTTAAATTTTATTTTATATTTGAATGTTATCTTTAATGTTGAATAGACAGTTTTATAAGCAACTCCATAAAAATTAAATTAACATTATTTTATTATTGTCTTAAAATGATATTTGGTATTTAAAAGCATGTGTCAATTCAAATGTCTTTCCTACAACTATTAAGCTAACAACCACTCTTTGGAAGTTTCATCAATTGTTTCTATATATAACTTAGATTATTCATGTTCTTTCATTACTAAATTGACATAGTTGACATTTTATATTACTGATACAATTTTGCTTTGCATATATCACAAAATTTTTTACTCCATACCATATCTAGAATTCTAACCATTATTAGAGAGTGAGTATTCAGATACTAAAAATAAATGCAGGGGGTAGTGGAGCACCAGGTGGAGTATATGTGTTATAATGCTCAGGGACCCAGGTGGGTCCTCAATCCCTCCCTCAATGAGTCATGGTGAAGCACTACTCCAAGTGTCTTTCTCTCTCTCCCTCTCAATATCCCCTTCTCTCTCAATGTTTATGTGTCTCTATCAGATAAATTAAAAAGTAAATGAATAAATAAATGCAAATGGCAGTGGACAGTAGTATATCTGGTAGGCAGCATATGCTACCATGCACTAGGATATGGATCTAAGTCCTTGAATTGGGGAAGCATCATGAGTAGCGGAACAGTGCTAAAGGTATCTTGCATTCTCCCACTTCTCCCCTTTCTTCTCTTCTGTCTTCCTCTCTGTGTCTAAAAGAAAAGAAAGGAAGGTGGTAGCACAGTGATTAGGCGCACGTGGCGCCAAGTACAAGGACCTGCATAAGGATCCCCATTGGAGCCCCCGGCTCCCTACGTTCAGGGGAGTCGCTTCACAGGCAGTGAAATAAGTCTGCAGGTGTCTTTATCTCCCCCTTTCTGTCTTCCTCTTCTCTCTCCATTTCTCTTTGTCCTATCTAACAACAGCATCAATAACAACAACAATAAAAATACAAGGGCAACAAAAGGGAAAATAAATTTTAAAAAACTTCAAAAAAAAAAAGAAAAGATAGGGGAAAAAAGTTACAGGCATTGGCAATTATGTAGTTGTTATGCAGACATGGAGAATCAACAGTAAATCTGGTAGAAAAATAATGATGATGGTAATGGTTTAGATATATTTTTAGTCCATAAAATTATATCATTGTCAATCATCCATAACATCAGTGCAGTAGTCAAGGGGGCTAGGATGATTGACAATGATATAATATCTTTTCTCTCTGTCCTACTGAATAAAATAGACCAAAAAAAAAAGGGGGGGGGGGATTGCAGCCAGGAACAGTGGATTTATACTGCTGGCATCAAGCCCCAAGCCCCAAGCCCTAAACCCCAATCCCCAAGCCCCAGCAGTTAACACTGGAGGCAACACTAGAGTTGGTGTATTGCACCAAAGTAAAAGACTCTGGAATATGTGTGTGTTGGGGGGGGGGGGTGTCCTGGATCATGATGGCAGAGGAGGACCTAGTGGGAGTTGAATTGTTACATGGAAAAGTAGGAAATGTTTTGCATGCACAAACTATTGTATTTTACTGTCAACTGTAAACCTTTAATCCACTAATAAAGATAAAAAAAGGGGGGGAGGAAAAATTGCATCAAGACAAAATAAAATTAACTTCTTATTTTTTTCTTATTTCACAGTAGTGCAGATTAATTTCATTAATGCCACATATGATGCATTGAAATCTTTTAGCCTATCATTCCAGTAAACTAGTCAAGTGGAAATACAGGTTGTCATGATCACTTTCTCTCCGTTTACGAGAAAACAAAACAGAACTTTCAAGTGGTTCAGCCTCCAAGATGACCCCAGTGATTCTTACTTTCTCATCTTTATTCTCTATTGTCTCCTTTCACAGAGGTTACTACTGTAATCATTAGGATTTTTTAAGGGGATTTCAGTGTTTAGTTCTGAACACAGGTCATAAAAACTGCTGCTACTTTCACCCTGCTCTCGCAGGACCTTTTGCTCTCAAGGAAAGTGATCAAGTTGCGAAGATAGTCCAGCAGCTCTTTGAAAATGTCTGTGTCAAGGGACTATGATTTCTACCAGCTAAGAACCCACTAGTCAGTCATTGGAAAGACACATTGGAACAGACCCTGCAGTCCCAATAAGATCTAATCCTCAGCAATAACCCTGATTACAAGAGAAAAATAAAAGAAAACACAAACAACAACAACAAAAAGCAACCATTTAATGTTCAATCCAAAAAATGTTAAAAGACATCTTAGGAGTATGTATTCGGGCTACATGGATAGGCTGTCAGCATATGCAGGTAGAAATTTATTACTGAAGAGTTTCTGTGAGAAAGCCAATATAAAAGACTATGGTTTCTAAGATTGAAATATAGTTACAAGTCCAAAGTTGATGCTATTTAGAGATGTTCTTTGATTAACTGATTTGTTGTTATGTATTCCAGGAATTACTGATATTTAAAAGTAAATTATTTTCTTTTTTATTTTCTTTTATTTATTTTACTTTTGAGAAAGATGCAGATAGAGAGACACAGAAAGAAACACCAGAGCACTGCTCAGCTCTGGCTTATGGTGGTGTGGGGGATTGAACCTGGGGCTTTGGAGCCTCAGGCATGAGAGTCTGTTTGCATTAGCATTATGCTGTCTCCCCCACCCAAAAGTAAATTATTTTCTATGAAATCTTAAGTGTGTTATTAGTGAAATCTTCCATGCAATAACATCTAATTTTATCTTTAAATTTTTGTCTAGTGTAAACAAAGTAAAAATGTCTCATCCTTTGAATATGGGATGATCTCACTCACAGGCAGAAGTTGAAGAACAAGATCAGAAAAGAAAACACTAAGCAGAACTTGGACTGGAGTTGTATTGCACTAAAGTAAAAGACTCTGGGGTGGGTGGCAGGGAGTGTTCAGGTCCTGCAACATGATGGTAGAGGATCTGGTGGAGTTGTATTGTTATGTGGAAAACTGGGAAATATTATGCATGTACAAACTATTGTATTTACTGTTGACTATAAAACATTAATCACTCAATAAAAAATGTTTTTAAAAGTCTCATCCTCATATCTAATAAGAGTCATCAATTTTATAAACTATTAGTTTCCAGAAAAATCTATTCCTTATCTGTATCTTAAAAATTGTAAATAAACAACAAAGCAACAAAAGGGAAAATAAATAAATATAAAAAATTGTAAAGAAATATAAAATTTTGGCAATTCTAGGTGTTTTCAGGTTCCAGATAAATTATTGTAGTGTTCGTTCCATTCTCTTAAAGAATCTTGGTGGAACTTTGATGGGTATTGCATTAAATTTGTATATAGCTCTGGGGAGAATATTCATTTTGATGATATTTATTCTTCCAATCCATGAGCATGGAATGTCTTTCTATTTCTTGGTATCAGTTTCTATTTCCTTGAGTAGCGACTCACAGTTTTCAGTATACAAGTCTTTCACTTCTTTGGTTAAGTGTATTCCTAGGTATTTTATTGATTTTGCTGAAACAGTAAATGGGAGTGACTTCTGGATGTCTTCTTCTTCAGATTTAGTGTTTGCATAAAGAAATGCCACTGATTTTTGTACATTGATTTTTTAGCCTGACACCTTGCTATATTGCCTAATAACTTCCAGTAGTTTTCTGCTGGATTCTTTAGGTTTTTCTATGTATACTATCATATCATCTGCAAATAGTGAGAGCTTGACTTCTTCCCTTCCAATCTGTATTCCTTTGATTTCTTTCTCTTGCCTGATTGCTATGACAAGAACTTCCAATACTATGTTGAAGAGTAATGGCGACAGTGGACAGCCCTGTCTAGTCCCCGATCTCAGAGGGAATGCTTTCAGCTTCTGTCCATTGAGTATGATGTTGGCTGTAGGTTTGCTATATATGGATTCCAATATCTTGAGGAATTTCCCATCTATTCCCTATGTCTGCTAGTTGTGATAGATTCGTAGTGCTTGCACAGAGTCCAAGTGGTAAACTTGGAGGGGGGGAAATAATAATCAAAAACTTTGTAAGGAGTTTCTGAATTATGAGTAATCCAAAACAACTTTTCTGCAAATTTCATTTCTCTGTTAGCACAAGAAATCACATTTAAAAGTAAATTTAAAAACATTTATATGTATAAATTTATAATGTGAATATATAGTATATACACTATACAGTCAATATGAATATGTGTATATCTCTATATATGTGTGTATATATATATATATATATATATATATATATATATATATATATGGCAATAACAAAATCCCCATAGTTAGCTAAACTCCCTGTATATTACAAACCTCTCAGAAAATTTATATTCACTATCCGTAAACCTCTCTCCTCACCCCTCCCTCTCCAGTGCTTTGTACAAAGAGGTATTTACACAATTGTTTAATTAAAGAAGGAAGTAATGAGTGTAAACAGTATATGAAAAGCTCTTCAAGTTTTATTTTTATCATTAAAAGTGCACCCACACAAAAACTACAGTTTACAGATTTTTCTTAGCATTTTCTGTTTTAAAATGCTTCTCTAACTTACAGGGAGTATCAATGGCTACATTCATAAAACAGAATAACCAAAAAAATTGTCTGTAGGAAAAAAAAAGATTCATTATGTGGTACTTTAGTGCTTTCACCTTGGATACTATCTTACTAACGATTTGTTCCACTTACAAGCAAGGCATCTAAACCAATGTCTCAGTGTTTTGCCTTCAAACTGTTGTGAAAGGAGATGGATAAACTACTCTTTTGCTGTACAGTTTTATCCTCTCTGGGATGAAAGAAACCTTAGAGTTACAATTTGAACAGTACTTTCTTGTAAAGTCTGTGAAAACACTTTATGTCTTGTAGGAACTGAATCAAAAATCTCCTTTAAAGGCCACAGGATGTCATTTTAGTGAACTACAATGTCTCTTTCAGAGCAGTTTACACTATTTAACCAAAGTCTTCAGAAAACCCTTGTTTTCTCTGAATAGATTCAATGAACTCTTTCCTCAACTGAGGCAGGAAGCATTTAAGTTAATCAGTCAGTAGGTCAATGTGTCAAAATATTTTTACCATATGTTTAAAATTGAGGACAATATTCAGATAAGAAAAAATAATCAATGTGATTAAGTCAGCAATTAAAATTATGTATTAAACTTTAGAAATATTTATTTAGATAAATTATATATTAGGTTACATTAGAGATATTTGTTTTGCTAAATTGTATTTTTAGAATATTAATCTACCTCTTTACTACTTTCGCTTTTAACTCAAATTCTTTTCCAAGTTCTGTACCATTTTAATGAAATGGTACAGGCTACAATGTTTTCTTTAGGCTCCATTGGATTCTGTTTACTCATACTTTTGAGCTCAATTTAGTTGTCATTTATTCTGGGAAAATCTTCACTGAAAAACTTGATTATTTGTTTATAATAAGTAAGACCTCTCTTTAAGAGAGTTTAGGACTCATAATAAAATGGAGTCACTAGTGTAGAAAACGGTCGTAAATTCCCAGCAGTCACCCCACCACCACCACCACACAGCTCTCTTTCTATTAATATCTTTCACCATATGGAGATATTTGTTACAATTACATTATCATCAAGTAGTAGAGATAACACAGTGATTATGTAAAAGACTTGAGACACCAGAGGTATCAATCTTGTGCACAATCATAAGCCGGAGCTAAGCAGTGCTCTGGTGGTAAAAAAAAAAAAAAAAAAAAAAGGAGAAGGAAGAAGAGGAGGAGGAGAAAAAAGACAGAGGAAGGGAAGGGAGGGAGGAAGGAAGGAAGGACAGGAGGAAGGGGAGAAAGAAAAATTACAATGATACTTTTATCACCCAAATCTGTAGTTTAACTCAGAGTTCAATTTTGAAGTTATATGTTCTATGAGTTATAATAAATAATTAATGGTATGTTATCTACTACTATTATCTGGAGTAGTTTCACTGCCATAAATATTTTTTGAACACTGCCTATTCATACTTTCCAAGTCACTTCTTCTTCTAGCGTTTGCCCTTCTACCGTAGCCAGTTAACAGAGTCAGATTGAGCCTGATAGAAAGTTTCGAGACCTCCTTTGAATCTGGAGAGGTGGCAGTCGTTGACTATGTGGCTCATAGTCTGTAGCCGCAGGGGCAGTTCGGGTCGTCTCTGGCTCCCCAGCGATGGAACATAGCGGCGCACCGGCCATGGCCTGTTCGATTGCGATTGAGGAGGGCCCAATCATAACGTGCTAGGTCAAAGCCGGGTTGACGCTTGCAGGGGTCTGTGATGAGGTGTTCTTTACCTCAGCTGACTGCCAACTCTGTTTCCAAGAGTCTGGAACAGAGAAGTTCAGTGTAGGCGTAGGGGACCAGATTGGGTGACGAGATGTCAAGCGTTGGACAGGGTGGGCGAAGATATCCGCGTATATTGGCAGGTCCGGTCAAGTGTAGACGTGGGAAATGAACTTAGATGATGCCACATCCCGACGAATATCTGGCGGGGCGATGTTGCTAAGAACTGGCAGCCATGGAACCGGGGTGGAACGGATGGTTCCAGAAATTATCCTCATGGAGGAATATAATTTGGAATCGACCAAGTGGACATGGGGGCTACGGAACCATACTAGGGCACAGTATTCTGCAGTGGAATAGCATAATGCCAGAGATGATGAGCGTGGTGTGGAAGCGCTCGCGCCCCATGAGGAGCTGGCCAGTCTTGCAATGATGTTATTCCTTGCGCCCACCTTTGCTGCAGTTTTTATGAGATGTTCGAGAAATGACAGAGTGCGATCGAGAGTAACGCCAAGATAGACTGGCTGGGCTTCATGCTGGATTCTCGTATCGCCAAGCTGCACATTAAGCTCATGCGAGGCCGAGGCATGGTGTAGATGGAAAACAGATGATACCGTTTTTGCAGAGCTAGGGATTAGTCGCCATTTTTTACAGTAATCAGATATCAGAGACATGTCTTTCGTGAGTGTTTCCTCGAGGATGTCAAACTTGGATGCCTGAGTTGCACAGCAGATGTCATCGGCATAGATGAACTTCCTTGAAGAAGTTTCTGGGAGGTCATTGATGTAAATATTAAATAGCGTAGGAGCCAGAACAGAGCCCTGGGGGAGGCCACTTGAGACAAGTCTCCATCTGCTAGACTTGTCACCCAGATGTACCCGGAATCTTCTGTTTTGGAGAAGAAACGATATAGTGTTGGCCACCCATGGAGGCAGGCATCTTGAGATCTTGACTCCTAGTCACTGATAACCACTGATATTTTTTACTGCCCCAGTAGTTCTACCTTTTCCAGAATGTCATATAGCTAGAATGATACCGTATACAATCTTTTCATATTGGGTTCTTTCACTAAGAATTATATGTTTAAGATTTCTCCCTGCCTTTCATGACTAGAAAGCTCATTGCTGTTTAGTGCAAGTTATATTCTAGTTGAGATATAGCATATTAATCCATTTACATATGAATGGACACCATGCTTGTTTTCAAGTCTTTAAAACGATTATGAATAAAGCTTCTGTAAACATCAGTGTGCAGATTTTGTTGCATATTTGTGAAATCCACACATATAATGAGTGCTAACATCTGGCAAATATTATAGTAGATAATGAAATTTATGTGACATCTGCTGTTTCGTAGACTTGACCTATGAGGCAATTATGAAAAGCATTATTAAGAAGAATGACTCTCCCAATAAAATTAGACATAATAAAATAGTTATGATGATCATAATGCAATGACGATAACACTACCAAATAGTATGCTTATATAACAAACACATTGCTAAAGGCTTGAAATATATTACAGCATTCTTAAAAGACATAAAATCTGTTAATAGATTTCCAAGGGACAATTTCAAACAGAAGAAATAGGTAAACAGTAAAGTACTACGGAGAGTGTTAAATAAAAAGTACTAAAAAGTTTCAGCAGATTTTTGCAGTGAGAATTTATTGGTAAACTTCTGGAGAAAAGGTGAATTGAAGAGCAACAAAAAACTAACATTGGATATAGGACTAAGGTGAAAATTGGAAAGACTATTAAAAGGATTTTAAAATTTCATAATAAAATAATTGCAATAGAGATAATGAGAATAGCATTTAATAAACTTACTAGATGGATATTGTGTATTACTTCAAGGAGATCTGGAGTTTTTTGTTTGTTTGTTTTGTCTCCTTTGTAAAAAATATTTTTATTATTATGTAGAGAAAGACAGAAATTGAGCGGGAAAGGGGAGCTAGGGATGGAGTGAGACAGAGAGACACCTGCAGCCCTGCTTCACCATCATGAAGCCTACACCCCACAGGCGGGGACCAGGGGCTTGAACCCAGGTTCTTGCACACTGTAATGTGTGCTCTTAACCAGGTGTACCACTGCCTGGCCCTTTTGATTCAAGCATTATCTTTCAAACAAATCAGAATGTCATCTTTCACTATTTAAGATAATTATGTAAGCTGTCTTCTGCCTCTCCCCAAGAAATGTCCAAAGTGAATCAGTTCTAATTTATTTTAGGACACTTTTCTGTGCCACAGCAGACAATATAAACTGATGTTGTCACTTCCATAGTGACATTATAATAGCGAGTACCACCTCTATTAAAATTACCCTACTGCAAGGTCTCTGATATTTTAAAAATACATGTCCGATTGGAAAAATTCAAGTGGCTCTATTATACAATGAATTACTCTCCATAACCTACTACTTTTATTTGAATCATACTTGACAAATATAAAATGGCACTGTGTATTAGCCAATACAGGCTTTGTAATCAGGTCACCTAACACTACCACTTCCTGGCTACTAGATTTCAGATAGCTTTTATCCAATTTTCCAACTGATATTTCTATTAAAAAAATATCCCAAGAAAGAAATAAGGAAATGTACTTTGTGACAGCAATAACCTTGCAAATCAACATCTCAGAAAAATAATAATGAAACTATGAGGGGCTGGGGGAAAATATTCCAAGGGTCAGAAGATTTCTCACTCAGGATAGGACACACTTGACCATGTGGAAGACCAGGGCTCAAGTCCCCTAGACAACATGGGACCATCAAGCAAGGCAGTTTGATTAACAGTGTAGTAATGCTATGAAATAGCCTCTCTCTCTCTCTCTCTCTCTCTCACACACACACACACACACACACAGAGAGAGAAACACAGAAACACACACACATGCACACACTCGCTTCTGTATGTCTTGACATGAAGCTATTATTACTGTTGTTATTATTAATATTATTATTATTTTAACCAGAGCTAGAATGAGCACTGCTCAGCTCTGGTTTATGGTGGAAGGTTGAACTTGGGACTTTGGAGCTTCAGGCATGAAAATGAGTTTTTAAAACAGAAAAGAGAGTTGCAGAGAGAGGCAGAATGAAGCTTTGAAGCCAAAAATAATTCCATTTGTACTTGATAAAGAATGTTGTAAATATTACAAAATGTAAATCACCAAGAAAAAAATTTTTCTAAGGGGTAGATAGTATAAAGATTATCAGAGACCCAGGCCTGAGGCTCTAAAATCCCAGATTCAATCCCCCCACAGCACTATAAGCCAGAGCTGATTAGTGCTCTGGTGTGGTGATGCTATATGCCCTGACACAGTGGTGACGTCAGCTTTGGTGACAGAAGGCTGAGAGCGTGTGCAGTGGTCTGCGCAGGCGCATGGTGGACTGTAGATGGATTCAGACTGCTGGTGTGCAAAGCATTGAGGATAGGCTGAAAAGACTTAAAAGGACAGCCAGCCAGAACTCTGGGGCTTCTTTGGCTGCTGCTTCTTCTCCTGGTCAAATGCCTCTCAGCCGAGGTGCTCCAGGCATCCATCCGCCATGTCTACTTCTCCTGGGAACTGAACACGTGTGACTCTGCTAGCTGGTAAATGTCTAGACCCCTCTACAGCCATGAGCAACCTTTACCAGAGCTAATAATTGTTTATCTTATGGGACTAGACTTTGATAACCATATTCAGACTTTATAGACCTAGCGTATGCTTAACCCTTAATGATAAGTGCTTATTTTGCTTTTTACCTGTTTCACCCTAATAAATCTTATCTTGGTTAAACCAGTTCCCAGCTCCCACTGTGAATTCTTCTATATGCTCCACAAGCAGCCCCAATCCCCATACCTCTTTTTAAGTTTATTTAAAACACTCTGGTAAAAAAAAAAAAAAAAAAAAAAAAAAGGAGGAGGAGAAAAGAAAGGAAAAGGAGAAGAATTTCCAGATTTTTCTAATAGTCCACTCACATCAAACATAATTATATCACATATACATATATGCAACCTACCAATCTTTTCACACTTGCATGATTGCACTGCTCCCAAGAGTTTCTTTATATTTATTTATATTTTTAAATGGGATTGGGGTTGAGGGGCTGAGAGAGAGGAGAGGCACCAAAGCATCATCCCACTACTTCTGAAGCTTCCCTAGTACAAGTGTTCATCCAAGTGGTAGCTGGGGATTTGAACTGTGTCCTCAAATATAGTGTGTTCTACCAGGTGAGTTATCTGCAAGTTTCTAAACTTATACTTATTTCTAAATTTATATTAAATGGTGCTAGATTTTATACATACATACATACATACATACACACACACACACACGCGCGCACACACATATATGTTTTCTGTTTTCTATTAAGAGATTTCATGTGAATTAGCTCAACTGTTCACTGCTATAGCTTGATAATAGACATAACTGTTCCATGATACAGATGAAAATGTTAAAACTCAGAAAGTTGAGGGATACTCCCAGAGAGATAGAGAATGGGAAAGTTATTAGGGGAGGGGATGAGATATGGAGATCGGGTTGGGGGAATTGTATGGAGCTGTACCCCTCTTATCCTACGGTTTTGTAATGTCTCCTTTCTTAAATAAATAAATAAAATAAAAAAGGGAAATTGAAGGATTTGCTTAACTTTGGAGCTAGAATCTAACTAACACACATAGTGAAGAATGCTAGAACTGGCTTAATCATATTGAAAACTTCTAAAAATCTAAAGCAAAACAAACTGCATAAATAAATCAATATGGGTATATATGCATATTATGTTTGTGAAATATTCCATTGCATTACTCGAGTTCATTATATTTATACAGGTTTAACTTTCCTTTATAACTACACTTCTGTACCAACTCTGAAATTTCGTTTTAATATATCTGAATAATTCAAATGCTTTCCTGTAAATTACACTTATCTAAACTGTACTTGTAAAATGTTTTGCAGGAGAAAAACCTCAATTATTTTTCCTTTTCTGGAATTATTATCTGAAGTAGTATTTATGATAAAGTACTCATTATTTTATGTATTTAAATTAATATTAATAGGCCGTTTGAAAGCTACTTGGTAACTCTTTACCTTTAATTGTCCATGTCTTCACCTGAAGATTCACAAAAGTTTTTGTGTTATTAAAACAGTATTACATTCCTTACATACATAGCATTACATCATATGTTCAGAACCTTCAGAGCTGGTCACTAAAACAAAATATATTTTCTTATATTTCAATAAAGAAAAATACTATATTTTGAAGCTTAGTAAATTCATTTTATGATGCTCAAAACCTTTGCCTTAGTGGGCAATATATCCATTTGTGGCTGGTTTTCATTACTTAAGGAAAAAACTCTCATAGCTAAGATAGATAAAATGTTTACATATTAATAGGAGTAATAATCATAAAATTGCCTTAAAACAAAACAAATTCCACCCAACTACTTATAGGCACTTCATGAATATTACAATTGCATGCAATTTTTATACCTAGAAAACCATCTAGATAAAAACACAGTCATCTTAATTAGCAACATTATCAATTTGCATTATCTGCATTAAAGTTACATAAAGGGAACAAAATCTTTGCCTCATGTCTGGTTTAAATGCTATATCATGTTTATAGTAAAGCAATAAATATTAAAGAATTGTTACTTAAAAATTTTTTTTCATTCACACCAAACTTATTTTAATTGTAATTTTACTTACTTGTCTGGATATTTTGAATCATACAAAGAATATATTTTCTGCATTTCTATGTCTCTTTATTCTCTACACTTAAAATGAACTATTCCATAGTTGCTCTTATCAAAAATGTTAAGTCAGTCACACTCTTTCTTACCAATATTCTCTTCTGGGTGGTTTGCTACTGTTTATTTATGATTCACAATAGGTTATCACTAGTTACCTATTAGTTTTTATTTCAAGGAAGGAACTGATTTAATAGAAAGCAAAGTGATTAAACTTTTAAAGTTCTGTTTAATTATTAAGATCTTGTTGACACTGTTGGACAGATTTTCACATTGAGTATTGTGCTATCACAGTAACAAATAGTTCTACTGTCAAGAGGGAATTATACATTAAGTAAAGGACTATTTCTAGCCTACATCAAAATACATAAAGGCACTCCTGAAAAAAAAAAAGAAGGAAGAATCCCACAACAATGTAAAAATGTTTGCTCCCTAGAAGAGGGAACAATTAAGAAAAATATCCTCTGACTCCATGACGTACTGAATGACTGACTACAAGCTCTACTGATGTCCTCAGCTAGATGTCATTGTACAGTGATCAACCTGACCAACTGGATCTAACTTTAGAGATAAAATTACTCAGTCGCAATTGTCTCTCAAAATAAACTAGTGATAGATGTTAAATTTCTAAAGCATGTATTGATTTGAACTACTCTGCCTTTAAAAAATTTATTAGTGATTTACAAAATTACAAGATAACAGGAGTTTAAGTACGTACCTTTTCTACCACCAGAATTCTGTATCCCCATTCCCTCCATTGGAAACTATAGCAGTTCTCCTAAGGTTACAGATATGGGTTAACTATTATCTCTACAACTATCTCTCTATATTTGTAAATATTTGTCCATTTTATTTGTTGTACTTGTTAGTACCAACAATAATTTATGGTAACTCTAGCTTCAGAAGGTATTATAAAAATACAAAATAAACATCATGATAAGTTCAGGGGAAACTTATAAGGACAGTAGTAAAAAAACAATATTGACATCTGAATGTGAAGGAAAAGATGCTTCCAAGAATTCATCAGGTGAAAACTATGACAAGAGAATATGGCCATGTCTCTGTCTTATTCATCAGACTAAATAACTTGCCAGATTTATTCCTTTAACTTTAAAATAACTGTTTTGGTATTACTTTCTTTTACCCACCAGGGTTCTCACTGGACCTTAGTGCCTTCAGGATGAATTCAGTGATCCACTGCTTCTGATGACTGCTTTTTAATTTTTTTTTAATTTGATGTGCTTATGTGGTAATACAGAGAGAAACTGAGAGGGAAGGGAGATAGAAAAAGAGGTACCTTCATAACTTCTTCACCTCTCATGAATCTTCCCCCTGCAGGTAAGGATCAAAGGTTTGAACTCAGGTCCTTGCACATCATAACATGTACTCCACTGGTTTGCCACTATCCTGACCCTTGATATTATCTTCTGATAGGACACTAGGGTCCCAGATGTGAAAAAAAATTTTTTTTCAGCAATGTGACATGAATAATATTGGACCTATTATTGAAATTATTATAGTGTTATTTATATGGGAAAGCACAGCCTTATAATTTCCATTTAAAATATAGTCTGATTATATATATATTTTTTTAAAGAGTAAGGGTAGGGAGAGAGCAAAAAATACATGAATGTCTTTTTATTTTTGTTGATATGATCTGTAGTAACTATTTTCAAATACAAAAATGTATGTAAATAGCTTCTGTTTTCATTTCTGTATTATCTTCCCCATTACAGTCTAGCTTTCTTTATGACCTTTACACAATGCTTAAATATCCAGTCTTAGTACTTTTTAATTTTTTTTTAGTAAAGAGCCCCAAAGAGAACCTTGCCAAAGTTTCATCTATAGTTTCCTAATTCAAAGTCATTTCATCCTAATTAAAGGCCTATTTATTCAAAGAATTTGTTTCTGTAAAATATGTTTTATTGGGGGGATTAATAGTTTATAGTCAACAATAAAGTTTGGTAATAAAAAAAATAAAATACAGTAGTTTTTACATGTATAATATTACTCAGTTTTCCAAAAAACAATTCAATCCCCTCTAGGTCCTCTAACATCATTCCAGGACCTGAACCCTCACACCAAACCCCAGAGTCCTTTACTTTGGTACAATACCCCAAACCCAGCCCAAGATCTGCTTTGTGCTCTCTTGCCAGGCTAGCAAGAGAGTGTCTCTTCCTGGGTGCATACTCTCTGGGTTGCTATTCACTCAGAGACACGAAGGAGATGATTCATGAACCAAGCTCATGGCGGTGAGGCAGTGCAATACCTTTATTAATCAGAGAGCCACGGCTTTTAAAAGGCAGAACCAGAAGTGGCAAGTCAGAAACGGAAATGGCAAAAAGGAACTGGAAAGGTAGGAATTTCCTTATCAACTGTTGTGAGGGTTTTAACTGGTAGGATTAATAATACCCTGCAGACAGGGAGGGTCTTGAGGGTAGAAAGAAGATAGATCAAAGGAATGGAATGGGTGGGGATCTTTCAGGCAAAACAATAATTATGTAGATAGGCCATAGTATCAGGAATGCAGGTTGGAGAAGGGGGACCTGGATTAATGTTTTAAGGAATACTAGGCTTTTGGAGGCAAAAAAAAAATGCAGGGTGCTTTTTGAGGCTCCTCACAATTTCCTGATATTTTCTCATTTTTCAACTTATTATTATTATTAGTGATTTGATAATGATTAAACAAGACAGTGGAATAAGATTCTCCTGAATCACCTGGTCAGTTCTCTGCCCCCTACTCCCCCCACCCATGTCAGTATAGAGTTCCAGCTTCTGAGGGGTAGAAGCAATGGAGACTCACGGTTGTAAATTGGTGTATTTTAGGTGGTTTTTCTCTTCCATTCGGCAGTTTTTTTGTTGAAAAAATTCAGACCAAAGGTGGTGCATCAACTGGCAAAATGCCAGTCTGGTATCAGCCACTCCAGAGTACCTCAGTAAAATATTACAAATAATTCAGTTATTGAATTAATTTGTGTGAATGTATGAATGGTCCTCAACTCCTTCACCATATGTGGTTCTATTAGAAAGAAAAAAATGAAGTACACAAAGTGTTCTATGTGATGTATTTTCAGTTTTATAGCACACCTAAGGGGAAAATACATATTGTTAGAGATAAATATTGGATGAGGGCAAAAAGGATCACCTTGAATAAAGCCAGAAAATCTATCCCTCTCTTCCAAGATCAGACTTTCAAATATTTTCTGTTTTCAAATTAAAAAATCATCATCAATTTCCAAATATGTAACTACTTTTTTTTTTTTTTTTTTACTGTTCTAAAGTTTGGTTCAGTATCATGTAGTAACTCCTACTAGTAAAAGAAAAATAAACCAGTCCAAAGCTGTATATGCTTGTATGTTGGAAAGAAGTTTGGCATACCAAGGAATCCTGCTGTATTCAAAAGCTACATTAAATAACAGCATATAAAATCTAGGACTGGTTATACCATATTAGACAAAGAAGCCATCAAATGTCTTCAGACCCATGGAAAGTATGTGAGTTTCATTTAGTTGCTTACTTACTTGATTTTGAGAAAGCGTAACACTATTCACAGCATCATATTTAGTCTAAATCGATCACACAGGATTTTTTTCTTTTTTTTGCTAGAAAAAGAACTAAGTATCTTGAATATGTTGCTCCACTAGTAGACATGATTCATGAAGTTGGTAAAGATACAAAAATCATGGACTAACACTAGGAGAATATGATCAAGGGATGTTTTCTCTAACTCACATTCAATTGCATTAGTAAATTGATTTTCAATAGGAATTTCAACAACAAAAAAGGGAAACTGTCATGATTGTGTATCAGCTTAGCAGTAGCTTTCTTCATTGCTTTTCTACTGAAGAACAACCATGCCCAGTGAATTGTTGAATCCTGTCAATTTGCTCATCCAAATGTGCATTCTCAACAATCTAGTCCAAATGAAGTCAATAGAAAAGAAGAAATGACTTTTTAATAAACTGGCATTTTGAGCTGGCATACAAAGGTAGATAGATTACGGTAATTCATTTAAATTTCCTGGTTCCATGTGCATGTTAATGATGACTCAGAATCACCCTGATACTTGCAGGGTGTCAATCATATTTGATTTATTCACTCAGTTCCATGAGCAGAGCAGTTTTTCATGACTAGGTCACTGAACAGGGGAAGCTTTGTGAATATCTGGACTCTTCTGCAGACCACCTGCTCTCCCCTTTCCTTGGCTTTCATATAAGTCACTTTGTTCCAGGGATACTGGCACATGTTCAATTATCATTTAGGACAAGAAAAATACTGTGAACTGACATGAATTTCCTGGCAGCCTTTGTCTTGTCTTTTCTCTAACACATTCTGCTCACTTCCTGTAACATCTAATATCACTATTCACATGACCAGAGGAAAAAAGGTCATTTTCTATAGAACAATTGAAAGTATTATCACTTTTAAGAGATACAGTATAATAAATTATGATGGAAAAGAGGGAGAGAATTTAACAATGAAATGGAAACCAATACTAGGAGCTCACATGTTTATTTTTTCTAGTCACAAAATATTCAGCCTACTTGATCACTCTATCATAGTCTAAATTACTAATTTAGCAGACTGTTCTTTGAATGAAAGAAATATTTTATTCACTCAACTATATTAACCAGTAGAAATTTCATGTGAAATATCATGCATAATGTGCATGATTTGAGGATTTTGATTAGTCTACACAAGGAGACCTTATTGACTATCTTGTTCTCTAATGGTTTATTACAAATTCTCAATCTCAGAATACACAAGTAAATGCCCATGATTATTGATTCTCTACTAAAATGATATTGACAAATCAAACAAACACAAAGCAGATTAAAAACTGGCTGAAAAAAGTAACAAAGGTAAAATTTTCTTAGTAAATGTACTTTCAAAAGAAGAAAATAGTACTGAACTCATTTTGGTTACAAAACATATTAGTTCAGCTCAGAAGAATATAAAGGAAATACTACTTCATTAGCAGTTTAACAATGAGACATCCAGTAACCACAGGCATTCATAGATGTCTTTCAAAAATTCATATTTTGGTGACAAAGGAGATACTTCAGCAGGTAAAGCATATGACTTGCTAGTGTGAGGACCCTGGGTTCTACACCTGGCACCACACATGCCAGAACTGTAGTATCCTGACCTTCCCATCATGAGATAAATAAACAAATGTTAAGAAAATTTAAAAATACATAGATCCATAAATATATTTAAAAAGATAAAACTTCTACAAAAACCCTCTCACAGAAATGCAGACTTACAACAGCTAAGTATTGATAATTTTAAGACTGTCCTTAGGAAATGTTAGTGCAGAATTAAGGTTGAGAACTAAAGTTCTAACCTATTTGGATTGATAGTTAAAACAACTGTTTCAATTGGTAGATACATATTTTTGAAAATATCTTCATCAACTGATGATAGGTATGTTTTCAATGAATGAACAAGCATAAGAAGGCAACACTATTTATTGGAGAAATGCATAATAACATGAATTTTTAAGTTTGCTGCATAACTATCATAGTATCTTTGGTGCATATTCAAGGCAGCCAAAATAGTAAGCTATTTGAACTAGAGAGATAATATCCCCAGATTTCTCTTTTAATGCATAGATTAAAAAATAGAAGTGAATATAAGTTATACTACACAGGAAATCACCTTCTCAATCTTATAATCTTCTTTTTGGTAAAAATCTTTTATTACATTATCCTACCCAAAATACATGGCCTACAATGCAGTATTTTGAACAGAATTGCTACTTAGGAGGGTAGTAAATTTACCTTTCTCCCACAGCTGCGGGTCACAAGTTTCACTTAAAATGCAAGTCTCCATAAATCATTTAAGTAGATATATAATTGAATGAAAGATTACCCAGTAGCCAAGAGTAATCCCCAAGAGAAAATATATTCCAATTTATATAATGAATTTTCAAATATTATTTGTATTTTTCTGAATATGCATCCCTTCGTATGTCCAATAGTAATTATTTAAAATTATAAAATATTATAAATCTATCTTATATTCTCTATAAACTTTTAAAAACATTCTTTTTTAAGGGTTCTAAAAGTGTGGACAACATATACCATGAACTTGCTCTCACTAAATGTGAAAGTCACATTCAACTGCTAAATAAAAGATAACTTACACCAACACATGAGCAAAAATAATGTAAATACAGATGTCTGATTGTAAGAAAAATGTGAATAAAGAAAACAATGAGATACTACCTCATCCCTGTTGAGAATGTCATACAGCAAAAATAACTGGCAATAAATGCTGGAGAGGTTGTGAGGACAAACGAACCCTTCTGCACTGCTGCTGGGAATGCAAATTGGTCCAACCTCTGTGAAGAGCAGTTTGAAAAACCCTCACAAGCCTAGAAATAGACCTCCCATATGACCCAGTAATCTCTCTCCTAGGGATATATCCTAAGGACTCCATAACACTCAACCAAAAAGATACGTGTACACCTAAGTTCAGAGCAGCACAATTCGTAATAGCTAAAATGGATAAACCAGGTGCCCAACAACAGATGAATAGCTGAGAAAGCTGTGGTATATTTATACAACGGAATACTATGGATCTATTTAGATCAATGAACCCGCCTTCTCCAATCCATCTTGGATGGAGCTAGAAGGAGTTATGTTAAATGAGATAAGTCAGAAAGACAAAGTAGAGTATGAGATGGCCCCACTCATAAACAGAAGTTGAGAGGGAGTCGGGTGGTAGCACAGCAAGTTAAGCGCATGTGGTGCAAAGCAGAAGGACCACCACAAGGTTCTTGTTGGAGCCCCCAGCTCCCCACCTGCAGAGGAGTCGCTTCACAGGCAGTGAAGCAGGTCTGCAGGTGTCTATCTTTCTCTCCCTCTCTCTGTCTTTGCCTCCTCTCTCCATTTCTCTCTGTCCTATCCAACAACAACAACTACAACAACAATAAAAAACAAAAAAGAGCAACAAAAGGGAAAATAAATAAATATTTTTTAAAAAAGTTGGGAAAGAAGAGCAGAAAGAGAAGCTCAAAGCAGAATCTGACTGAGTTTGAAGTATGTCACCAAAGTAAGAATCTCTGGGTGGAGGGTGAGGGTGGATGTTCTACTTCATAGCGGGCAAGAGGGACACAGACTTTTGGTGGTGGAAATGATGTTAATATACACTCCTTTTAACTTATAGTCTCACAAACCACTATTCAATTTATATTACAGGGAAATATGGACCTAATGTCTCAAATATTTTGATGCATAGACTATAGTTCTGAGTATATGCTCCTTCAATCTAAGCAATTAAGACTTCAAACTGGCAATCAGATTGGCTTTTAACAGTGGACTCAAATTGGTAATACATTGTTGGTATGCATGAGACCCCTTCTGTTTCTTTTGGTTTAAATCCCCCCTGCTTAACACTATTCTATTTACATAACCACTGCATTCTATTTACATAACCACTGTTAATAAGCACCTCCCTCCAGGGTATTGGTGGTTCAGTGATAGGATTCTCGCCTGCTCCGCCCCCTCCTTGTCACACCCTGATCCTCTCCTTGTCACACTCTGATTTTCACCAGTCACTTTTCTCTCCACCCTCTCTATGTCACATCCTGTTTCCACCCTACTTGGGAAATATATATAAAGACAGCATTGTGAGTTTTAGAGTACTTTACCTTGAGTTTAGCTTAGCTCGTCTTAGATTGTGCTGCGTCCTGCATGAATAAAGTGATACTGCCTACAGCTCAACCATGAGTCCCTGGTCGTCTGTTACCTGCCTGTGAAGCCAGCCCGGTGAAAACAACATAACCCGTCGAAAACAACAATACATTTCTAATAATAACTTGTTTTTTGAAATGTTAAATCTCCTAAAAGCCTAGACCATGGAGAACAAAAGCAATTGGTGGTGTTCCTTTCTAATATACAAATATATGTAAATAGCATAAAAGGATATAAACTATGGTGAGGTCTTGTATGTCACAGCAAATTCTAATAATGGGATTTTCAAAGTTAACCCAATTGCCAAATAATTTGGGTATAACTATAACTAACTATTGCCTTCTTAAACCCTAAGACAGCAGGAGCCTTCCTCTTTATAAAGCCCATATGATGAAGCAGGTCTGCAGGTGTTTATCTTTCTCTCCCCCCTCTGTCTTCCCCTCCTCTCTCCATTTCTCTCTGTCCTATCCAATAATGATGACATCAGCAACAATAACTACAACAACAATAAAAAAACAAGGGCAACAAAAGGGAATAAATAAATAAAAAAAGAAATTTCAAACTGAAATTTATATCAGAATTTAGATAAGTGATTTTTGTCTTTTTAAAATATTTCATCTTATTTTAATGAGAGAAAGAAAGAAATAGAGGGAAAGACACAGAGAGAAAGACCAGATCACTGCTCAGCTCTGGCATATAGAAGTGAGCCTGGGACCTCAGAGGCTTGAGCATAAAAGTCTTTTGCTGTGGTCCTGGAGGTGGTGCAGTGGATAAAGCATCAGACTCTCAAGCACGAGGTCCTGAGTTTGATCCCCGGCAGCACATGTACCAGGGTGATGCCTGGTTCTTTCTCTCTCCTCCTATGTTTCTCATTAATAAATAAATAAAATATTTTTTTAAAAAGTCTCTTGCATAACAACTATGTTGACTCTCCATCCCCTTTCTCTTATTAGGAGAAATTGCATAGTTCATTTGCATCATATCTCTTTCTTAGACTCTTAAGAGAAATATAGTCAACCCATTTTGTTCTTTCCAATTCAGACTATAAACCTCAGGAAAATAAGTTACCTGTGTTTGGTTTCCATTAGACCATATAATTGCAGGAAGAGTCAAAGTCAAGATTTCACTTAAAAGTGATAACACTTACTGGTTGGGTCAAACAAGCAACTCCAGAAAGTAAGTTTTATGACTCTATGTCTTATAATATCATGTAATGTGTCACCAGATAACTTACTTTATCATATTCTATTTTTCACCAACTGTATTTGCTCAATTGGAAAGAATACTGCCCCCCCCCACATACACACACATGCGCACACACATACACACCCCTCAGAATTTATAAGCACTTAGAAGAAAGTTGTAGTCCTCTTCAAATTGTTTAATATTTAAGTTCCAGACAGAAAACAAACAATTAGTCATAAATTCATAGAGACCCCCTGCTACTTAGCAAATCTGTGGTGGTCAGAAAGTAACACTTGGAGTTATTCCTTGGAGGAAATGTTTAGGCGGGTAGATGCTCCAGGGACTCATCATCTTGTTTGCCTACCACCTTTTAGTATGTGTCTTAAGATCTATGAATGTTTTAGTGTTCCAAATAGAGTCATTATTATCAGCTTTGTTTGTGACTGACTTTTTTGGTGATTTTCTCATTCTCTATAAATAAAAAAATAATTAAAAAAGGAATTCACTCATTCTCTTAGTTCAAGTAACTATATTAAATATTTTGAGATGAGTTTCATATCTACAGTTCTAATAATCTGGTTAAGGGTATAGTCAGCTTCACAATTTTGACTTAAATTTTTTACATTAAGCCAATATGGAGTTGTTTTGGAGAATAACAGGAATCCTGAACCAGGCCACCAAGGCTGGGATCCATGTTAAAGGAAAAACAAAACAGGCAACTTGGAATTTTCTGGGATTAATTCCATATGGGGTTGAGTAATTTTGATTTAGCTAGGAAGCTGGGCAAAAGCCCAGGCAGTGAAGCATTCAATGAGGTGCTAGTGAGTTCAGATCCCTGGTATCTTCTTGTTTCCTGTTTATCACATGCTGGCTGGAGTCTTCCAATAACCATAAAGAATAAAGGGCAACACAAGTATATAGAGGCCAGAATGGAAACTGCCTTTATATCTTCCCAGGCTAAGGATTTCCTGACAAGAAGCCATACTAGATTGCTCTAAGAGGAAGTTTTGTTTGCCACTCATTTCAAAGCCTAATTTGTTTCATGTTGTATTTCTTGATATTATGTTGGGTACCCTCAAGGTTTCACTGCAGCAGGCTACTCATGGGCTAAGAGTATGACTCTGTATTGATCAGGGCAGTATTTCTCAAGCTTTCTAACGTCAAGACACAGTAAGTCTTCGTTTCACATCACCAATAAGTTCTTGGAAACTGCAAGTTTAAGTGAGAAGATACATATTTTCTAAAGACAGTTTGATTATAGTGTAACTTTTTTTCCCCACTAATTTTCTTCACTGGGGCTTCATTCCTGCATAATTCTACTATTGCCAATAGACTCTTTTTTCCTTCTTTTTTCTTCATTTTCTTAGAGACTCACAGGGGGAAAGAAAAAGAAAAAGGAGAAATACCACAGGACCATTGCACAACTTATGAAGTTTTCCTCTCTGCATGGCACTCCCTTGTGGTGACTGGGGGTTCAAATTCAAATCTTCACCCATAGGAAATGGTTTATTTTGCTTACTGAGCAATATCCAGACCTCTATTATAGGCTAATGGACCTAAACAAACGTTAAGTTTCTCTGACATATTTTTGGGTACAGAATCATCATCAAAAATCTAAATAAAAACCAAACACTTCTAATAATTTTACACTTTCATTTGTAGTACAAGATACATTACACATGTACTAGCAATTCCAAAACTGATTACAGTTTAGAGTATGACTAAATCTTATCCTAAAAGCTCAGGACACAAGATGGGAACCAGTATTAAATAGGATGCTTTTTCATAGCATGGAGTATGAACTCACATACCTACAGTCACTTGGGCTGGAACAATTTAGACATGCTTATGAACATAGCATGTACCTCCTTGGGACATAGAAGGAAACTAGATTATCCAGGGAAAACCAGTCAGATAAGTAGAGAATACACACACTCCAGATACTCAGTGGTATCCAGCCTAGAAGTTTTGTCATCAACTTTATAACAAAATATTTGTTATTAGTTGTACATAGAAGAAAGTATAAACAGTAAAGACTCTAAGAGGATTGTTTAGTTTTAGCAGCTTTAGGCTTCTCTCAAGGATTTAGGAAATCAACATCATGGCGTGTTGGAAATTTGTTGCACTCCCATTTTGTGATGTACTGCCAAATTAAAAAGTAAACAAGATAATAGCTCATTTCTCTTAATAAACAAGATGGAGGAGCATTGTTTGTATGGTAACTAGTAACTAAAAAAAGTCAGTTTTCATCTGTAATTTCATTATCCCCAGAGTAGTAAGCCCATGACCAAATAGCATTCATTGTTCACTGTAGTGCTGTCTACTTCTAGTGTTCACTAGTGATGTGCAAGTAATAGTGTTCAAATGACCCACAATAGCTCATCACTAACTTCATATTTGAGGAAGTACTGTGAATAAATGGGAAAGCAAGGCATATCCTGTCCTTTCAAAGGTCAATCTTCAAAGTAACACAACCACCTCTTCATAAGCCACTGTTAAACTTAGTGAAGTAGGGTCTCTACAGAATAATATTTCATTAAAGAGTTAGATTTTTTTATGAAAAAAAAAAATGATGGTATGTGTAGCCTGTGAGGCAACACAATGGATAAAGTGTTAGGCAAGTAAGCATAGTCCAGAGTTTAGTCTCCAACATTACATGTACCAGAACAATGTTCTGGTTCTCCCTCTCCATCTTCTTTTCTAATAAAATAAAATAAAAACATTTGATTTTTTTTAGATGGAGACAGAGAGGTAGAGAAGTAGAGAGAGGGTAAAAGGGACCACAGCACTGTAGCTTCCTCTAATAAAGCTGAGGCCGGGCTTGAACCTGGTCATGCACATAGCAATGCCACACACTGTTCAATAGAGCTATTTTGCCAGCTCAAATATTTAAATTACTTGTTATTGATGTGCAGTTGTATATTGGGAAATGAGTAGTTTTTCTACATTTCATCGTTCTAATTACATTAATATCTTTTTTTATTTATAAAAAGGAGACATTAAAACCATATAAAACCCCAGAGGTTCCGGGACTGGGATAAATACTGGTTTTATAGAGAACGAGGAAGGTCCCTTGCTGTCTTAGAGTTTAAGAAGGCAATAGATAATTAAAATTATAACTAACTTATTTGGGAACTTGGTTTACTTTGAAAACCCCATGGTTAGGATTTACTGTACCATATAAAACCTTACCATGATTTATGTCACTTAATGCCATTTGCAAATAACTATATATTATTTACTGACCAGACCAGTTGCTTCTGGTCTCTTTGGTTATAAGTGATTATAACCAAATATTAAATCACTTATAATCTCTAAGATTATAAGTGATTTAATATTTAAAAAAAGGTATTATTAGAAATGCATATTATCTTTTTTCTGACTTTATTTTTAGTGGTATTCTCTTGATCAATTGATTCTGTATTTATATATGTTGTGTGTTTAGATTATTTTCATTTCAGAGCTTGCCAGAACCACATATTTACAATGAAAAAATATCTAAAATACAGAGATGTGAGTGTAGTAGATGTATATCATCAAGATCTTCTAGTTTGAGTTGAATGCATTAACTTACTGGAAATATGAAAATATACTTTTTGGAGAAGGGATGAATATGGTCTCTGTATAAAAATAAATAAATAAATATAAGATTCCACAATGACCTTGGGTACATACTCCCAGAGGGATAGAGAATAGGAAAGCTATCAGGGGAGGGGATGAGATACAGAGAGCTGGTGGTAGGAATTGTGTGGAGTTGTACCCCTCTTATCCTATGTTTTTGTCCAGAGACACCAGGCTGGGGATGTCAACCCTTCAGCTCTGTTATTCTGGTGAGAAGTTTCTTAGCTCATAGGGCTCCTTAGTTCTATTTCAGGTGGCACTCTTCCTAACAAAGTGATAGAACCCAGATATAGACCAGGGCCCACATTATAGTGCACGTGTATCCATAAGTTAGGGGGAAACATAGACCTTAAAATAAGAGTGTGCAGTAGGCTACCGTGACTCAATAGGTGCAACCAGCAGGTAGAAAGGCCTGAAAAAGACACCATAAGGTACTGAATCAAATATTTTCTACTTAGACCTAGATACCCTCCTCACCTACTTCCTATTTCACTTCCCTCAATCACCCTAAAGCTAACCTTGTCAGATCAAGCATGGACTACAAAAACTGGATAAGGGCAAGAGATCTCAACCAGCACACTTTAATGATTGCCCATTTGGTCACTACCAGGCCATCATATCATCTGGCGCCCTTGTCAGGGGATCCTGAGATTCCCACATAGATATGATGGGCCTAGACCTCTAACAGATTCCTCTCTCCACCATCACTGGTCATCTCTATCAGCAACAACATCATAAACATTCTTGTGGGCCTCTATAGGACACTGCCTTCAATGTAGAACAATGGTAGAAGTTGCCCCACTCTCTGAAGGAAGGCTCGGTCATCACACTCTGCCAGTCAAGGATGACTGCTTCTGAAATGAGTACAGTTCCTAGCTATGACCATGAACGCAAGCTCAGATTGACAGAGATGCAGAGGTTATATAGGCACCCGTGCTAAATATGAATATACATAGGCCCTAGGTCAGATCAATGGAGTTTATAGTAAATGATATTTATATGCTTTTCCCGTATGTGGGAGCTACTCTCTGCCCTGATCCAGCTTTCTAGTTCTATCTTCAACTATTACACCATCTTCCTAAACAATACTCTCAGACCACCCACATGTTAGCTGTGGGGCCCAGGCAAAAATTAGTAAAGTCATGGGTCCCTGGAAATATACCTAAAATAGACTCCATGGTTTGTTAAGCAAAAATTTTACTGAGTAAATTTTAATAGTTATTAGGCAGGAATTTTGTTTTCACTGCCTGCCTCCTGAAAATTTAGTCTATTACATTTTTTCCCTTCTTTCTCTATTGGGAAATTAATGGATTATAATATAGTTAACATGTGGGTACAATTTCTTATCTCCCTGTGATAGGTGTTTGCAAAACATTTTCACCTCTAAGTTAGATCCTTTTCATCATCATACATTAGGGTCTCAAGTCCTGCCAGTCCCCATACCTTCCCCTCTTTCACCAAAGTCCTTTACATTGATGAACTATACCAAACTTAGTCCAAGTTTCACTCTGTGTTATGTGTAACACACTTTTAACACTTGTTATGTCAAGGTAACATTTTCAAATACCAAATTTAGCAGTAATTTGGACATAATATAATTTAGTAATAGAAACTCAAAATTCAAGGGAAGTTTCTCTTTTAGTAAAAAAAAAAAAGATTTATCTTGCATTTAAGATAATTTGTTTGATATTAAATCAAATAGTCAATACCAGTGCTAGTTTTACTGTGATAACTCCTATGAAATTGCCATAGAGGTTTTCCAATTTCATTCCTCAGAGAACAAAATACGTAACACAATGCAAAATTTAGGGTAAAGTTAAAAATACAAATTAATTTCTTAACAGTGTAAAGAAAAAAAATCTCAACCCATTTTTTTTTTTTTTTTGCTGTTCCTATCACATAAAAAAAAAAAGCTGGTTGACAAACTGACAAAGATTTTTTTACTTTTCAACTGGTGTTGCAGCTTTGCACAGATAGGGCCTAGACCCAAATGCATTACTGTTTGATATCCCCTGGGTTTCTTACACCAACTTCTTTTCTCTGGAAGGCTTGTCTGCTACAAATGAAAGAATGTGGTCATTTTCGGTTTAAATTTCCTTTCCTCTGCCACTGTTAATTACTATTCTCTCTCCTCAAGTCTACCAGCTGCTGCCACTACAATGAGTAAACAACTCAACTTTATAAGATACTTAGAGATTTTTAGCGTGAGGTTCTCAGAATATTAAGGAAGCAAACTGAGGAAAGGCATCCTCCTACCTAATACAAATATCTAGCTCAAATTTTCAGATAACAATTTCAAGCATGTTAAAGTAATTACATATGAGGTCATTAGCTGAAGGTGGTTCTACATAAACCAAAACTTAATCTGGAATCAAGTAAAAAAAAAAAATAAAACTTAGGAAGAAACAATCACAAATAGCTAGTTAGGTTTTTCCAAATAGAAAAATATGTAACACAATACAAAATTTAGGGTAAAGTTAAAAATACAAATTAATTTCTTTACCAACTTACCCAACCTCTTGAACTATAGTCAGTTAAATAATATTTTTATTCAAATAATGTTTTTATTTTGCTTTACCTCTTCGATATAAAATACTTTGCCCTAGTTTTTCTGATGGAATACTTCTTACCATTGTCAGTTTAGGTGCTACTTGATGGGAATTTGTGTTTCCTCCAATAACCTGCTGTAAATTTTAATGTGCCTCCACTTTCTTAATAGAAAAAAAAAATAAGGTGGTCTGGGAGGTGGTGCTGTGGATAAAGCATTGGATTCTCAAGCATGAGGTTCTGAGTTCAATCCCCAGTAGCACATGGACCAGAGTGATGTCTGGTTCTTTCTCTCCTCCTATCTTTCTCATAAATAAAACTATTTTTAAAAAGAAAAAAAAACAGAATTGGGTGGTAGCATAGTGGGTTAAGCACACGTGGCGCCAAGTGCAAGGACCGCATAAGGATCCCGGTTCGAGCCCCAGCTCCCCACCTGCAGGGGAGCCACTAGAGGTCACCGCTAGAGGGATCTGCTAGAGGTCTAGGCCCATCATGCCTGTGTGGGAATCCTAGGACTCCCTGACTAGGGCCCCAGGTGATGTGGTGGCCTGGTAGTGACTAAAGAGTCATCATTATAAAGTATGCAGGTCTCTTGCCCTCATTCAGCTTTTGTAGTTCTTACTTTGTCTGACAAGGTTAGCTTTGGATTGATTGAGGGACATGCAATAGAAGGTAGGTGAGGAGAGAATCTAGGTCAAAGCAGAAACTATTTGATTAGGTACTTTATGGTGTATTTTCAGGCCTTTCTGCTTGCTTGCTACATTATTGACTCACTGCAAACTATTGTGCGATTTTGCCTTAAGGTATATGTTTTCCCCTAACTTGTGGGTAGATGTACATAAACCCTATCTGGTCTATAGCTTGATTTTCAGGTTTGCTAAGAAGTATACCACCTGAAATGGAATTAAGGACTCCTATGAGCTAGGAAAGGTCTCACCAGAGTAATGGAGCTGTTGGTTTGGCATTTCATGCCTGATGTCTCTGGACACAGTCCAAAGTAAAATATACCGAGGTGGAACTGGTTGCATCAACTGGGTTGGTATCAGCAGATGCAGTTTCATCTGGTATGAATTGGGAGAAGCATGCATGAAAGTGAGCCCCACCCTAGAACTTTCAGGACTGGAAGAATATGGGCTTTATAGAGTAGAGGGAAGGTTCCTGCTGTCTAAGGGTTTAAGAAAGCAATAGATAATATTTTCATTAATGGAAGATACAGGCTCAGAAAAATTAGGAATTAAAAACAGTTCTTCTCAAATGTAAAATGACACAATGAATCTCAGTGACTATTACTCATTCTTTTCTTTTTTTAAATTTATTTTCCCTTTTGTTGCCCTCATTTTATTGTTGTAGTTATTATTGTTGTTATTGATGTCATCGTTGTTAGATAGGACAGAGAGAAATGGAGAGAGAAGGGGAAGACAGAGAGGGGGAGAGAAAGACACCTGCAGACCTGCTTCACCACCTGTGAAGGACTGTCACTGGTCATCTCCATTAGGAACAACATAATGGACCCCTCTGTGTGCCCTTATAGGACCTTGCCCTCAATATGGATCAATAAGGGTGGGGAGAATTCCATTCTCCAAAAAGAGGTTGGATATCATACTCTGCCTATCATCAGAGGATGATGGGTCCTGAAATTGGCACAGCCTGGAATTTTCCTAGCCATGGCCACAGAATGTAAGCTCAGACCTACAGGGATGCAGAGGTTACATAGGCTCCTAAGCTGAATATGGGCCCCAGATCAAATCTATGGAGCTTATAGTCAATAATATTTATATGTTTTTCCCATATTTGGGAGCTACTCTTTTCCCTAACCCAGCATTCTGGCCCTTTTTCCAGCTATAACACCATCTCCCAGACAATAACTTAGGTCACCTGAATATTAGATGTAAGGTTCAGGCAAAACTAATATAGTCATGGGTCGCTTGGAATATACCTAAATAGACCTACTAGATTTTTTCAAAAGAGACCCCAAGTCTTCATAGACAATATTCCAGCCTTTAGGTTTATGATTAGTTACCAATTTGTTTTGCTTTCTATCTTAACTCTTTTTCAGCCACCAGGTTCCAGATGCTAGCATGATGCCAACCTGACTTCCCTGGACAGACAGTCCCACCAATGTGTCCTGGAACCCTGCTTCTCTAGAGTTCTGCTCCACTAGGGAAAGAGAGAGATAGGGTGGGAGTATGGATAGACCTGTCAACACCCGTGTTCAGTGGGGAAGCAGTTACAGAAGCCAGACCTTCCACCTTCTACACCCCATAATGACCCTGGGTCCATACTCCCAGAGGGTTAAAGAATAGGAAAGCTATCAGGGGAGGGGGAGGGATACAGAGTTCTGGTGGTGGGAATAGTGTGGAGTTGTACCCCTCTTATCCTATGGTCTTATTCATGTTTTCATTTTATAAATAAAAATTTTAAAAAAGAATAGAGTATAATCATATATTACTACTAGTACTGAATAATATCTAGTGAAACTGGATATTTGAAAATGTTTTAATATTATACATTTTATAATATAATACTTATTTGTTCTATATATTTATAGTGCTACATATAATCACAATAACTAGTGAAAAGAATGCATTTGCATTTAATCAACTCGTCTTAAAAGCTGTCCTTACTTCATAAATATAATAGGAACTATATCAAGTTCCTAGTCTAACTGTAGTAATAGCAGTATTATAATAAAATCAACATTTATTGTGTAGTATTAAGCATATTTTCTTTGCATAAAATATTTCATTTAAATTTTTCCTATTATTTTAAATGTATTTTTATTGAGGAAATATTTTACATGACCATTGTTACTAGGGGGTACAATTTCATATCTCCCCAAAATATTTAGTAACACACCTCCACCACCACAAATGTTCTCTTTCCATGTAGTGAAGGGTACTAGCCCCCTTCCCACCTATCTTCTTCATGATCCAGATGTGTAGACATAAGCTAAGAACTTAATGATTTACTGTGTTTATTTCCTTGTTTTATTTCTTAAATCCCACTTATAAGTGAGATCATCTAGTATTTGCCTTTATTCTTCTAAGTGACTTCACTTTGCATGATCCTCATGCAGTTCCCTTCATGTTGTAGCTAAAGGCAAGGTTTCATCTTTTCATAAAACTTAGTAGTATTCTATAACTATTTATATATATTCCATAACTATAACTATACTTATAACTATAGTCTCCAAACTTCCTTTTCAACTCATCTGACCCTGGGGACTTGAACTGTTTTTCAAATTTGTTGTTTCTTGCTTTCTTAACATCTAAAGTTGCCATGCCTTGTCATATTTGTCTTATTGTTTTGTTGTCTTGATTTGCATTTTCCTACTAATAAGTGATGGATATTTTTTTTATATCTACTGGTCATTAATAACTCCTCTTTGGTGAAGTGTCTGTTAAGCCATTCTCCCCATTTTTGGTAGGGTAATTGACATTTTTTTTAATTTAGTGATGTCTCTATACATCTTGAATACTGGCTTTTTATCTAACATACGCTGTGTGAATATTTTCTTCCATTTGGTAAGACATCTTTTTGTTTTGATGAGAGTTTCCTTCTCCATGCGGAAGTTTTTAAATTTGATATAATTCCATCTGCTTATTTTTGCTTAGGTTGCCCTTGCTGTCAGAATTGAATCTTAATAGAACTCTAAAGAAATTATCATGGAGAGTTTTGCCTCTTTCTTTCTTTAATGTACTTTATAGTTTGGAGGTTTACTGTCATTTTTTAAAATCCATTTTGAGTTAAATTTAGTGCCTGGTATGAGACAATGTCCTAGTTTCATTGTTTTGTACTCCACTGTACACTTTTCCCAACACCATTTAGTATGCTTGGTTTTTGGTCATCCCTTGAGCTTCACTGCCCCAAGATTTTTCAGATAGGAAGAAAGAGACACATAAAGGAATGTGAAAACTACAACACCAAATACTTGCCCCACTGCTGTGGGACTTGAACTTGATTACATGCATGGCAAGGCAAGTGTAATTCGGGGCAAAATACCTGACTGGCCCTAACGCCATTTGTTGAATATGCTTTTTATCTAAGTTATCATAGACTAGCTGACCATATATGTGAAGTTGTATTTCTGGGGGGGTCCCCAGTTCTATTAATCTTTGTTTCAACTTTTGTTCTAATACCACATCATCTTAATTACTATAGATTTGCAATATAATTTAAAGTTAGGGAATATGATTCTTCCATTTTTAACTCCCACCACCCCCTTTTTTTTTTTACTGGAATGTTTTAACAATTATGGGCATTTTGTAGTCCTGAAGAAATTTCAGTACTGTTTGTCCTAGTCCTCTAAAGTATGCCATTAGATTATTATAAGAATTGAATTGAATCTTTATAATGCTTTGAGATTGATATTGCTGCCATACTTTGATGAGACCCTGCCAGAGGCCTTCTAGGAGTTGTGAGCAATATAAAACTGAGATGAGTTGGAGTGGAACTGAGTAAAGGAACTCTGCAATAGCTCTCTCCTCCTGTGAGTTCTGCAGAATGATAGGGAATCACAGGTTCATCTGTTTCAAGAGACTGACACTACAGTCAGTGTACATGCCCCATGGATCATTCAAATCCATGTCCGTGATGAGTATATATAGAGAACAGGTGCCCATGTCAGTGCCCAACAATCTGTAACTAGAGCAGTAATTCAGTAACTAGAACCCCAGGAGGGCACACCATACAAGACTTTGCTGAAAGACTGTCCCGGTGGTGGGTGAATCACACACACTCTCAGTGAAAAATGGAATTTTTCAGGTCACTCACTCATAGGGTGCGAGTCTACAGGATTCTGACACATAGGGCACTAGCTTGTGGAATCTCTTGGTTCACTGGGACATAGGGTGCAAAATCACAGGTTACTGTAACATGGATTATAAGCCTGTACTAACCTATAGAAGCCATGCCTCACTAGAGCTGAAAGGGGTGGGGGTGCAGACCATAAAGACCCATGGGCTAGAACATGGGATCTAAGCCTAAGGAGTACTATTGGGTACTAGAGTACTTAATGCAAGAGCTAATAGGGCACCGGAGTTCAATACAAACCTGTAAGTCACTAAAGCAGGGGTATAAGCTGAAGGAATTCCAAGAGGTTTACACTCTGATCACTGAAAAATGGTGCACAAGTCAACAGAAATGCTTTGCATTGTAGAGACCAGACTGCATGACTAAGGATCTCCTAAGTTACTAGAACTCAGAGAAAAAAAAGACTACAGAAGTCTTCTTGGCACAAACTTATGGGCCATTCAAGTGTGGGGCACAAGACCACAGAGGCACAAGGGACAGGGACCTTGAAGGTGCCCTGAGTCTGGCTTATTAGCCAGCCAGCTACCTGTTAATGGGCAGGGCCCGCAGGTGATATTCTTCAGGCAAACTGGCATGCAAGGTTCCAAGCATTGGTGGGCCCATTTTTAAAGTGTGTGTGTGCGTATGTGTGCGTATGTGTGCATGTGCGTGGGCGTGTGCGCGCGCGTGTGTGTGTGTGTGTGTGTGTGTGTGTGTGTGTGTGTGTGTGTGTGTGTATTGGTGGAGGGGAGAGGTATGAAAGTGATGGAGCACTGCTTTAAGGGGAGAAGACACGTCCATGCACAGAGAGTGAATATAGTAAGAGACTGTAGACAGATTGCCATGGTAAATGCTCCAGTCTATAGTAGTAACTATTGTCCCCAAAGGTTGCACAGAGCTGTAGAGTTTGTGAAAGTTGTGAAGGACAGGAGGTTGTGATAGTGTCCCACCTCTGAATCTGAATAGAATCTTGCAGCTCAGAGAGGGAGTGTAGAGTGGTCAACTCTTTTAAAGATTCCAGGTAATGTATAATAGAGGACTTAGGTCACTGTAAGTTGTCCCAGTGGGTAATTTCAAGGTCTATTCTATGGAGATAAATTTCTTTTTTTATTACTACCTTTGTTTATTTATTAGATAGAGACAGCCAGGAATTGATAGGGAAGAGAGGGAGAGAGACAGAGAGACACCTGCAACACTGCTTCATCACTTTTGAAGCTTTCCCTCTGTAGGTAGGGGCTGGGGGCTTGTATCCAGGTCTTTACCATTATAATGTGCACTCAACCAGGTGAGCCACCACCTGGCCCTGAGAGAAATTTCCAATAAAGTATCTGTTGTTTACTTGTCAGGACAAGTAAACAACAAACTAGTGACAAACTAAAATGGTACCTACACAATATTCTGCGCTAACATTTTTATGGGTATAAAAGTATGGGATTGTAACATTAAGGTGCCAAGGAGTTGGTGCAGTTCCCATTTCCTGTTCCTTATTGTTGAATCTTTGCACTGTTGCGGCCTCCTTTGGTTTACAGTCTGATGCCCTGAGCTGGAACATCCCTCTGACTGCCTATTAATTATCTTATCTTGAAAAATTCTTTCTTTTACTGGCTCACTTAGTAATGACCCTGATGGTCGATATCATACCAATTCATTATCTGGGGGCCTAGTCAGGGAATCCTTGGATTCCCACACAAATATGATAGGCCTAGATCTCTAGTAGATCCCTGTCTATACCAATGGCCACTGCCAGAAGGAACATCATCATAGACCCTCTTGCAGGCCTTCGAAGGACCTTGTCCCCACCATAGAACAATGATGGTAGAGTCTGCCCTGTAACTCAAGGAAGACTGGTCCTGAAGTGAGTGCAGCCTGTAATGTTCCCAGCTTTGAGGATCCTGCCACCTTTCAGACACCAAGTTGCAGACACTATCATGATTCCATCCTGACTTCTCTGGGCAGATGAACTCACCAATGTGTCCTGGGACCTCATCTTTCCAGAGCTCTACCCCACTAGGGAAATATAGAAACAGGCTGGAGTTATGGATTGAACTACCAATGCCCATGTCCAGTGGAGAAGCAATTACAGAAGCCAGAACTCCTACCTTCTGCACTCCAGAACAATTTTGACCAATACTTCCAATGGGGGAGAAGTGATAGGAAGAAGAGGATAAGAAGGCTCTGATCTCCGGCTCTATCTGGACACAGAGAGAGGAGGGGAAAGGAATAGAAATGTAGTAATAGGAATATGCGTGGCTTGGAGGGGAAGAGAGGACTGGATCTGGAAGGAAAAGGAGGCAATTATGTAAAAAAGTAGACGGATAGTTATAGAGATGATAGTTAACTCATGTCTGCAATCAGGAGAAAACTACCATGGCTTGCAATAGAAGGATTGAGGATTCAGAACTCTGGTGGTAGGAATGGTATGGAATTACACCCTCTGTTGACAAACAATTATATAAATCAATATTAAATCACTAATCATAAAAAGGATTCCCTCTCGTTATTCATTGTCATAAGTACTCTTTCTAACTGTGCTTCAAGATTATGTCTATAATGAATTTCAGCTCAATTTTTGCTATGGATTCTCTGAAGTCTCTGTAGGGACTAAGAACCAGTTTAACTATTTGACCATCTAGGCCTATTACTACTTGAAATGATCATAATTTCTGTGTGCCTAATTACTAAAAAATAACTTTACTAGCAAGAAGAGGTAAAAAATAAAGCTTTCTTTTGGTAATGCCTTAAGAAATCTCTTCAATTTAAATTTTTAAAAAATCAATAAACAATTCTTTGAAATAAGCTAGATTTCTTTATACACTTGCCCCTCCTATATTTCAAAAGACCCAGACACAAAGTAAACTGAAAGCTTAAGTAAACTACAAATTCTTGAGATCTAAATGAAATCTTCATGGTTGGAATTTAAGAGATTTATCTCTACAGTCCATATAGAAACTGCATCTGTGGCACAAGAACTTCAAGTTCTATTTCTGCATGGATGACAGACATCACTAATCAATTTTGATACTCTTTTTCTCTTGTCTCAGTATCATCCCAGAACCCTCTTCTACCCAGAACTTCAAGAAGCCATAACTAATCAATTGGTGTTGGGTACATTTAATACTTGCTTTCCTTCCTCAATTCTTTCATTTTCTTCTAGAGCAGGGTATCTCTTGAGAAATTATTAAAAAGTGGCTACTTCCAAGATGCTCTGAGGTATAAAATGTAAAAACCCAGATCACCATGTGGTTTGTTAATGTTTTCAAAATCTTTGGTAGAGTGAATTTTAAACAGATTCTATTCAGTCCATCAACTCTTTTTTTTTGAGATACATTTTCCTCTTTTGAAAGCTGCTTCGGGGACAATTCATTAGCATGACACAATAAATTAACATTTTCACCAATTAAAAAGTTTTATAATATAATCTCTCAATAATTCAGACTCCTAACTGCTCTGGGGTAGGTGATTATGCATAAGTACATGGAAAAAGGATATGAAAGAGATATAGGGATTTTGTTAATTTATTTTAAGGCATCAAACAGAACATGATTAACAAAACAGTGAGTCTAGCTCCCATCCCTCTACCTCCACCCAAAAAAAAAGAAATAAAGAAAAGAAAAATGTTCTTTAGTTGAGTGAGATGGAAGGAAGGTGAAGTCCTTACCACATACTGTCTTCAGCAACACTATCAAAACTTCCTGTTCCTTAGCAGCACTATTGACAATAGAAATTAGTACACATGAGAGATCAGATAGAAGTAGTAGAATACTCTTCACAATAAAGGATATGGCATAATTATTTGAACAGTTTCCTACTTTCACTGAAGCTGATTTTTCTTCATGAGGCACTATTGTATTTCTATCAAAGCTGATATATGGATTGTTTTCATTTCTTTTTTTAGCTTCTTATATACGAATTCATATTTTAGTCACATTGACAGTCAAAGGGCATTAAAACAAGGAGGTTAAAAATTATTTAAGTCACACCTATGGACATCTAATCTTTGATAAGGGGGCCCAAAGGATTAAATGGAAAAAGGAGGCTCTCTTCAATAAATGGTGCTGGGAAAACTGGGTTGAAACATGCAGAAGAATGAAATTGAACCACTTTATCTCACCAGAAACAAAAATCAACTCCAAATGGATCAAAGACCTAGATGTCAGACCAGAAACAATCAAATACTTAGAGGAAAACATTGGTAAAACACTTTCCCACCTACATCTCAAGGACATCTTTGATGAATCAAACCCAATTGCAAGGAAGACTAAAGCAGAAACAAATCAATGGGACTACATCAAATTGAAAAGCTTCTGCACATCCAAAGAAACTATTAAACAAACAGAGACCCCTCACAGAATGGGAGATCTTCACATGCCAGACATCAGACATGAAACTAATCACCAAAATATATAAAGAGCTCAGCAAACTTAGCACCAAAATAGCAAATGACCCCATCCAAAAATGGGCAAAGGATATGAACAAAACATTCACCTCAGAGGAGATCCAAAAGGCTAACAAACATATGAAAAACTGCTCCAGGTCACTGATTGTCAGAGAAATGCAAATTAAGACAACACTAAGATACCACCTCACTCCTGTAAGAATGGCATACATCAAAAAGGACAGCAGCAACAAAAGCTGGAGAGGTTGTGGGGACAGAGGAATCCTTTTACATTGCTGGTGGGAATGTAAATTGGTACAGCCTCTGTGGAGAGCAGTCTGGAAAACTCTCAGAAGGCTAGACATGGACCTTCCATATGATCCAGTAATTCCTCTCCTGGGGTTATACCCCAAGGACTCCAGAACACCCAACCAAAAAGAGGTGTGTACTCCTATGTTCATAGCAGCACAATTCATAATAGCTAAAACCTGGAAGCAACCCAGGTGCCCAACAACAGATGAGTGGCTGAGAAAGCTGTGATATATATATATACAATGGAATACTATGCAGCTATCAAGAACAATGAACCCACCTTCTCTGACCCATCTTGGAGAGAGCTAGAAGGAATTATGTTAAGTGAGCTAAGTCAGAAAGATAAAGATGAGTATGGGATGATCCCACTCATCAACAGAAGTTGAGTAAGAAGATCTGAAAGGGAAACTAAAAGCAGGACCTGACCAAATTGCAAGTAGGGCACTAAAGTAAAAGCCCTGTGGTGAGGGGTAGACATGTAGCTTCCTGGGCTAGTGGGGAGTGGGAGTGGGTGGGAGGGATGGGTCACAGTCCTTTGGTGGTGGGAATGGTGTTTATGTACACTCCTAGCAAAATGTAGACATATAAATCACTAGTTAATTAATATGAGAGGGGGAAAATCAATTGTATGTCTCAAAGTTTTTCAAAACACAAACTGAATCTTTTTAATATATAGGCTGTGTATTTGATATGCGGACTCTCTCAAAAGCCTAGACCACGTAGATTAGGAGCATTCAATAGCACAGCTATATACAAGATACTGGGTACTGTACAGCAAACCCTAACAAAAGGACTTTCAAAGTTAACCCAATTAACAAATAATGTGATGATAACATTAACTATCAATTGTCTTTTTGAGCCCTAAGACAGCAGGAACCTCACATCTTCACTATAGAGCCTCTACTTCCCCCAGTCCTGGAACCCTTGGATAGGGCCCACTTTCCCGTATGCCTCTCCCAATCCATATCAAATAATATTGCATCTGCCGATCACAACCTAACCAATGCAACGATTGCCACCTCAACATGCTTCACTTAGACTGTGTCCAGAGACCTCACATGTGGAATGACAACCCTTCAGCTTCATTACTCGGGTGAGACCTTTCCTTTCATAGTATACTCTAATTTCATCTCAGGTGGTTCACTTTCTAACAAAGTCCCAAAACCTAGATATACACCAGTTTCTGTGAGAGAGAGCATATCTTCACACGTATCTATAAAATACTGCAAAATATATACCTGAAAGCAGAAGTACACTAGAGTTTGCAGTGAGTACCTCCCTAACACTTCCTCTCCACTATTCCAAGCTTTGGGTCCATGATTGCTCAACAATTTGTTTGGCTTCGTATGTTAACTCTCTTTTCAGTCACCAGGTTCCAGATGCCATCAGGATGCTGGCCAGGCTTCCGTGGACTGAAGACCCCACCAATATGTCCTGGAGCTCAACTTCCCCAGAGACACACCCTACTAGGGAAAGAGATAGGCAGACTGGGAGTATGGACCGACCAGTCAATGCCCATGTTCAGCGGGGAAACAATTACAGAAACCAGACCTTCTAACTTCTGCAACCCACAATGACCCTGGGTCCATGCTCCCAGAGGGATGGAGAATGGGAAAGCTATCAGGGGAGGGGGTGGGATATGGAGATTGGGTGGTGGGAACTGTGTGGAGTTATACCCCTCCTAACCTATGGTTTTGTTAATTAATCCTTTCTTAAATAAAAAAAAATTATTTAAGTATTAGATTTCATGCCCCCATAAAATTTGGGTACTCTTTCAGGGAGTAATTAAGTTAAAAAGTCTTTCTAGGAATTTCGATATTTTTGTTTACATTTTAGAAGCACACATCTTTTTTTCTTCTTACCCAGTTGGGATGAATAAAGATTCTGGAAAGTTCAATTGAAACATCTAAAAGTTCTATATCTGGGTTAACAAGAAAAATAAAAATTCTATTTGTCATCCATCTAAGTTTTGTTTCTTGCATCTTTCCAATTGTTTGCTTTGTATAATCTAATTTTGCGGATGCCTTCAATGTGAAGTAAGAAGAATATGCACCGTCTGAATAAAATGTAAACATGACATCTAACTCCTGACTTTATCTTCACGCAAAAGTAAACCTGAACAGCTAAGTAAATCTTGCTCTCAGTTCTGTGAGTTTCACAGTGGAAACATTTGCTATGATTGAATATTGGTCTATTGTTGTTTGGTGATTTCAGATTTCTATATGATGAAATGCACCTTGAATTTTAAAAGCTTTTTTTTTCTTTCAAAAAACATATTTACAGTAGAACAATGCAAAATACTCTCTCTCTCTCTCTTTTCTTCCAGGGGTATTGGTGCAAGCACTACAAATTCACTGCTCCTGGCGACCATTTTTCATTTTTATTGGATAGAACAGGAAGAAATTGAGAGATAAGGGGAAGACTGAGAGGGAAAAAGAAAGACACCTGCAGCTTTGCTTCACCACTTGTGAAGCAACCCCCCTGCAGATGGGGTTCCAGGGGCTTATATGTACCCCCCAAGTTTTTTTTAGTCATGAACGCCTCACGGGTGAACTGATTATGAAATATTTTTCAGTGAACAGACTAAAAGTACATATGAATGAGAACTCAGTCTAATGAAAGAAATACTATCTTTCTCAAAACATAAATGATGCTGTAAAATCCCCTCATTCCAGAAATAAAATTCATCTATTCTCAAACATAAATGTGCTAAGCCAACTTCTTTATGTGAATGGGTGTATTTAAGACTGCAGTAGGAGCCAGGTGGTGGCAAACCTGATTAAGCACACACACACATCAATGCTTAAGAACCAGGGTTCAAGTCCCTGGTTCCCACCTGCAGGGGAAAGCCTCAAGAGTGGTAAAGTCGCTTTGCAGGTGTCTCTCTATCTCTCTCCCTCTCTATCTCTTTGCCCCTTCTCAATTTTTCTCTGTCTCTATGCAATAATAAAAATAAAAACTTAAAAAAAGACTGCAGTCACATATACTGACAGCTCATATTTATTCTTCTTTTTGACGTTATATACTTCCATATAAAACTGCACACCTGAAAGGGGTCACACAGAATGATTTTTCAAAATTAAGTACATCACTGAAATCAGCCAAATTCAGGTATTTGGATTATTTTATGCCTTTCAAACTCAACCAATTCCTTAATTCCTTTCACAAACAAATTGAAAATGCTAACCTACTAATTGAATATGATATTGTACAAAGAAGGAAGGGAGAAAGAAACCTGGCTGCTTTCTGCAGAGTTATAAATGCAGCAAATTTATTAGGTACTTAACAGTAGAGGCAACAGAAGGAAAAGACTAGCCAGCCTTGCAGCATGAGCCTTAAGTGTTCACCTGTATCCAGGTTCCATGACTCAGGGTTCCTGGCCAAAGCAGAGAAGAGTGACCAGGTGAAAATGCAATAGTCAAAATAAGCTGCAGACTACTCCTACTTTCTGTTCATTCTATTCATTAAGCATTTTGTCCTGCCTCATAATTTACTGCCTTTCAGACATCAAGTTGTAGATGCTATCATAATTCCATCCTGACTTCCCTGAGTAGACAACCTCAACAATATGTCCTGGATCCTCACCTCTCCAGAATCCCACCCGAAGAGGGAAAGAGAAACAGACCTGGGATATGGATTGACCTGTCTATGCCCGTGTCCAGTGGAGAAGCCAGAACTTCTACTTTCTGTACCCCATCAAAAATTTTGATCCATACTCCTAGAGAGGGAGAAATATTAGGGAAAGATGACCAGAGGGCTTTGAACTCTAATTCCATCAGCATCTGGAAAGAGAAAAGGAAAAAAAGGAAGGGCATTCGGAAGTAGTAACAGGGGTAGGTGTGAAAGGTGTGAAAGAAAGAGAAGGAAGGACCACAGGAAAAAACATATAAATATATATATATAAATATAGGGTCTCAGTGGTGGTGCATGTAAATCCAGAATTGTCCTAATATTCCACCAGGGTCTCATGTCTGTTTTTTTTTCTTCGAATTCTCAGAAAGCAAATAATCATTGCAGCAAAATTATTCTTATGCTGTGCTCTGCTTTCTACTGTCAATTATTTCTCACAGACCTTTTTTTTTTTTTTTTTTGCTTCACATTTTGAAATGAGTACCTAGACAGAGTTGTGAAAAGTATTTTTAAAATCACTCCTCTGAGATAAAACATAGCAGCCATCCAAGTAAAGCAGGTTTTTAAATAAATGTTATGAGTCAGTTAGGACCATTCTCTGGTAAGTTTCTAAGAATGGAAAGAAATGAAAGGAGAATCTTTTAGTCTACCTTCAATTTCATTTTGTGGCTTTCCTATATTACAACAGAAATTTCAGGACAGCCCTTAAACAATCTCTCTAGGTAGGCTATCCAAGTTTCCAAAAGTGTTTTTTAAGTTTAGTACTAATTTCAGAAACTTGTAGTCCTTTCTTTAAGGACTTTTTTTTTTTCCATTGCCAGCATTGAGAATAATTAGATTTGTATTTAACTGCTTTGTGTAGTTATTATTAGCACAGTACATTAGAGCACAATGTTTACCTTCTCTGAGAGAGTGAAGCAACATAGCTGAAGTGTTCACTTGACTTGAGTTGAAAGACTGTAAAAGCCATTAAGAAGCAGAGTATTTAGTTGAGTCTGAAGCATCTGCCTGAGCATTCTCCCTATTCAATATCATACATAATTGAAATTAGAGCCATTCACCTGTAAATGCTCCTTTAGGGTTTATTACTGAAATTATAACAATAATGTTTGTTTGTGATTAAGGCTAGGAAAAACAGAATAGCAGTATCTGCTTCCTAAGTGGCAAAGTTTCTAGAGGAAAAGCACAAACTTATTTACATCAGAGACTAAAAGCGCAACTGCTTTTTGATTTAGCATTCTGTAATCTAAGAAAGTCATATTTGCTGACAATGGATTCATTGGAATCTCTCTTCTGCTGCCAGCAGGCACAGGGGGAAAGAAAAGAGAAATTTTTTGGCAATTACCTATGTTGATGGAGGAAATTAGAGTGACCTTCAAGGGATCTATGGTAAAAGGAGAGCTTTGTTTTGTGTTCCAATAGGCTTGAAGATGTTGATTTTTGTAACTTAGTAAAGGTGTTTGTTCTAGAAATTCAGAGAAGCTATTTGTTAATATACTAGAATCCAACAGAGGAAGTGGGATTAAGTATGTCACTAGAAAATTTATGATGCATGTTGGAAGCTTTCTGACTCTAGGTCCCTGAAGGACTCAGTATAAAATAACAATAATAATAATAATGATAAAAATATTGAAAAGTTTTAGTGTGATTTACAAAATCAGATGACTGCTTGAGCTCCATAAGGTTTAGAATTTTGGGTGAATGTGCTCAAAATGAAATGCACTGCTTATTTTTGATAATACACCAATATTTCACTTAGGAATTAATTGCAAATAAACTCTGAAAAAATATGTGTTTGAGTTTGGAGTCTATCTTGCTACTAATATTGAGGAAACTACACATCTTTAGTAATTCAATATATATTTCTTGTGTATTTCCACAAAATATTACCCTGTAGTGGTTTTCACCACCCAGTCATTGTGTATGTTGGTTTTGTTTCTTTTAATTTTAAAAAAGTTTTTGCTGGCTCGAGAAATGTAGAGAAAAATTTATTTTATCAAAGCACAAATGTCTTAGATTTTTAAGAATTAAGGTTTTTCCCTATGGTTAATCATCCTCTCATTATTACAAGGAAGTACTGACAGCTGCTTTGAATATTTTTCAGAATGCTTAGAAAATTATTTTTAAGGATACATTCATCAATGGAATGAAATGTGAAATTATTGCAGAGTGTAATGATATTCATAAATCAATTTCAATTGACTGAGCTGATTTATAATAAGAATTAAAATTATTCATGAATACATTTTCAGCACTAAAGAGAAATATATAGCAGGTATTTTTAAGCATTTTCCAGTCTGTGGATAAAATTTTAAGTCAGACCAGTAGTAACTCAAACACTGCTTTAAGTGGGTTTATAGGAAACACTCTTGCTGCATGCCATCAAATGTGACCAGGTATCCTAGAGGTATTGGCAAATGTATCAGGCTGCCTTGCTTTAACCCAGAGACCATTAAATGATAAGGTTGCATCTCTTTCTCCATAGAAATGAAGACTAAATCCTTGCTCTTTATATGATACTAAATTTGAGGACTTTAAAGGTAGTGCTTCTTCTGACCGAATTTTAGTGAAATGACATTTTATAAAAATACAGGCTGCCCTGCATAGCTCATAGTTAAGTCATTAGTTTTACATTGATTATTCATCTTAATTTCTCAGTGGAGAATTTCAGGTGGTCTTTTTAAAACATTTCCCGTAGGTCAAAAAGAGTTCTAAAAACTTGAAGGTTTCTGCACACGGTCAGGCTGGAGTAGTGGTTCCGCCTGCGGACTCTGAGACAGACAGAGTGTTCAGGTTCAAAACCTGTCCTTCCCAGAAACTGGTGGTTCACTGGGGAAAAAAAGAAGGTTTCTGATCTAACAACCAAATCTGTGATCTATTTTGAGTATACTTTTTGTGTGGTGAATTATAGTGGCTGTCTCATTCTTCTGAACATTTCAACCCAATTTTCCCAACATCGTGTGTTGAAGAGACTCTCCTTTCTTAATTTAATATTTTCAGCCCCTTTGTCAAAGTTAAAATGTCGATGTGTGTGGAAACTTATTTCTGTGCTTTCAATTCTTTTCCTCTGGTCAGTGTGTCTATTTTTGTTCCAGGGCAAGGCAGTTTTGATTACAGTGGTATGATTAACGGAGCTTGAGATCTGGGGATGCAATACCTCCAGTTTTTTGTTCTTTTTTTTTTTTTTTTCAAGATTACTTTGGAGATTCTGGGTATTTTATGATTTCAGATAAACTTTTATAGCTTTTGTTCTACTTTCTTTAAAAAGAAATGGTGGGACTTTGATGGTAACTGCAATCTGTATATGACTCTAGGTATAATAGTTACTTGGACAATCTTAATTCTCCTAATCCATGAACATGTGCTACCTTTCCATTTCTTTGTGTCTTTCTGTTTCCTTAAAGAATAACTCATAATTTTCAGCAAACACAAATTGTAATAGTAAATGTCAAACAACAGATGAGTGGCTAAGAAAGAAAGTGGTACATATACACAATGGAACACTACTCAGCTATTAATAATCATGTAGTAACCATCTTCACCACATCTTGGATGCAGCTTGAAGGAATCATGTTAAATGAGATAAGTCAGAAAGAGAAGGATGAATATGGGATGATCTCATTCATGGACATAAAGGAGAAACAGAAAGTAGAATTTGGACTGGGTTTGGTATATTACACCAAAGTAAAGGACCCTGGGGGTAGAGGGGACTTTTAGGTCCTGGTGCATAATGATAGAGGAGGACCTAGATTGGGGGCTGAGAGTTTTCCAGTACTTGAACTCCAGCCCCCATGCATAATAGCAAAGAGTACATTTTACCAGGTAAGCTAGCTTCTATTCAGTACTAGCTTCAATCTGCTGCTGATACCTTCCATTGTATTTTTTTTTAATTCAGTCATTGTATTATTTAACTCTATGGTATGTGTAGATATTCCTCATGAAATATATTTCCCTGACTTTACTTACTTTTTCCCCCATTGATCTCCTAATTTTTGGTAAACATCACTAAAACTACTGCTTTGATGTCCTCTTCATGTATCCTACATAGCCCTGTTGTATTTGGGAGTATTTTGTAGGTAATTGTCTTGATCCATTCATTTAACTGGTACAGCAGGTTCCTTTGACTTCTTATTATGTCTGATTCTACACCTGATTCAAAGGTCTTTACCTATGCACTGTTTGACTAGACGTTGGTGAAACCAGTTATTTACAGTCAAGGATTCTCAAGCAGTAGCTGTACCACTGGGGTTAAGTGAACTTGAACTGTGACAAGAATTCTATGGAATTGTTTCCCAGCAACCCTCTTATGCTAAATTCAAGTCACTAGAGCAAGCCTAGTTTATAATCACATATGCCTTTCAGTGGCTAGGCCACCAGTTTCAACCAAAGTGGTGCTCATTGTTGCAGGCATGCTTTGGTAGAAATGTGTAAAGACTAAGCAAGTCCTGCTGAAATCAGGAATTCACTGTCACCACAGATCCACTCCATCACCCATGAAGCTGCCCACATTGCTTTTATGTAGTGCCATGTCTAAAATGTAGGAATTCATCTCCCAGCCCCTTTTTTTTCATGAGGGGAGGGGTTTTCATTATTTAGAAAGCAGCTACACACAATAAGAAATACATATATTGGATCTATGCAAAATGTAAGCCTTATCAGCATTTTAACTTCATGAATAGTTTTTTATCCTTATTTTTAAAATTTATTTATAAAATAAAAATATTGACAAGATCATAGGATAAGAGAGGTAGAATTACAAACAATTTTCACTACCAGAGTTCCATATCCCTTTTCTTCCCTTGAAAGCATTCCTATTCTTTATCCCTCTGGGAGCATGGACCCAGGATCACTATGGAGTGCAGAAAGTAGAAGGTCTGGCTTCTGTAACTGCTTCTTCATTGTACATGGGCATTGACAGGACTGAGCCATACTCCTAGCCTGTCTCTATGTTTACCTAGTGGGGCAGGGCTCTGGAGAGGTAGGGTTCCAGGACACATTGGTGAGGTCATCTGCCCAGGAAGTCAGGTTGGCATCATGGTATCATCTGGAACTTGGTAGCTGAAAAAGTATTAAGATATAAAGCAGAAAAAATTGTTGACTAATCAGAAATCTATAGGTAAGACTCTAGCAAATGAGATTTGGGGTCTCCATTTTGGAAAAAGCTAGTAGGTCTATTTTAGGTATATTCCAAGGGGCCCATGGCTTTACAGATTTTTACCTGAGCTCAACAGCTAACATGCAGATTGACTAAAAATGTTGTCTGGGGAGATGGTGTCAGAGGTGGAAACAGGACTAGAAAGCTGGATCAGGAAGAGAGTAGCTTCCAAATATGGGAGATGATGATGATGATGATGATTACGATGATGGTGATTTTAGACTACTTTATCCCTAGTGCCTAGAATGGTATCTGGGACATAATAGATGCACAAGTGTTTGGTGAGTGACTTAAGTGAACACAAAATGAATAAAGCAAATTAACAGGTGAGGAAATTTTTGCTATGGAATATGCTAATTAATACACGGTAGCTAGAGAGGTTCAGTTCCAGTGTGTGAGATGAACAGATACCTCTTCCCTGTAAAAAATGAGTAGACCTGTGTGTGTGCTGTAGAGACAGAAAGGAAACAAGTAGATGCATTATGAATGCATTGTAACCATTTAAAGTCTCTGACATTTGGTTTGAGTTAAATGAAAACCTATTAAAATGCTTTGGAAAAGAGGTGAAAAGATTTCATTTGTATATTAAGAAGATTAGTCCCTCTTCCAGATTTTAAATGCTGAGAACAGAGATAAGGGAACCACTTAAGTGAGACTGTCAGAGTAATCCATGGTTTGGAAAAGATATCTTGCATTGAACACTGCAAAAAGTAGCCAAATTCTGGTTATAGTTTGAGGATTAAGCCAACAGAATTTGTCAGTGTATTAGATGCTTTTTGAGAGAAAAAAAATGGAGTTGAGTGATTACAAGAATACTGGCCCAAACAACTATAAGGATATAATGTTCTTTACTGGGAAATAAGTTGTGAAAGAACAGAGTCTTCAATAGAGAATTAGGAGACTGATTTGAATAGCTTAAATTAATTTTAACATTGTGAAGGACTAAGTAGTACTTAATTGTACTGGAAATATTTGTTTATTTATATTTATCAGGGGTTAATGGATTAAATTTAATTGTTGACACCTGGGCAAATTTTCTCATCTCATCATCATAGTTATCTGTAAAACATTCTCATCCACCCCCACTCCTGGCAAGCCCCTTTCTCCCCACAGCCCTTTGCTTTAATGCACTATGCCAAACCCAGTCCAAGTTCTACTTTGTGTCTCTTTTTTCTGTTATTTCTTAACTTCTGCCCATGAGTGAAATCATCTGTATTCATCTCCTTTCTGACTTATCTCATTTAAAATGATTCCTTCAAGCTGCACCCAGGATGAGGTGAATGAAGATGGTGACTATATGATTATTAATAGATGAGTAGTATTCTATTATGTATATGTGCCACTTTCTTTCTTAGCCACTCATCTGTTGTTTGACATCTAAGTTGCTTCTAATTTAGGGCTATTACAATTTGTGCTGCTATACACATAAATATACACATCTGCAACTTGATAGCGGAACAAAAGTATTCAGATATAAAGCAGAAAAAAACGGTTGACTAATCAGGAATCTATAGGTAAGACTACAGCAGATAAGATTTGGAGTCTCTATTTTGGAAAAATCTATCTTTGGAAGGGTGTGTTTAATTCCTTAGGATACATCTTAAAAGAGGAATTCTAGGGCCATAGGGTAGTTCCAGAGTGATCACCACCAGTTTGGGCCAATTTACATTCCCACCGGCAGTGCAGGGGGGAGGGCCCTTTACCCCAAGACTTAGAGACATTTTAATAAGAATAAGTAAAACCTTAAAAGAACAGAATGAGATAAATAAAAACTTAAGCAAAAATAAGTTAAATGAAAATCAAAAAGACATATAAAATATCTATGAAACCAGGAGCTGATGCTTAAAAGGATTTTAAAAAATTAATAAACCCTTAGGTAGGCTAAGGGGGGAAAAATAGAAAGAACACTCATATATAAAATACAAATTGATAGAGGAGGTTCCAGCCAAAAAGCCTAGTCCCCATTGCACTAAAAGAAACTTTAGTGCTGTGGTATCTCTCTCTTTAACTCTCTGCCTCATAAAATATTTAGAGAAAAACATTGACAAGATTCTTTTCGATGTAAACTTTCAAAGCATCTTCAGTGACTCAGATGCAAGCACAAGGAAAATAAAAGCAAAAAAAAAAAAAAAACAATGGGACTACATCAGGCTAAAAGTTTCAGCACAGCAAAATCACAACTAAAGCAGAGAGACTCTCACAGAACATAAGATCTTTATATTTCACACAAAGGACAAAGGGGTAATAACCAAAATATATAAAGAACTCACAGGGGTTGGGTGGTGATGCACCTGGTTGAGCGCACATGTTACAATGAACAAGGACTGAGGTCTAAGCCCCCAGTCCACACCTGAAGGGGGAAAGCTTTGCCAGTGATGAAGCAGCACTGCAGGTGTGTGTCTCTCTCTCTCTCCCTCTTGATCTCCCCTTCCCTCTCAACTTTTGGCTGTCTCTGTCAAATAAATAAAAAAAAATTTTTAAGTTTAAAAAAAGAACTCACCAAATTCAGCAACAACAATAACAACAATACAAACAAACAAAAATAATCCTATCCAAAAACAGAGAGAAAATAAGGACAGAATATTCACCCATAGGAAATCTAAAAGGTCAGCAGACATATGGAAAAATTATCCAAGTTACAGATTGTCAAATAAATGCAAATAAAGACAACAATGAGATACCACTTTATACCTGTGAGAATCTCATACATTAGAAAGAATAGAAACAACAAATGTTGGGAAGGATGTAGAGAAAACGTAGCACTTCTACACTGCTGGTGAGAATGGAAATGAATCCAACCCCCATGGAAAGCAGTCTGGAGATTTCTCAGAAATCTAGACCTACCCAATGGCCCAGCAATTCTTCCTGGGGATATATGAGGAAAACCAATACAACTATCTCTCTACGTGTGTGTGCGTGTGCGTGTGTGTGTGCATGTGCATGTGTTTATAGCAGTACAATTTGTCACCCCTATTTTGGAAACAACCCAGATGTCCAACTGCAGATGAATGGCCAAGAAAATTGTGATATCTATACACAACGAAATATTACTCAGCTCTCAAATATGATAAAGTCATCCCCTTTGTTTTATCCCGAATGGAACTTGAAAGTACTATGTTAAGTAAAATAAATCAAAAAGAGAAGGAAAAATACTGTATGATCTCTTTTAGAAGTGGGACTTAAGAAACAAAAACCAGAAAAGGGAAACGCAAAATGAACCTTGGACTGGGCCTGGTGTACAGCACCAAAGCAAAATATTCGGGGAGGGAAAGGCTGGACGGTAGTGAAACCACTAGTGTTATAAACCACTAGTCCTCCAAAATAAATAAATAAGTAACAGGTTTTGCCAAACCTTCAGAGAAGATTTATTACCTGTCTTTGTCATGCTTTTCCAAATATTAAAGAGTAGAAAATTCTCCCAAAGTATTTTTAAGGCAGTATAACCAGATACCAAAAGCAGAAAATGATATCACATGGAAAAACTACAGAATAATACCATTAATAAACATAGATGGAAATGTCCTCAACAAAATCTTAGCAAATAAAACTCAACGGTACATTGAAAATATTATATAACCAAGAGCAATTTGTCCCAGGGATGCAAGAATAATTCAACATGCACAAACTTTTACTTTAATATATCAACAAGGAAAAAATTTAAATATCACACAATCATATCCAACATGTCTGATCTTTAAAAATACTTCATAAAATATTGATAATATGTATATATTCAGCACTACATATATATATGTATATATCCCATTGGGAATGATAACTCAACAGAACCGCTAGACCGGTTTAATCCTTATGTTTGAATACTGTGTAAGCATTAAAATTGTGTGCTAAAAAATGTTTACTAATAATCATCTAAATCCAGAATAAGCACCATATAAAATTTTATATTCAATATAATCTTATAGTTTAGTTATCATACTACAAAAACTAAAATAGTAGTAGTATTTACATATGTGTAAGAGAGAAGTGCTCATACTTCTGGGTTTTAGTCCATATATATTTTCACTATTCCCACCACCAAAGGTCTAGGTCCCTTCCACTTCTCCCTCCCCTTCCTCCCCCTGCCAGTGAAGCTGAACATCTACCCTCGCCCTCCACCCAGAAATTTTACTTTGGTGCCATACTCCAAACTCAGTTAGATTCTGCTTTGAGTTTTCCTTTCTGTTCAAAAGTACAATGAAAAATATTATATAACCAAGAGCAAATAATTAAAATATTTCATTAATAGTTTTAACTTTAATATATTTTACATCTCTATAGTTTACAGTAAGGTTGCATTATTTAATAAGAAAATACTATGCATTTTCTGCAACCCATAAAGAATTTTGGTCCATACTCCCAGAGAGATAAAGAATAGGGGACCTTCCAATGCCTTCCAATAGAGGGGATGAATTACAGAACTCTGGTGGTGGGAACTGTATGGAATTGTACCCCTGTTATCTCCTACAATCTTGTAAATCATTATTAAATCACTAATAAGAAAAAATAAATAAAAATACTATGAATCTATTATTATACTATAATTACTAATGATAAGGTGATAGACTTAATAATTATTAAATGATAAATCTACATAGATTCATTATATCCAGATACCCTAGTTAAAAGTATTCCTCTACTAACAATCATACTTTGTCCTGTTTCAGTATTTTTCAGCATCTATTTCCTCATGATATAATACTTAATTGCTAGTTCATTTTTTCCTTTTCTCCAGCCTATTCATACTCAAATGTACATGTCCTCAAAGCAAGGACTTCAGATATTGTATCTGTTGCTTATGCCTTCACTCTTAACTAAAAGAGTGTTTGGCACATCATAAGTGTACAATGAATGTTTACTGGCTGAATAAATAGGCTACATTTATCTCTTAATGAATGAATAAATTTCAACTGTGTAATGTTAAGCAATAACTAAGAATTAACTATTAATAATGTTAATTCAATAACTATGATTCTCAGTCTCCTCGTATGTAAAACTAGAATAGTGATAGCATTTATGTCATAAAAGTATGGTGAAACAATGAGAACATAAATATAAAGTTTATATTACTCAGCACAAAGTTATTTTCTTAAATGCAAGGTATATATTTATAAATCATGATTTATGCCTGATTATGTATATGATCCTGTCTTCCTCCCTTCTATTTTTGTTGGGTCATATATATCTTTGTGAAAATATGTTGCTGGTAAATCTATATTTTTCTTCAACTTTTTATAATGTAGATAGTAGAGAACTTATCATTACTGTAACTATATTAATTATCTAAATATTTAACTCCCTAATAACACTTTTTGAATCATTTTCTCAATTATATAATTCACTGGTTCTGGCAACTATATAGTAACCTCACCTAAAACAGACGGCCACTATCACGCACACATACATACATACCCTCATACAAATCATTATATTAAATGGGCAATTACCACTAAAGAGGAATAATGAAAGGACACTTTGATATACAAGAGAAGAGTTTCCAACCATGATGCAGTGTCTAGTCACTACTCTATTCCAAGATGTCTATATTAAGGACAGATTTCTTGGCAACTTCAGCATGCTGCATGAAGAGGTGAGAAAATAGACAATGCTTGAAATTATACATGCCAGGAAAAAAAAATAGAAAATTTGTGGGTCTAGAAGCACTGTCTGATTAATTTATTTCAAGTTTATGAACCAGCTGTAGGAGTGCCTTGTCCAGCAGCTAACAAGAATCAGTTCTAGGGTGAAGAGATGGCTCACCTCTTGGGTCATATACTTTAAAAAGCAAGACCCCAGGTTTGAGTCTCAGGGTCAGCTCTGTAGATGGTAGAGAGATGCTGTGGCAATTCTCCTCCCAGTATCTATCTCCCTTTCTCCTCTCTAGCTCTCTAAAATGAAACAAAAAAGAATGAGAAGGGGAAAAAAAAGACCATTTGTATACTTTACAGTTACTATGGCCAAACTACATACCATTTTTCTTGTTTGATGATTGTGGACTTGCTTGTATGATACGTGAGAGATAGCTCAACTTGTCAAAATAAAAAATTACAGTGGTACCTTGGTACTCCTTGCTGATTGGTTCCAGAAAACATGGTAAGTGATGAAAATTACTAATACTGAACAAGTCTGATTAAAGAAAATTGAGATAACACATTTTCTTTTCTTTTCTTTCTTTTTTTTTTTTTTTAAGATAACACGTTCTTGAACTCCAAAAACCTCACTTAGCAATTTATAAATTGATGGGATCATTTTTTGATATAAGACCTATAAAATAACTGGACATAAATTTTTAAAAAGTGAATTAGATGAAATAAAGTTTAGCTTCATTTTACGTGTACTAAGAAAAGTTGAAGACCTAAGGAGATGGCAGAAGAAGAGGTGGAGCAAGTGTTGTGAACTGGAGCCAACTTCTGGGGCCTTGGAGAAGTGGCTGGCCTATAGATGCCACTTTCTGAGCCTGCATGAGCGGCCATCTAGGGCCTCATGCCTTGCATACTAGGTCGTCTCCCATCAGGTGACAACCTCATCTTGTGGTGTATGTAGCATGACCCCATTCATTTGCCATCTCCTCAGAGTAGCTTACCACCCTGGATCAAATCCTATGTCAGTCAGAGAGGGCTTTTCCTATGGGTGGAGGGATGGCACCCTCTTATGTGGCCTGCTGCTTGCCCATGTCCAGACCCAATACCAGCAGAAGTGGGTAGGTCCTTTCTCTTGTTCGAGGCACTGAAGAAAAGGTGGGATGTGATGTCTGAAAAAACAATCTGCCTGGATTTCTCAAACAGTAAGTCATGGAAGAGAACTTTTCCTGATCACAGAAAGTACCACAAGCTCCTTTGGAGGGCCTGCTGTGCCAAATGCCACTATGTCAGGGTAGTCTCACCACTCTCAGGGATCCCAGGCAGAGGCCACAGTCAGGCATCGGGCACCAGACATATCTTACAGGGGTGGTGTGACTTGCATAGGTGAACAGCATTGTTAAAGGGCTCTCAGTCTTCCCCTCATCTCTCCATTTCTCTCTGTCCTATCCAACAAAGACAACAACAATAAATACAAGAACAACAAAAAAAAAAAAACAAGGGCAACAAAAGGGAAAATAAATAAATATTTAAAAAAGGTAGCCATAGTAAAGGAGACAAGGGAAAAAATGTGTTTTTGTCGTGGTTTTTCTCTTTCATCACTATTTAATTTTGTATAATATGTAGTTCTGCTGGCAGAATCAATTATTTTTATTATTTTCACTTAAACTTTCTTGTAAAGCCCATGAAAATACCAAGCTATATTTTTGAGATTTCATTCAAGTAAGTTTCTTTTTACTTTTAAAATTTTTTTAAATATGTTTATTTATTCCCTTTTGTTGCCCTTGTTGTTTTATTGTTGTAGTTATTATTGTTGTTGTTGTCGTCGTCCTTGGATAGGACAGAGAGAACTGGAGAGAGGAGAGGAAGACAGAGAGGGGGAGAGAAAGACAGACACCTGCAGACCTGCTTCACCACCTGTGAAGCGACTCCCCTGCAGGTGGGGAGCCGGGGGCTTGAACCCGATCCTTATGCCAGTCCTTGCGCTTAGCACCATGTGCGCTTATCCCGCTGCACTACCACCGGGCTCCCTCAAGTAAGTTTCGTAGAGGTTCTTTTCTTGCTTCTTTCACTTCTTCAACTTTGTTGACAGAGTGTATTACATCAGAGCTGAAAATGTATCATTCAATATCTCGGTTTTGTCTGATCTGTTTCTAGTGTTATAAGAGAAATTTTAAACCAATAATATAAAGTAGTATTAAATTATATGAGGCCCACCATCAAACTAAACTTTATACATTCTACCAATAAAAAGTGAATTTTTATCCAAAACAGGAACAGCTGGAACTATTGCTATTTTCTTTCTAATAAAGACTAAATCCTATTATAAACAACTCTGGAGGATACCTGCATGTTCTATTTCGGTGAAAGTTTGCTCAAAGTAATATGAGTCTGTACCTCATATTCCAGTCTATACTAACAGAATATGAAAGCAACACACGGAACACACTTTAAAACAATTCAGGGTATAATACACAGCCACTCTAGCCCCTTCAAATTTTTGCTTTCTTAACTGACATTTTTCTTGGTGGTTTGTGTATTACTTGGACTACTAGCTGACTGATTATTTTAGGTAGGAAGGAACTAGGTGGAGACAGCTGATAACTTGACAGCACAGGAAATGAAGGACAAATGAGTTAACTGCAAGGGCCTCCCAGTCCCTTCTGTTGCACAATAAACTGCTGAGTGAAACAATTTGGTTAGAAGAGGGACAATCATTTAGTGGGGAAATCAGATAAAGCTCAGAATATTCTTTGAAAGAAAACAATTTAGTTAGTTTAATAAAACACTACTGTTTTCACGGGCAAGCAGCCAGGACATAGGTATAATTTGACAGAATAAAAAGGGTTTTGTATTAATGATATTGCATTACAATTTTACCTATCCTTTCTCTGGACTTGTCTGAGAAGCAGCACTTTCTGAGGCCTTTATGAACAAAAAGTGTAAGTTCTCTGCAAGTATGTGTACTGACCCAGGAATCAGTCTCATTTGTACAAGTGCCCAATTTGTTTCACAACTTACACAGATGTCAGAGAGCATAAGATTGCCTCGATTTCTCCCGTTTGTTCCTATAGCCATTTTTTTTTTGATAGATCGAGAAAGACAAATTGAGATGGAAGAGGAGATAGAGAGGGAGAAAGAGAAATACCCGTGGCGCTGCTTCACTGCTCATGAAGCTTCCCTGTTGCTGGTGGAGATCAAGGTCTTTGCAGAAGATGACCTGTGTGTTCTACCTCTCTATCAGGTTTGACATAGCCCAGTCCCCTGACAGCAAATTTGTTCATCTCTTTATAATACCACTTTTCATGTTGTGTGTAGTGACTGGTCTTCTGAAACTCAGCACAGAAAAAATTGTGAGTAATATTACACCTAGTTGCAGCTAAACGAATGTTTATTTAAAGAGAATGTTGCATTCTTAGCATGTCAGTTCTGTTGTCCTATACTCCTCAGCTTCCGAGATCAGACGAGATCGGGCGTGTTCAGGGTGGTATAGCCGTAGACGTATACTCCTCAGATTATTAGACTGAATAACCTTTTTTTTGTTTGCTTTACATGATTTGAGGAGTTAAAAAAAACATCCATTTTTATTTTAATAAAGAGGGATCAAACTCAGGCCTCACACATGCCATAGTATGTGTTCTACCTGCTATGACACTTGCCTGAACACTGAAGTGAGTTATTTATTTTTTTAATAATTTTTATATATTTTTTTTTTTTTATTATTAGATAGAGACAGAGAGAAATTGAGAGGGGAGAGGAGATAGAGAGAGGAAGAGACAGAGTGCTACCTGTAGCCCTGCTTCTCCACTTGTGAAGCTTTTCCCAGCAGGTGGGAACCAGGGGCTTGAACCTGGGTCCTTGTGGCACTGAAATATGTGCACTTAACCAGGTGTACCACTGCCTGGCCCCTTGAAGTGAGTTTCTTAAGCACACCTCATAGTTCCTGGATTTGTACTCATTTTTACCTGCTAATATGATGTTCCATGCACAGAATTTCTTAAATCCATAGAACTCTATCAAATTAAGGATTATCGTTGCTATCTTTAAAATAGGACAGTAGACATCAGGGTAGTGTGTCCTTGCTTAATGTCACTCTGTTGATAAATGGTTATTACATTATGGCTTATGGAAGGTGGGGAGAAAAATAAATAAAGCATGTTTTTTCCCCTCTATGTACAGTATCCAAGATGATAACTTTTCCTTTTAGTTTTTCTTGGTGATTACTAGTGGATGACCAGACTGTAAGATTATAGGGCATACAGGGTATAGCGCCACACTGTATGAACCACCAAAGTGAAATGATAATTTTCAATATATTTTAGGTAGCATGTCAACCAGAAATTAAGAAAAAAGTGGGAGGTAGTATGAAATAAAATTCTTGAAAATTTAGGTGCTGGAAATTTTGAGAATTTATATAAGGATGGGTACTTCTTTTTTTTTTTTTTGACATTTTATATTAACCTGCAAGTTAAAACAGTGTTCATCACCAGATATTTGATCCCTTCCCCTGCTTTGTCCATCTAGTACCATATTTGATTCAAATCCAAGTCTTTTTTTTAAAACATTTATTTTATTCATTGTAATAAACAGAACCAGAGCAGATGTTTGGAATCTGCAGTGCCAGGGATAGAATTTGGGACTTTTCATGCAGTCTAGAGCAATACTGTTACTCTACCTCCAAGGTCTAGGATCTACAACTTTTTAAAAAATTTTATTTATTAATGAGGAAAGAGAAGAAAGAGCAAGACATCACTCTGGTACATGTGCTGCTGAGAACTGAACTCCAGACCTCATGCTTGAGAGTTCAATGCTCTATCCACTGTACCACCTGGGCCACAAGCATCTTCATCTTTTTATTACATACTCTTTGCTCAGGTTGACTTTATTTTGCTGCTTCCCTATTTCTTCTTTCCTCTTTAGGTGTGTCCTTGGTATTTGCCTTTTTCTCAGTGGCCATCTGTGGCTTCAGAAATTCTAATCTAATTATAAAGGTATGAAAAAGTAGCTATCAGTTATCTTTCTCTCTGTAGATTTTTTTTCTGAATAACAAGCAGAAACAACATATCCTAATACCAGAAGTTATGAAAGTATCACTGAATATAGCAAAAAATATTTGTGGAAGAGCTAGGTGGTAGAGTAGACATTATCATGCTCAAAGATCTGAGTTCAAGCCCTTGGTCTCCACCTGCAAGTGTTGTGTGGGGGTGGTGCTTTATATTTGGTGAAGTGGGGCATCAGGTCTCTCTCTCTCTCTCTCTCTCTCTGCTAGGCACCCCCCAAGATTTCTCTCTATTCTATCAAATGAAGAAGAAGAAGAAGAAGAAGAGGAGAAGGAGGAGGAAGAGGAGGAGGAGGAGGAAGAAAGAAAAGCTAAGAAAAAAACCTCAAGTTGCTGGAACCATCCTCATCCAGGCACCAAGGCCCAGCACCAGCAATAATCCTGGTGATAAACAAACAAACAAGCAAATAAATAAATAGGAAAAGTTGTAGAGACTATCCTGAATTATCACAGGAGTCAAATCATCACAAGAGTCCTTATATCTGGTAGGAAGTGGGACTAGAGTCAGGAAAAGAGTTATACATACAGTTTGCTCTTTTGTTAGATTATTAAAGTTATGGGGTGTATACTAAATGAAATACTACTCTGCAATTAAAAAAGATGATATTGTATCCTTTGGGACAGAAATGGAGGTTATTCTGCTTAGTGAAGTAGGTAAGGAGGTAGAAGTTTAGATGATTTCTATCATATGTGGAATATATGTAGCTGAAAAATGAACTTATAAAAATAGTCAAACTGTTTCTAAGACTGAGAACTACGGTGGTTATGGGGAGAGCACAGTAATTTGGTTGTGGTTGCAGTATAGAACTATGCCTTTGCAATCTTACAACCTTGTAAATCACTATTAAATGACTAAAAAGGGAATTTTGTTTTAAAAAGCTTGTGGCATTGAATATAGAGCAAAGGGCTTGAGTCAACTAGCATAGGTGACCTATATAAGCAAAGAAATGAATTCTCATTAAAATATGCAAAAGGAATCAATTCTGCTGACACCTTGACTTAAGACTTCTGATTTCTAGAACTGTGAGAATCCACTTGTAATTCTTAAAGTCATTATTTGTGGTACTTTGTTACAATGACATTATAAAACTATTCTAAGTAGTTAGTACAACATAACCTACCCTTTTTTCTCCTGTATGCTATTGAAAAGAAAGACAAAAACCTAATCAGGTTTATTTTCTTCCCACATAACATATATACCCCAGAAGCTGTCAAATGATGAAAAGCTTTATGTGAACAGATAAAACACACTAGAAAGAATTCAAGGAGTTAAGACGAGTTACTTTCTGCTTGTACCTGTTTGAATGATATTTAAGACCTTGAGTTTTCTATCTGAAAGTGAGAGTTATGCAATAGATATATTCATCTCAAAGAAGAGCTGCTCAGCTTCACTTGATAAGGCTTATAAAATGCTGTGAACATAATAAACATTAATCTTTATTTAATCAACTAGGCAAGAAGACAATTAAATGAAAGACCAGGAGTATGCCTTACAGCATAGTATTAGATGGAGCTCTTGTAACTCAAACCAACAGAGACCTATATTTAAAATACAATTTCCATAATCTGCCCTATCATAGTGATAAATTAAGGTTTCAGGCTTCCAATTCTTGTTTATCTCTACTGCTTAAATTCAATTGCTTTAATTAAAATTGCATTGAGAGCATATTTTTCAATTTAGAGTTTCAAAGGCCATTGGGGGTTTTGTTCCAATATGTCCTTTTCATGTTAAAATATTTGAGGAATCATCACTTAATTTTCTCAACAGTAAAAAAGAAATTCCCTTCTTAAATTAATACCCACTATTTCAACTAATAAGTTATAAAACATGTTACAAAATTGATAGTTGCTAGGTAAGTGATGAACAGGGATATTTTCTAACAATTTACCTCCAAAATCTTCCTTTTTCTAGTTCTTAATACATATATAGAGAGGGCCGAGATGGTGGCACAGCTGATGGAATACATATGGTAGCATGTGCAAAGACTCTGGGTTCAAATCCCCAGTTCCCACCTACAGGGCAGTAGGAGAAGCTACACAGGGAATATGCAGGATAGGCATGAGCAATGAAACAGTACTGCAGGTGTGCCTCTCTCTCTATCTCCCATTTTACTAACAGCTTCTCTCTCAAATAAATAAATAAGGAAAAAAATTGTCACAAAGAACAGTGGATTCACAGATTAGCCTTACAGGTATGCAGCCCTGGCAAACAAAATTGACAAAATTGACAAACCCCTAGCCAGACTCACCAAACAAAAAAGAGAGAAGACTCAAATTAATAGAATTGTAAATGATGGAGGAGATATCACAACTGACACCACAGAAATCCAGAGAATCATGCGAAACTTCTATGAAGAACTATATGCCACCAAGCTAGAGAATTTGGAAGAAATGGAACAATTCCTAGAAACGTATGCCCTTCCAAAACTGAACCAAGAAGAACTACAAAATCTAAATGCACCAATCACAGACAAAGAAATTGAAACTGTTATTAAGAATCTCCCCAACAACAAAAGTCCTGGACCAGATGGCTTCACAAATGAATTCTACAAAACTTTCAGGAAACAGTTAGTACCCATACTTCTTAAGCTTTTCCATAAGATTGAAGAAACAGGAATACTCCCTTCCACCTTCTATGAAGCCAACATCACCCTGATACCAAAAGCTGATAGGGACAGAACAAAAAAGGAAAACTACAGACCAATATCTCTGATGAACATAGATGCAAAAATATTAAACAAGATCTTGGCCAACCGGATACAGCAGCATATCAAAAAGATTGCTCATCACGACCAAGTGGGATTCATCCCAGGAATGCAAGGCTGGTTCAATATCCGTATGTCAATCAATGTCATTCACTACATCAATAAAAGCAAAGCCAAAAGCACATGATTATCTCAATAGATGCAGAGAAAGCCTTTGACAAAATCCAACACCCATTCATGCTCAAAACTCTACAAAAAATGGGAATAGATGGGAAATTCCTCAAGATAGTGGAGTCTATATATAGCAAACCTATAGCCAAAATCATACTCAAAGGACAGAAGCTGAAAGCATTCCCCCTCAGATCGGGGACTAGACAGGGCTATCCACTGTCACCATTACTCTTCAACATAGTATTGGAAGTTCTTGCCATAGCAATCAGGCAAGAGAAAGAAATCAAAGGAATGAAGATTGGAAGGCAAGAAGTGAAGCTCTGTCTATTTGCAGATGATATGATAGTATACATAGAAAAACCTAAAGAATCCAGCAGAAAACTACTGGAAGTTATTAGGCAATATAGCAAGATAACAGGCTACAAAATCAATGTACAAAAATCAGTGGCATTTCTTTATGCAAACACTAAATCTGAAGAAGAAGACATCCAGAAATCACTCCCCTTTACTGTTTCAGCAAAATCAATCAAATACCTAGGAATAAAGTTGACCAAAGAAGTGAAAGACTTGTATGCTGAAAACTGTGAGTCACTACTCAAGGAAATAGAAACTGATACCAAGAAATGAAAAGATATCCCATGCTCATGGATTGGAAAAATAAATATCATCAAAATGAATATTCTTCCCAGAGCCATATACAAATTTAATGCAATACACATCAAAGTTCCGCCAAGCTTCTTTAAGAGAATAGAACAAACACTACAATCATTTATCTGGAACCTGAAAACACCTAGAATTGCCAAAACCATCTTAAGGAAAAGAAACAGAAATGGAGACATCACACTCCCAGACCTTAAACTATATTATAAAGCCATCATCATCAAAACAGCACAGTACTGGAATAAAAATAGACACACAGACCAGTGGAACAAAATTGAAAACTCAGAAATAAATCCCCACACCTATGGACATCTAATCTTTGATAAGGGGGCCCAAAGGATTAAATGGAAAAAGGAGGCTCTCTTCAATAAATGGTGCTGGGAAAAGTGGGTTGAAACATGCAGATGAATGAAATTGAACCACTTTATCTCACCAGAAACAAAAATCAACTCCAAATGGATCAAAGACCTAGATGTCAGAACAGAAACAATCAAATACATAGAGGAAAACATTGGTAAAATAATTTCCCACCTACACCTCAAGGACATCTTTGATGAGTCAAACCCAATTGCAAGGAAGACTAAAGCAGAAACAAATCAATGGGACTACATCAAATTGAAAAGCTTCTGCACATCCAAAGAAACTATTAAACAAACAAAGAGACCCCTCACAGAATGGGAGAAGATCTTCACATGCCATACATCAGACAACAAACTAATCACCAAAATATATAAAGAGCTCAGCAAACTTAGCACCAAAATAGCAAATGACCCCATCCAAAAATGGGCAAAGGATATGAACAAAACATTCACCTCAGAGGAGATCCAAAAGGCTAACAAACATGAAAAACTGCTCTAGGTCACTGATTGTCAGAGAAATGCAAATTAAGACAACACTAAGATACCACCTCACTCCTGTAAGAATGCATACATCAAAAAGGACAGCAGCAACAAATGCTGGAGAGCCTGTGGGGACAGAGGAACCCTTTTACATTGCTGGTGGGAATGTAAATTGGTACAGCCTCTGTGGAGAGCAGTCTGGAAATCTCTCAGAAGGCTGGACATGGGCCTTCCATATGATCCAGTAATTCCTCTCCTGGGGTTATACCCCAAGGATTCCATAACACCCAACCAAAAAGAAGTGTGTACTCCTATGTTCATAGCAGCACAATTCATAATAGCTAAAACCTGGAAGCAACCCAGGTGCCCAACAACAGATGAGTGGCTGAGAAAGCTGTGGTATATATACACAATGGAATACTATGCAGCTATCAAGAACAATGAACCCACCTTCTCTGACCCATCTTGGACAGAGCTAGAAGGAATTATGTTAAGTGAGCTAAGTCAGAAAGATAAAGATGAGTATGGGATGATCCCACTCATCAACAGAAGTTGACTTCTTCTTCTTCTAGCGTTTGCCCTTTCCGTAGCCAGTCAACAGCGTCAGGTTGAGCCTGATCTAAAGTTTCGAGACCTCTTTTGAATCTGGAGAGGTGGCAGTCGTTGACTATGTGGGTCATAGTCTGTCTGTAGCCGCAGGGGCAGTTCGGGTCGTCTCTGGCTCCCCAGCAATGGAACATAGCGGCACACCGGCCATGGCCTGTTCGATAGCGATTGAGGAAGGCCCAATCATAACGTGCTAGGTCAAAGCCGGGTTGACGCTTGCAGGGGTCTGTGATGAGGTGTTTGTTCTTTACCTCAGCTGACTGCCAACTCTGTTTCCAAGAGTCTGGAACAGAGAAGTTCAGTGTAGGCGTAGGGGACCAGATTGGGTGATGAGACATCAAGCGTTGGACAGGGTGGGCGAAGATATTCGCGTATATTGGCAGGTCCACTCGAGCGTAGACGTGGGAAATGAACTTAGATGATGCCGCATCCCGACGAATATCTGGCGGGGTGATGTTGCTAAGAACTGGCAGCCACGGAACCGGGGTGGAATGGATGGTTCCAGAAATTATCCTCATGGAGGAATATAATTTGGAATCAACCAAGTGGACATGGGGGCTACGGAACCATACTGGGGCACAGTATTCTGCAGTGGAATAGCATAATGCCAGAGATGATGATTGTAGTGTGGAAGCGCTCGCGCCCCATGAGGAGCTGGCCAGTCTTGCAATGATGTTATTCCTCATGCCCACCTTTGCTGCAGTTTTTATGAGATGTTCGTGAAATGACAGAGTGGATCAAGAGTAACACCAAGATAGACTGGCTGGGCTTCATGCCAGATTCTTGTATCGCCAAGTTGCACATTAAGCTCACGCGAGGCCGAGGCATGGTGTAGATGGAAAACAGATGATACCGTTTTTGCAGTGCTAGGGATTAGTCGCCATTTTTTACAGTAATCAAATATCAGAGACATGTCTTTCATGAGTGTTTCCTCGAGGATGTCGAACTTGGATGCCTGAGTTGCACGGCAGATATCATCGGCTTAGATGAACTTCCTTGAAGAAGTTTCTGGGAGGTCATTGATGTAAATATTAAATAGCGTAGGAGCCAGAACAGAGCCCTGGGGGAGGCCACTAAGTTGACTAAGAAGATCTGAAAGGGAAACTAAAAGCAGGACCTGACCAAATTGTAAGTAGGCACCAAAGTAAAAATCCTGCGGTGAGGGGTAGACATGAAGTTTCCTGGGCCAGTGTGGGGTGGGAGTGGGTGGGAGGGATGGATCACAGTCTTTTGGTGGTGGGAATGGTGTTTATGTACACTCCTAGTAAAATGTAGTCATATAAATCACTAGTTAATTAATATCAGTGGGGGAAAATTAATTGTATGTCTCGAGGTTTTTAAAACACAGACTCAGTCTTTTTAATATATAAGCTGTGTATTTGATATGCGGACTCTCTCAAAAGCCTAGACCAAGTAGATCAGAAGCAACCAATAGCATAGCTATATACAAGATACTGGGTACTGTACAGAAAACCCTAACAAAAGGACTTTTCAAGTTAACCCAATTACCAAAAAACATGATGATGACATTAACTATCCAGTGTCTTTTTGAACCCTAAGACAGCAGGAACCTCACATCTCCACTATACTTCCCCCAGTCCTGGAACCCTTTGATAGGGCCCACTTTCCCATATGCCTCTCCTAATGCATATCAAATAATATTGTATCTGCCGATCGCAACCTAATCAACACAACGATTGCCACCTCAACATGCTTCACCTCAGACTGTGTCCAGAGACTTCACGTGTGGAATGACAACCCTTCAGCTTCATTACTTGGGTGAGACCTTTCCTTTCATAGTATTCTCTAATTCCATACCAGGTGGTTCACTTTCTAACAAAGTCCCAAAACCTAGATATACACTAGTTTTGGTGAGAGAGCACATATGTTCACACGTATCCATAAACTACTGCAAAATATATACCTGAAAGCAGAAGTACACTAGAGTTTGCAGTGAGTACCCCCCTAACACTTCCTCTCTACTATTCCAAGCTTTGGGTCCATGATTGCTCTACAGTTTGTTTGGCTTCGTATGTTAACTCTCTTTTCAGTCACCAGGCTCCAGATGCCATCAGGATGCCGGCCAGGCTTCCCTGGACTGAAGACCCCACCAATGTGTCCTGGAGCTCTGCTTCCCCAGAGACCCACCCTACTAGGGAAAGAGAGAGGCAGACTGGGAGTATGGATCGACCAGTCAACGCCCATGTTCAGCAGGGAAGCAATTACAGAAGCCTGACCTTCCACCTTCTGCAACCCACAATGACCCTAGGTCCATGCTTCCAGAGGGATAGAGAATGTGAAAGCTATCAGGGGAGGGGGTGGGATATATGGAGGTTGGGTGGTGGGAATTGTGTGGAGTTGTACCCCTCCTACCCTACTTATCCTTTCTTAAATAAAAAAGAAAAAAAAGAAATTAAATGTGTGTTAATTTTTTCAAATTTATTTATTTTCCCTTTTGTTGCCATTGTTTTCTATTGTAGCTATTATTTTTGTTGTTGTTATTGGTGTCTTCATTGTTGGGTAGGACAGAGAGAATGGAGAGAGGAGGGGAAGACAGAGTGGGGGTGTGAAGCAACTCTTGTGCAGATGGGGAGCCAGGGGTTCGACCCAGGATCCTTCCACAGATGCTTGCGCTTCGCACCACATGCGATTAACCCGCTGCCCTACCGCTGGAGTCCCCACATGTATTGATTTTTAAAGTCCCTATAAAATGCACATATCACTAGGAGACATACAGGGTTGCGCATTTCAAGCCAAGTTAGCCGATAACTGGGATGTTTTGAAAACTAAACAATCTTGAACCCTATATTTGAAGGCAAGAAACAGGAAGATTGAGGCAGTGTGCTGACAAGTGAACTAGGGGAAAACCAAAATAATTTGTCTTCTGGACAATTTTGTCTAAGGTCAATCCTATATGCAAAGAGATACTAACTGGACAAAAAAAAATTACCCAGTTGTTGAAGCTGAATCATACAACAAGATTTGTGGCATATAGAAATTGACAAAAAATAACTGCCTCTTCAGTACAAGCAGCAGATTTAAATGTTGCACAATGAATTTTTCATCTATCAATTAAAGTGCAAACTAGAGAATCATGGTTAACAAGGATGCCTCCCTTTGTCACTTCAGGCGACTGTTTAAAAATAGAATATTGCAAAGAAATAGGAGAAGTATAATCAATACTGTGATTAATGGCAGTAATTTCACACAAACATCTAGGCAATTAAATATGCTCTTTAGGTGTTTTGCCTTGTGACTAGTGAAGGAATGAATGAATTTCGAACCAAACATCATTGTCAGTATATTGAATAATTCACAAGCACAAGCGATTTCAGATTGGAACAATTCCAGATGTCGAATCTATAAAAAACTTTTGATTCATCTCTTTATTCTGTAATACTTATTTATTAAATTAAAAGTATCCCAGGAACTATGTACAGACTATCAAGAATCTAACTTTAACCATGCATTATAAGAAATGTAAGTTCTCTTGCTGTCATTATAAAGCATGAATGGTAGTGATTGCATCAGTCTCCAAAGGGAGGCTGAGTCATCCTGCCCTGCCACTCAAGGAACACTGGTTCAGAAATGAGTACACCCTGCAATGTTCCCAGCTGTGGCTATGAACTGCAAGCTCAGAGTCACTGGGACTCAGAGGTTACACAGGCCCTGTGGTGTGTGTGTGTGTGTGTGTGTGTGTATGTGTGTGTGTGTTCACGTGACTTCCCTGGGTTAGGTGAATGGGATAAACAGTTAATTTTACTCATAAATACCTTTCAAGATTGGGAGCTACTCTCTGCCCTATTCTAGCTTTCTAGACTCTTTCTGTACTCTGACACCACCTTCTCAGACAATATTTTTATCTAACTCCATGTTAGCTATCAAACTCAAGCAAAACCTGTGATAGTTGTGGGCCCCTAGGAACATGCCTAAAATGGACATTCTAGCTTCCTTCCACCCTAAGATCTCTATTCTAATCTGCTCTGTTCCTACTTTTTGGCTTCAGCTCATTAATCATTTTGTCCTGCTTTATATCTTGTCACCTTTCAGCCATCAAGTTGCAGAAGATACCATGATTCCATCCTGACTTCCCTGGGCTGACAGCTTCACCAATGTGTCCTGGAATCTCACCTCTCCAGAGCCCTACCCTACTAGGGAAAGATAAAACCAGGCTGTGGGTATGGATTAAACTGCCAACGTCCATGTCCAGTGGAAAAGCAATTACAGAAGCCAGAACTACCACCTTCTGTACCCCCAAAATAATTTTGATCCATACTCCCAGTGGGGGAGAAATAATCGGGGGAAGATGACCAGAGGGCTCTGACCTCCAACTCCATTAGGACCAGGAGAAGAGGAAAAAGGAGACATTTGAATGTAGTAATAGATGTATGTGTGACTTGGAAAGGAAGAGAAGATGGGACTTTAAAAAATGGGCAAATATTTACAAATATAGACAGATAGTTGTAGAAATAATAGTTAACCCTAAGGAGTCGGGAGATAGCTCAGCAGGTTAAGTACATGTAGCAAGAAGCTGAAGGACCGGTGGAAGGATGCCAGTTCAAGCCCTGGGAAGCCACCTGCAGGGGAGTCGCTTCACAAGCTGTGAAGCAGGTCTGTAGGTGTCTATCTTGTTCTCCCACTCTCTGTTTTCCCCTCCTCTCTCTATTTCTCTCTGTCCTATCCAACATCGAAATCAATAACAACTACAATAATAACTACAACAACAATAAAAAAATAACAACAAGGGCAACAAAAGGGAAAATAAACAAAATTTAAAAAGACCTTTATAGGTCTGTCTTTCTCTCTCCCTTTCTGTCTTCCCCTCCTCTCTCCATTTCTCTCTGTCCTATCCAACAAAGACAACATCAGTAACAATAACAATAATAACTACAACAATAAAACAACAAGGGCAACAAAAAGGGAAAATGAATAAATAAATATAAAAAAGACCTTTATAAAAAACATAATGATGGTTAGCCCATATCTATAACATTAAGAGAACTGCTGTAGCTTACAATTGATGGATGGATTGGGGATTCAGAACTCTGGTGGTAGGAACAGTATGGAGTTGTACCACTGTTATCTTGTGCTTTTGTAAATCAATATTAAATCACTAATAAAAATTAAATAAAGAAAGAAAAAAGATGTTAGATCTGTGTCATATGGTTCCTGTTCCCTGGAAGGTTAAGATTTTTTTTAATAATTTATTTTTTTATTCATGAAAAAGATAGGCAGAGAAAGAGAAAGAACCAGACATCACTCTGGCACATGTGTTACCAGTGATTGAACACAGGACTTCATGGTTGAAAATCCAGTGCTTTATCCACTGGCCACGTCTCAGATCACAAAAATTAAGATTTTTCTGGGCAAAACGTAACATTATTTTTAGAAAGCAAATATATTTTCACCCTAACTAGAAGTTCTGGGCGGAGTACTTCTAAAGCAATTTTAAGAAAACAGTATCATATGAATGTAAAAAAAAAAAAAACATGCAAGAACAGCACACACACACACACACACACACACACACACACACACACACACACACAGCTGTCCTGAAATAAAAGTGGTATCAATATGTTACCTAACTTCAACCTATACTTCAATAGTGATCAAAATATTATGGTATTGGAATAAAAGAGGTACAGAACAATAGAAAAAAACAGAAAGCCTGGGAATAAATCCACATTTTATTTAATTCACATACAGTTGAAATAAATCACTTTTTAGAAAAGAAAAAAATCAACCCAAAATAAAACAAGGACACAGAAACAGACCAGAAACCATAAAGTACTCGAGGAAGCAAAGGAGGTATTTTTCTGAATTTAGACATCAGAGATTATTATTTGGTGAATTAACTACGAATAGCAAGAGCAACTAAATTAGCAAAGGTAAATATTACATTGAATTAAAAAGATTTTGCACAAAGAAACCAGAACAAAAATGTGATCTCTTAAATAAATGTGAACTCCTAATTAGGAGAAAATATTTGTGCATCATACATCTGGTAGAGGGATCGATATCTGAAATATATAAAGAACTCACACAACTCAATAATAGCAAAGATAAATACTCCCCCTCAAAAACAAAACTGGCAAAATAACCAATTATTTTCTCTTTCTCTTTTTCATTAATGATTTAACAGATTATAATAGGGGAATAGTACCACATCATTCCCACCATCAAATTTCTGATCTCCTCCTATCCCAATAATAACCACCATATAGTTCTCCCACTGAGATATGGATTGATGACTATATATTTTTTTCAAGTTCATGTGTTTTAGTTCTCTATATTCCATAAATGAGTGAAATCTTCCAGTATTTGTCCTCCACTCCCTTACTTATCTCAGCAAGCATAATCACCTTCATATCCATTAATTTTGTCCCAAAGGACATAATATTATCTTTTAAAATTGTTTAGTAGTACTTCATAGAGTATATATCTCATACCTCTTTTTAATTTTTTTAAAATCTTCATTTATTTATTGACTAAAGACAGCCAGAAATCAAGAGGGGCGATAGAGAGGGAGAGGTAGAGAGACATCCACAACTCTGCTCACCACTCAGCAAAGCTTTCCCCCTGCAGGTGGGGAGCAGGGGCTCTAATGCAGGTCATTGCACATTGTGACATATGCACTCAACCAGGTGCATCATCACATGGCCCCTCCATAACTTCTTTATCTAGCCATCAGTTGATGTACTTTAGGTTGTTTCCATATTTTTAATACAGCTATCATCCAGGGAGTGCATGTCTCTTTGAATTAGTGTTTTCATATCTTTTGTAAACATGCCTAGTAGTGGTATTGTTGGATCATAAGGTATTTCCACTTGTATTTGTTTAAGGATTACTCATACTGTTCTCCGTAATCATTGTACCAGTTAACATTCCCACCAATAATGCAATAGAGTTCCTCTTTCTCCAGATCATATCCAAAAATTATAATTTCCTGTTTTGTTGATGAAGGTCATCCTTGCAAGTGTGAGGTAGAATTTCTGGTTTCAATTTATATTTCTCCAATAATAGTGAAGTGGAACATTTCCACATATGTTGGTGGGCCACCTGTATCTTTTCTTTATTCACATGTCTTGCCCAATTTCTCTGATTGGATTGCTCTTTTTGTTTTTGTTGAGTTGTATGAGTTTTTTTTTTTTTTACATCAATGTTTGATATCAACTGCTTGTCAGATGTGGTATGCAAATTTCTTCTCCCAGTCGCTGAGTTGCCTATTTAGCCTTGTGAAGTATTCTTTTGATGTGTAGAGGTCTTTTAATTTGATATAGTTCCATTTACTTAACCTTGTTTTAGTTATGCTTGCCCCTGAGGTGTTAAATCTTCAAATACATGTTTAATGTTAAGGTGCTGAAGTATTTCAACAATATGTTCATCTATGCATTTTATAGCATCAGGACTGATACCCAGATCTTTGATCTGTCTTGAGCTAATTTTGATGCATTGTGTTAAGTAGTCGTCTAATTTCCTTTTTTCTACATGTGGTTGTCCAGTTCTCCCAGCATCAACTGTTGAAGAAATCTTGTTTTTTCCCCATTGGACAGTTTTGGCTCCTTTGTCATATATTAGGTACCTTTACATTTGTGCATTTAGCTCTGGGATCTCTAGTCTATTCCATTGGTCAAAGTGTCAATTTTTGTTCCAGAATGACACTGTTTTAATCACTGTTGCGTTGTAATATAAACTGAAGTTGGAGACTGTGATGTCTCCATCCACCTCCCCCCGCCCCGCAGGACTGCTTTAACTATTTGGCCTTTTATTATTTTTTTAATTGTTTTTTTCCTCCAGGGTTACTGCTGGGGCTCAGTGCCAGTACTGCAAATTCACTGCTCTTAGTGGCTTTTTTTTTTTTTATTGGATAAGGCAGAGAGAAATTAAGAGAAGAGGGGGAGATAGAGAGAGGCAGCTCTGCTTCACTGCTTATGAAGCAATCCCTTTACAGGTGGGGAGCCAGGGGTTTGAACCAAGATCTTGCAGTCTGTCTTATGTGAGCTTAACCTAGTGCACTACCACCCGGGCCCCTGTGGTTTTCTTTTATGTTTCCATGCGAATTTTTGATAAGTTGTTTAAATTTCTTTGAAATATTTCATTGGGATTTTGATAGGAATTGCTTTGAATCTGCAGATTGCTTTTGACAGGATAGTCAATTTAATGATATTTCTTCCAGTCCATGCACAAGGATTCTTTCTATCGTTTTTTATTTCTTTTAGCAATGTCCTGTAGTTTTATTGTGAAAGTTCTTCACTTCCTTTGTTAGATATTCTCAGGTATTTCACCTTTTTGAGTTCCATTTTGATAAGATCAGTTCCTTTAATTTCCATTCCTCTGACTCATAATTTGTGTATAGGAATGCCACCAACTTATGATATTTTTTTAATTTCTTGATGGTTTCCATTAGATTGTGGTAGCGTTTTTGGTGTCTTCTAGGCACAAAATCATGTTACCTGAAAATAATGATAATTTATCTTACTCCTTTTCTATATGAATTCCATTGATATCTCTTTCTTGCCTGATTGTACTGATGAGGACTCCAAGAACTATGTTGTTCAGCTTTTTCACTGCATCTCATAGTGCCTGGCAACTTATTTCTTCATTTTCATTGACTGAGATATTTTTACATTTCTCTTAATTTCTTCAGTGACAAATCTGTTGTTCAGAAGCATGTTTATTTGTTCCAAACTTTGGAAGTGTTTCTATTTTTCTCTTTTTTTGGTTGAACTCTAACCACATATACCATCATGGTCTTAGAAGACAATTTTTATCCCAGTATTCACACATTTGTTAAGGCTGCCTTTGTGACCTAACTTACTGACAGTCCTTGTCAATGTTTCATGTGCACTTGAAAAAAATTTGCATTCATTTCTTTTGGGATGGATAGGCCTATCTCTTCTATGGTTTTATTTAAGGCCACTATTATTATTATTATTATTTATTATTATTATCATCATCACCATCATCATTATTATTTTGGTCCAGATGATCTGCATCTTGCTATGAGTGATATGTTAAGATCTTTTACTATTTTTGTGTTTCTGTCAATGATCCCCTTGAGTTCAGGAAGTACTTATATTTTGTTTGATAATAGAATAGCTATCCCTTCTATTTTTTTCTACATTATAGGCTTTGAACTTCTTGTGTTCACTTTTTTGTCAGCCACCAGGATCCAGATAATACTATGATGCCAAACAGACTTCTCTGGACAGATGACCCTAACAGTGTGTCTTCAAGCCCCTGCTTCCCCAGAGCTCTGCCCCACTAGGTAAAGAGAGAGACAGGCTGGGAGTATGGATCTACCTGTCAGTGCTCATGTTCAGTGGGGAAGCAATTACAGAAGCCAGACCTTCCACTTTAAACACCCCATAATGACCCTGAGCCAATACTCCCAGAGGGTTAAAGAATAGGAAAGCTATCAAGGGAGGGGATGGGATACAGAGCTCTGGTGGTGGGAACTGTACCCGTCTTTTCAGTGTTTTCATTTTATAAATAAAAGCTTAAAAAAAAAAAAAAACTTCTTGTTCCAACCTATCACCTTGAGCTTGTGTTTCCTTCAAATGTGAGTTTCCTGGAGACATGAGATACATGGGTCTTGTTCTTTAATCCATTTAGCTACTCTGAGTCTTTTGACAGGTGAATTTTGACTACTCACATTTAGAATTATTATTGATATATGTGGAATACTTACATCCATTCTAATTTTCATTTTGAGGTTATTTTAAATTGTTGATTCTCTTTTCTCATTTGCCTCTATCTATAATTTTGTGTGGATGGGCTTCTATGATTATTTCTTCACTGATTTAAGTTGTACTTTCCATGGGTTTCTGTTCCTCATTTTATATTATGGTTACCTTAAGTGTTATAGCTAAATTATTATATATAAAACTATTTTTAAGTTAGTCTTGATTTGCTGACATTTGATTGTACTACTCTATCCATCATTTCCATCCCCATTTCTATAACATTGTTGCCTTTGCTGTTGTGTTATCCTATTGACGATCACCTTGCTTAGAATATGTATTACTTCTTTTCTTGTTGGACTCCTTTTAGTAATTCTTATAAGGCAAGGTTGCTGGTAGTAAACTCCTTTAACTTTTGTATGTTTGAGAAGACATATTTCTTTCTCATCTTCAAAGGCTAATTTTGCAGAGTATCTATAGCTGAAACTTCTTCCACTTTTTTCTTGCCTCTAGAGTTTGTGATGAGAAGTCTGATGAAAGCTTCTTGACTCTACATTTGTATGTCATTTCTATATTTCCCTAACAGCCTGCAATATTTTTTCTTTGTTCTTGAATCTTAATCATTTTACATTAATATGCCTTGATGTTGGCCATTTTGGAATTAGAAATTTGGATGTTATCTCAGCTTCCTGGATGCTTATGTTCTGAAGATCGCCCAGGTAAGGAAAAGTTTCTGCTATATATATGTGGTCTCCATTCTCTTCAAGTGTCCTTTTCCTCAGGGATTTCTATCACTTACACATTCAACCTTATGAGGGAGCCTGCTATTTTACATAGAGTTGCTTCATTCTTCCTGAACTTTTTCTTCTCCATAATCTTTAAATTCACAGAATGAGTAGACTGTATCTTCCCAATTATTCTCTCCTTCGCATGGTTGACTCTACTTCCTAGGTTTGCTACCTGAGCCTATACTGCATTCAAAGTGTTTTTCCATACCTTGAAACTCTGCCGGAGATTTTTTATTTATTTATTTTTTTATGATTCCTAATTACTTAGTAAACTCTGTTTGCTGGGCTAGCCTGAGGGTGTTTCTTCCGGGCATGTGCTCTCCGGGTTGGAAAGAATTCGGCTGGAGCCAACCTAGGCTACTGCTTACTGGGCGAAGTGGGAGAGGAACCAGGAGCTCTTGTGGCTGAGTGGGAACGCAATGCCATGCTGGCTTTATTCATCTACATTTATATCTTCCGAAGCAGAAGTGGTAGGTCAGAAAAGGATATACATAGGAGAGTGGGTGGAGAGAAGGAAAGGTTCCATCTAACAAGTGGGGATTAAACCAATACCATGCAGGCAGGGCAGGTCTCAAGCAAAACAATGATTATGTAAATAGAATTCACAGCATCAAGCAATGAAGCATAGAGCAGAGGGGAGGTGGTGTAATGCCCAACATTTGTTTGAGGTTCTTTTTTCACATTGTCTAATTTCTTAATAAACTCTTTTTGTAGCTATTCTTTGGTCTTTCATAACTTTTCAGTGAAATATTCTTTATATTCTTGAATTATGATTCTTAATGCTAAGCTTAGATTTTTGGATAACCCTCAATGTATTTTCTAAAATCTTTCTCTAAAAAATTACCCAGGTCTATAATTTCCTCAAGTTCTTCTATTCATTTATACTTGCAAATTCTGTAATTTTGTGGGCTCTATATTTGGAAATCAGTTGTTGTTTGTGCATTTAGCATGTTCTTAATTGTTTTGCTGTCAGGTAGCACTGTTGGTATGGTTCAGGGTTACACACACGCACACACACACACACACACACACACACACACACACACACACACATTGGAGGGTAGAGGCCAGATATATGAGGTGAAAGAGTGTTTTCTTATTTCCTTGTGCTGATTCTAAAGTCCAACATATATAGGGCCACTCTGTATACTTTCAGCCTGTCCCTGAATTTCATGGGGCTAGTTGTGTAGTGGCCACTTTCTTCTGTGTGTTTGAGGAATTGTGGCTTGTTTTTTCAGTCAGCAACCAGTCACCAGACACCTGTTTACTTTTCCTTGAGTGTACCTTGAGGCAGGGACAGACCACATAGTTTCTCTACTAGATACTTTCCCTGTTACTACCGTGAGTTCTTGACAGTAGTTCGGTGTCCTGACAACCCTGAAGCCATGGATTAAAATCTCAGTTTTTCCTCTCTCACTGTCAGAACTGTGTTCCACTGCAGACTTACCTATATGATATTTTTGGCTGATGATGCTTGCAAATTCTTTTGTGCATGGCTTCTGTCTTATGCCACTTCTCACCCCCGGCCACATGCACAACTACCCACCAGAAGCTAATGTGCTTCTTCAGATATCAGTGATAATTTGACAAGGTTTGTAAAGTTCATTAGTTGTCAATTCTTGTTTAAAGAGCAACTTCATGTCTGCTGTTACTCCATGGCCACTTTATTCATTTATTTATAAATTATTTTTATTGGTTTTAGTTACCAGTGATTCCATGGGACTTCATATATATTTAGATAGTAGGTGAAAAATAAAGACAAAGAGGAGAGACACCATGACAGTGCTTTCATTATCTGTGAATGATCTTTGCATCATTTTCTAATGTAGTGGATCACAGTCAAATCAGGATCTCTGCACATGGGATAATGGGTGGCTTACTGGGTGAACTATCTTCTACCATCCTACATGACTTTCTGTAAGCTACACCTTTTGCCTAAAATATTGCTCTCTTTACCTCAGTCTTCTATTTTTAGTCTTCAGTACTATTATTCTTATATTTTTACTACAGTTTATACTTTTAAAATTATTCCCTTATAGGTTGGAGAAATAGCTCATTTGGATAGATACATGCAGCTTTGGCATGTGCCTGAACCACACTGAAGGAATCTTCAGCACTATAATCTCAATCTCTCTCTCTCTCTCTCTCTCTTTCCATCTCTGTCTTTATCTAAAGAAAATCCTCCTATAATTCCAAGAGAATAACTATATATCAAGTAGATACATTATCTCATGACCTGGTTGTACCTATATTATTATAAGGTAGCAGTGTGTGTGTGTGTGTGTGTGTGTGTGTGTGTGTGTGTATTTTATGTTAAACTGTGCTACGAAATTTATGTTATATTGGGTTGTTGGAAAAGTCATGTTGTGTTTTTTTTTCTATGAAAAATGTGTCATGATTTTTCTGACAACTTATTAGTATACTCAATACAATGAGGCATAATTCATGAAAGTTTGATTACTCTCTTTGTATTTTTGCATTTATTCTCCCCATTCTAGGTAATGAGATGCCATTATTATAAAATAAACCAGCAACCATTTTTCCATGAAAACATTATATCACTGTAAATTAATTTACAGAAATTCACATACACTGTGTTAAAGATGCAAGTATGTCCTTATAGCATATACACATTTCTCTGTCAGGTTCTAAATTGTACCTATGTATTTCAATATTCTTACTCTCTGGTAACGTGGATAACCTAGAGTTGGTTGACATCCTCTTTCATTTTAATTTGGCCAACTATTCCTTAGACCACTGACAATTCTAGTGATGAATATTTCTCTCAATAAAAATAAATGAATTAGCTTTCCAAAGTTTTTAATATCCAAAAAAATTTTAAATATCTTTCTCAGGCAAGGATCAAGGGTTCTTGAAAAGTAGTAGTTAAAAAAAAATCTTTTTTTTTTTTGGATCTGGGGGTGGCGTACCTGGTTGAGCTCACGTTACAGTGTGCAAGGACACAGGTTTGAGTTCCCTGTCCCCATCTGCAGAGAAAAGCTTCACAAGTGGTGATGCAGGGTTTCAGGTATCTGTCTCTCTCCCTATTACCCCCTTCCCTCTCAATTTCTGGCTGTGTCTATCCAATAAATAAGTAAAGACAAATTTTTAAAAATGGAGTTTTTGAAAATGGGAATTATGTGGAATTGTATCCCTCTTATCCTACAGTCTTGTCAATATTTCCATTTTATAAATAAATATTTCTAGAAAATAAAGTGAAAAACCTTTTTGAATTTATTTTTTTTAATTTTGTTTGTCTGATAAAGACAGAGATATTGAGAGAGAAAGGGAAGACAAAGAGTAAGAAAGAGTGACACCTGTAGCACTATTTCAACTCTTATGAAGCTTTTCCCTTGCAGGTAGAGACTAAGGGCTTGAACCTGGGTCCTGGAGCATTGTAACTTGTTTGCTCAGCCAGGTGTGGCCCCTTGTTAAGAAATGTTAAAATAACTCTTCTTTTACTCTGTCAAGTGAGTATTACAAAGTGTATAACAGAAGGGTAGAAATAGGAAGGGAGATCAAAGACAAAGGAGGAATATGATGGAAATTTGATAAAATGAAAAACAGTGATCACATGAGCATTATCAAGCAGTGTCATAATTAAAGCATCCCTATGTCTTTGAAAATTTGAATGTGCTGACCACAGATTGTTTATTTACTATGATCTTAACATTCTATTATCAGTTAATTACAGCTATAGCTACATCATTTAAAATAGTCACTAAGAGAGTACTGTAGCAGCATATAAGCATTCCCCACCAAATCCCTTACTACCACACTCATTTGCCCCAAAACCCCTTTCCATATTTTACCTGATATCACCACCTAACATGGAACCTTTCAATAATTCTATATGTGCTTTTATTTACTTATTTATTTTTAAATCAGTCAAGTTTAGACACACTCTCTTGATTTCCTACCAACTTAGATGCTTCTGTGGAGTTGTCTTCCACCTTAATGAAGTTACTACCTTCTCCCTCGCACAGTTCCTGCATTTAAAATAAAACAAAACTCAATGGTTATATACCTTTGATAGGAATTTATACATTGTGCTGTATATATCACTTGACCAGAAAGTACCATGATGATTTTTACAGATTGCTGATTTTTCCCTCCCTCCCTTTCTTCTTTCCTTTCTTTTTTTCTTCCTTCTTTCTTCCCTTTTTTTTCTTCCTTTCATTCTTTACTTTTTGGGGGAGGTCTTCATATGTAGCTCTAGGCTGACATTCCATATTGAAAGACAGAGACAGTGGCAGAGAAACAAGAGTTAAGACACACCACAGCACCAAAGCTTCCCTCTGTGCAGTGGACCTAACAGTATCTCTGAAAAAAAAAATTGTGATTTCTTCTGAATTGGTAGAATCACTCTTGTTTCAGATGTCTTTTCTATAAAAATAATCTACCATACCAGTTCTTCAAGAAGGCTAATAATGATTCGTTACATATCTCTATACACATTTGAATAAGCAGAATTTTATTCCTTGAGGATTTTAAATTCTGACAGCTTCTCTCAATTCACTGTTGCATCCAGAACACAGGCCTCCATTCTTAACGTGGCTACTGGTACTAAGGGATTTTCACTAATTTAAAAGGTGGTTATGAGAAGTAAAAGATAAATAAAAAGATCAGCAGACTTGAGGCATTTTATGTGAACAAGAAATGTTCCATGAGCTGTAGTTTAAAAAGCTTTGAAAAAATTGGAAGAAATCAAGGTCAAATACTGAAAATATTTTATGTTGTAAACAAGTTTTTTTAAATATCTATTCATACTACTCATAAAAGATGGACCAGAGAGTGAATAGCAAAATGAAACAAGACTTATTTTTAGTGCTACTAGAGTGAGAAGTAGAATTTACTTCATGCAATAAATATTTATAGAGCTCCTTTACTCAAAGCACAGCAAATGATCCTGTAGGAGGGAAAAATAAGAATACAGCCTTCAGAAGCATTAAAAAGTAATAATATAATTTTCACATAAAATTATATATTTAGTCTAAAAAGTCACATCAGAGAACAATTATATAACTTATTAAAATTGAGAGATTTTTTTGAAGAAAATAGGGAGTAATATCAATAATTTTAATGAGATGATTCTACACAAAAATAAACTGCAGAGAGAACATATGAGGTTTTTAATTTGGGGGGAGTTTTATCTATTCACTGAGGATAGGGAATGTGAAGGTGAAAACAGTGAAACTCAAAGTGAAGAGAATGGCATGGATCTATGGAGAATAAATGGGTGTGCATACAGATGATTTTAGGTATTAAAACATATACTGGTAAAAACAATACAACCCTAGAAAGCAAGCTAAAAATGAGTACTGGAAAGTATATACATAAAATCTGCTTTTAAAAATTATTTTAATTTATTTATTGGATAGAGAAAGGCAGAAATTGTAAGGGAAGGGGTACATAGAGAGGAAGAGAGACAGAAAGACACCTGCATCCCTGCTTCACCACTCACAAAGCTTTCCCCCTGCAGGTGGGGACTGGGGGCTTGAACCTGGGTCCTTGTGCATTGTAACGTGTGTTCAGCCAGGTGCACAGAGAGGTGATACGATATTCATTCTAATTCAAGTTTGCCAGAAATGTGTAGTTAGGTTTATGAAGAGAAGAAGATTGTTAGGCAAGAAAAATGAGAAGGGAAGAAGTAATGAGCCTTAAATAGAAGAAGAATGTCAAAGAGAAATCATGTGCTGAATAGGAGGAAGCACCACTCAAAGACTTGGTAGATGTTTAAGGGAGGGGGCATAATTAAGCAAAGAAGCCCAAGAACAGTTGTTGCATCTTGGATAGGCTATCACAACAATTCAGTGCCAATAACAGATTCATTACTTGTGGGAGCTTGTTCATATTTAGGGTGAAATATGTTTCTTTCATATATTAGGTATGTTATTGTTTCTTAATAACTCTGTTTATTTCTCTTTCTCGACACTATAATATCCTAAGTTGGAACTCTGGGGGCCTATTCTATAATGAAATTGTATGCATATGTCAATGATCACATTGTAAAGCATTAACCCTCGCAATAAAAAAATAAATAAAAAGAAGAACTAAATAAAACACTAATAAAATCCTGAACTATAAAAATAAAATCATGACCAAGGGTCAGGCAGTAGCGCAGCAGGCTAAGCACACAGGGCACAAAGCTCAAGGACTAGTGCAAGGATCATGATTTGAGCCCCCTCTCCCCACAGGCAGTGAAGCAGGACTGCAGGTGTTTGTCTTTCTCAACCCCTGTTTGTCTCCCCTCTTCTCTCAATTTCTTTCTGTCCTGTCTAACAACAACAGCAGCAATGACAACAATAATAATAATGATGACAACAAGGGTAACAAGGGCAACAAAATGGGGAACAATGGGTCTCCAGGAGCAGTGGATTTGTGGTGTAGGCACTGAGCCCCAGCAATAGCCCCAGAAATAAATAAATAAATAAATAAATAAATAGATAAATAAAATCATGTTGTTTACTCCCCCCAAAAAAAACTAAAGTGGTTTTTTGATTATGACAAACATCATGTGACACATATCAGATGACAGTGTATTTTGATATATTAAATATATGAAAAATCTAAGTACATAAGGAAAACAAGTGCTCTACTAGGACAGAGTATTTTAGAGTACTTTAAAGTGTTTTTTGTTTGCTCATTTGTTTTTTTTTATCACCAGATTTCTGCTCAGCTGTAGCTTCTGGCAGTACTGGGTTTTGAACCTGCAACCTTTGGAGCCATAGGCCTGGAGACCTTTCTATAAAACCATTATGTTATCTCCCTGGTTAGAGAATTTTAAATCTTTCTTCCCTCTTCTCACCCCTCCCCCTCTTCTGTTACCCTTCCCTTATCCCCTCTTCTCTCTTTCTCATCTTTGAGAGTTTTACTGCTCTAGGCTGACTTACAGGTTCAAACATGTGACAAAGTAGCACATCATTCAAGTGACTATTTTGTTAGTGCTTTTCCCCAATAATATTAAAGACATAAGTTACATGTGAGAGGCCCCCGATTTAATCACTGGTAACAGTGAATCAACAGAGCTGGGTAGTGATTTAGCTAAAAAACAAACAAATACATAAACAAAAATAAGGATTCACTCATTCATCCTGTTAATGATTTCTATCTTTAATTCTCTTAGACAAATTAAGGTTGAAGATAGCTCACCTGGCAAGGGTGACTGCTTTGCCTCATGTGCAGCCAGACCCCAAATCCTGGGACCACGTGGGAGTATCACAAACTGGGGGAAATTCTTGTGCTGTGGTGTCTCTCCCTCTATCAGAAATAAAAAGAATAAAAAATAAAAAATAAACTGGTCCAGAAGAAATGATCTTGTGCTTGTATGAGGTCTTGATACCATGAAACAAAGAAACAAAGTTATGAAAAATAAAAATTAAGATTAGTTATTTTTTCAAAGACATTCCACAAATAAAAATACACAATAGAATTCTTTGGCTAGTATGAAGGTTTTTATATTTTAACATGATTCAAAAGCACAATTCTAAATCAATGAATCTTCCTTTAAACTCTTTGAGGCATATCTGCAAATTCACAGAGATTAAGCCCAGATACAAGTTTCAAGACTTAATACTGAGCTGGGCTGGGTGGTGGCACACCCAGTTCAATAAACAGATTACCATGGACAAAGAACTGGGTTCAAGCCCTTAGTCCCCACCTGCATGGGTAAATTTCAGGACTGGTAAAGTAGTGCTACAGGTATCTCTATCTTTCTTTCAATGTTCCCTTCCCCTCCCAATATATTTCTGTCCTATCAAATGAATATTAAAAATTATAGAAAGACTATAAAACCATTTTCTGTTTCTCTAGTCTATTGTTTATTACTTTAGACAGGTAAATTCCAGTGATTCTCATAGATACCCTGTTTTTGATCTTCTCTTTTGCATTGGATTACATTTTATGAAATTAATTTCTTGAATAAATAAGCATCTTGATTTGGGTATGAGAATATTTTGTGTTTTATTCACAACAGGTACCAGTAATTCTTCCTAGCATTTTTTTTTTATCTTTTAAGACTATAGGTAACATATATAATTGATTTTCAGGAAACTTAGTTCAGTACTTGATGGCATGTAATTACTTGATATTCTAAAAAAGAGTTCATGTGTGTGCAAGATATTTTATAAGAATGTTAAATATTTAAGAGAGTCAACATGTCAAAGACTCAGCCTATGGTCTGTGGTTACAAAGTTTGAGACATTCAATCTATTTTTCCCCTCTCATATTAATTAAATAATGATTTATATGACCATAAATTAATAGGAGTGTACAGAAACACCATTCCCAGTACCAAAAGACAGTCCCATCCCATCCACCTTAGACCAGGGAGAACAGAAGCAACTGGTGTCACAGCTATATACAAATAATGTCAAAGGACATAAATTATGGTGACGTTGTGTATGATACAGCAAATCCTAACAAAGGGATTTTTCAAAGTTAACCCAATTGCCAAATAATTTTATTACAGCAATAACTATCTATTGCCTTCTTAAACCCTAAGGCAGCAGGAATCTCTCACTTCCTCTATAGAGTCTGTATTTCTCTGGCATGGGGCTCACCTTCCTGCATGCTTCTCTCAATTCATACCAAAGGATATTACATCTGCTGATCCCAATCTAATCAACGCAATGAGTACGACCTCAGTATGCTTCCCTTCAGACTATGTCCAGAGACATCAAGAATGGAATGTCAACCCTTCAGCCTCATTACTCAGGTGAGACCTTTCCTTTCAGAGTATTCTCTAATTCCATTTCAGGCAGTTCACTTCCTAACAAAGTCCCAAAACCTAGATATCAACCAAATCCCATGAGATAGGGCATTTGTTCACATGTATCCATAAATTAGGGGAAAATATATACCTGAAAGCAAAAGTACACAATGGTCTACAGTGAGTCAGTATAAAGTTCACAATGAAATAGTGTCTTCTTAGACTTAAATACCCCCCTCACCTACTTCCTAATACATTTCCCTCAGTCACTCCAAAGCTAACCTTATCAAAACAAGGACTGCAAAAGCTGAATAAGGGCAAGAGACTAACATACTTTAATGATGACTCTTTAGTCACTGTCAGGCCACCCCATCAGCTGGGGCCCTATTCAGGAAATCCTGAGATTCCCAAACAGACATGATGGGCCTAGACCACGAATAAATCCCTCTCCCCAATGTTAACAGTCATCTCTATTAGGAACAACACAATGGACCCCTTTGTGGGCCCCCATAGGACCTTGCCCTCAACTTGGATCAACAACAGTAGAGAATGTTCCATCCTCCAAAGGGAGGGTGGATAACATACTCTATGCTACACCTGAGGAAGATGGGTCCTGAAATTGGGGCAGCTTGGAACATTCCTACTCATGACCACAGAATGTAAGCTCAGATCTACAGGGATGAAGAGGTCACATAGGCTCCTAAGCTGAATATGGGTCCCAGATCAGATCAAATAGATGGAGTCTATAGTCAACAATATCTATTCACCTTTCCTATATTTGGAAGCTACTCTTTTCCCTGATCCAGATTTCTGGTCCTTTTTCCAGCCATGACATCATCTCCCCAGACAATAACTAGGATTTACCTACATATCAAGTTTCAGGCTCAGGGAAAAAAAAATAGTATAGTCCCAGGCCCTTTCAATGTAACTAAAATAGGCTACTAGCTATCTACAAAATGAAGACCCCCCAACTCTTCATCTGTACTACTCCAGCCCTTAGGTTCATGATTAGTCAACAGTTTGGTTGGCTTTGTATGTTAACTCTCTTTTCAGCCACCAGGTTCCGGATGCTAGCATGATACCAACCAGACTTCCCTAGACAGACAATCCTGCTAGTGTGTCCTGAAGCCCTGATTCCCCAGAGACAGGCTGGGAGTATGGATCCAACTGCCAATGTCCATGTTCAGTGAGAAAGCAATTACAGAAGCCAGACCTTCCACCTTCCGCACCCCATAATGACTTTTGATCCTAACTCCCAGAGGAATAAAGAATAGGGAAACTATCAGGGGAGGAGATGAGAAACGAAGTTCTAGATGTGGGAACTGTAACCCTCTTATCCTGTTTTTTTTTTTTTTGTCAGTGTTTCCTTTTTATAAATAAAAAAATTTAAAAAAGAATGTTAAATATGAAAATGTTTATCCTTCACCTTTTTCCCTGTCAATCATCCCCCTATCATGCCCACTAGTTTTAGTTAATTTTAACTACCTTGATTGCATTTACCCCAATATCCATGATAATTTAAATAATAGATTATACTCACCTGTCCAAAAGGTAAATTCATTCTTGTTAAGTGATGATGAAACCTTAACCTAGCTTATGCTCACAAACACTTGCCTAAAATACATTTGTACATTTGATGCAATTATGCCTCTCTCTTATGTCCTTGGTCACAGTCATAGGCATCTTTTAAGTTGCTATACAAATATTCCCTTGATGTGTCCAATTTTATGTAGGCATTTAATTAAACACACAGTAGGATTTGACATACATTACTAAGATCTTTCATTTTCTATTTCATATGGACCAGGAAGACTTACCATAGTAGAGGATTCTACTGCTACAGATCACAGCCTACATACTCATCTGAAGTGTGCATATATCTCTCATTGAGTAAAATCACAATGGCTATGAACCAGGTTTATGTTCTCTTATTTATTGACTTTTTTTAATTACAACACAATGAATCGATGGTAAATACAGAAGATGCAATAGTATAAAAAGCCATTTAACCCTTCCCTAGGTTAAGACACTTAACAGCAGACAAAAACTGCCCCATCCCAAAACCCCTCCTTGAATGGAAACAAAATAAATATAAATTAATAAATACAAACAAATCACTGCACAGCCCTTAACTCTTTGATTGCCATGGCAAGAACCATGCTGATGATTCTAGCTTGTGACACTTGTATGGTTAGAGGTTGCCGCAGCAGTCAAAGAGTTATAGCATTGTAAACATAAGTACTTTGTGAAAAAGTTCAGTATGTTAATAGTCTACAGTGATAAGATTAATAGCATGACCCCTTGACCTTTAATGACCCAACATTATAAGGAGTTAAAGAGATAGTAGCTTGGTGAACCTTAACATAGACTAGTCAACCATTTTATTTAACAATGTGCGATGAGGCCTTGATTTAGTAATAAAAGACAACTTGTGAATAATAAACACTGTTTAATGCATTGATCAATAAAATCAATGAAAAATTAATTTAAGCACCACAAAATTTTGCCTGATTATACCTGACAGTCATAATACACTTTAGCACCATTTATTTAGCCTTATATTTGCACACAAACAAGTTTTGTGTTTGTCAGTAAAAGCTAAAACTTTACATATATAAATGAATATATATGTATATTCATATATATATATATATATATATATCAGATTTAAGATGGTATAAATGATCCTATGTGGGAAAACCACTGATAATTTACATACTTTAAGACTCATTTAGCATGTGTGTTTATTTCTTTTCTTGCAAACAGGAGACTACATATTATCAAAAATTCAATAAAATAGCATTGAATGTAATCCAAAAACTTAAAACTAGATTTCGATACTCTATAACTGAAAGATATTATGGGGAATTAAAATAAAGGTAAAATATCATTAGATAGCCAACAGATAATGGCCTAAATAATTAAATTTCTAGTGTTTCTCTCTGCTTCACAGTTTGTTACTTAAATAAAATCTATATTGACTATTGTATTAATTTTTTAAATTTCCATAATCATAATATAAAGGAAAATGATTTTTTAAGTAAAAAAAGTATTTGCATACCCAATAAACAATTTTCTTTTGCAATTACTTGCATATCATTCTGAAAGATCAATGTCAGTGTGATTTTAAATATATATATATATATATATATATATATATTCATTTATTTGACAAATTAAATCTATGGGATGTTTCACCATTATTCTATGCATTAAATAGATTTATAAGCACATATATGTATATACACATATATATATACATATTAGGTTTACAAATCTATATTAACAGGTAACTCATATGGATGGCATAAACTGAAATAATTATCATAATGTTCCATTACTGGAATCAAGATAATGCTAATACAGGTATCCAAGTTTTAAAACATACTGCAGATAAGTTACTACTCTCCTAACGCAGCAGCTTTCTTAATATCAATAACTGATTCCTTTTTAAAAAGCATGAATAGACTATGGGCTAGGTCAATTTTTGATAAAAAATAAGTTTATTAAAAAGTTACATTAGCAGAAAATTGCACTAGTAAACTCCATTTCTCCTCCTATAATATAAAAGCAATATGTTCTTGTTTCAAACTATAGAGTTAAAATAATCATTCAAGACTTTTAAGCCTGAAGCAAATTTTTGTGGTTAAGATTCTAAAACCTCTGAGAATAGAGACCCACTTGAGAAATATTGATGCAGTCAAGTCCATGCAGCCAAAGCTGCAACTACAATACCCTTTATTCTTTATCTTTAATATGTGTGTAATTTACCCATAAAGTAACATAAAGCAAAGAAATGAATTTCAAGCATTCAGGTACTCATGATGTACTTTAAACAGAACACTAATTTGTGTGTTTTACTCTTCTGTATAATTCTTTAAGATATAGTTTCCTAAAGCAAACTTTGTTAACTGATTTATCAACAGACAACAGCTCTCATACTCAGCATATCACTTTTCTCAAGCAAATAGCTTTCAGAAAATTAAAATCCAACATAGGAGATGTGGATGAAATTAGCTGGGACTAGATCTTTGCATGATACTTGTGAGGGAAAGTATTACAGAAGAAAGAGATATTTTCTGAGTCCTACATCCTATATCTTATGTACAGCACTGTTCAATTCTAGTTTTCACAAAGTGAAAAGATAATAAAACCTGAAAAAAAAAAGGTGGGGGAAGGGACTAGATGAAAAATCAAAAGGAATGCAAATATAGGCACTGATTGTATAATACAATACAGAACAATATGACCCTCCCAACTATTTGTATTTTGGAGTGACAAAAAAAAAGCAAATAAATTATTTCAGAATTAGAAAAGTAGAAGAAACAGGCACATAATTCCTTTTTTGGAAATCATGCTTGCTTATAAAATGGTAATTATGATTGTTAAATTTTATGTTTATAAACACACAAAGGAATAATTAATTTCATGCCAGACACAAATGAAGTGGCAGAAATAACTAAAAACCGAATTTTATCTAGTCAATGGTATTTACTTAAGATTTGGGCAACAATGCAGCCTCTGTGATGGCATTTCAGTGGTAGTAAAATCTATGACATTGTCCAAATAAAAGATTGAATACTTCATTAAAGAAAAATATGTTGTACTTTTTAAGTGTGTTGTTGATAGAGAGGGAAGAAGTTCAAATAAGTATTATGTTGAGCAAAGGAAACATGCAGTCTAATGACATTTCAAGTAGATAACTCATATCAGTCTTGCCATATCTTGGCAAGATAAGCCAACACAGAAACACACATTCATTGAAAGATAACAAGTACAAGCAGCACCAAAGCCTATCCTAGGAAAAAGCATCCTACCATGCAGTCACATCTCACCAAAACTTCATTGTATATCAGGCATGTTTGAAAAGTCCTGTGTCAAAAGTGCTATACCTGGAGTCCAATTCAATTAGATCAAGGGCTACAGAAATGTCTGTAATGCAACTGATAGTTTTCCATAGAGAAGAACAGAGGACCAAACATTCAAGAAACATCTTCATAAGTGAAAAAGTGAACATTTTATATTCACCTCTTTCATTTTCCTCCTGTCTTCTTTTCCTATGTTAAAGTAAGGGTTAACGATATTTTTGTTCAGAAGCTAAAGTGACCTAACATGACACAATCATCATATTTTCATATTTGCACTTAGCTGATTTATCTTCTCCCTTCTTGACGACATATCAATCTAGCTCTATAGCGTAGCATAAGACAAAGTTATGTGAATCAGCATAAGGTTCTAGTTTACTCTGCACCTGTTCTACACTGTCCAGTTTGCCCTGGACATTAACTGCAAACAAATCCAATGTTAGTGCAAGACAGATTCTAAGATTCTTCTTTAAAATGAAAGGTCTTCAGAAGTATTAACAAATATGTCCTATGCAACTTTTTATAATGATTAAGCACTGACCATGACTTATACTATCATTTTCCATAAAGGACTTTACTGATGAGTACCTGTAAGTGCTGTGTTACAGCACCTATCATTGTGTATCTTTAATTACTAAGAACATTAGCATTAATCTAAAAATGATGCATGCCATGCTCAATTACAAACTCACAACTAACTGTGTTACAAGTCAAAGGCTGCTACTTCAGTATCCTACCAGGAAAATTGACAGACATTTTATAATACCACATTTGTTTTTTACTCAATTTTTGTGATTTGCCAAACAGTGTTCATTCTTAGGCTTTATATACTATTGGTTTAAATTTTTTAAATCATGTACAAAATAATAGTATTTGTAACTGCATGTTGTTATTATGACCCGAAACATCTCAAAAACATTTCAAAATTACACCGATGCAAATAAATGAAAAACAGTTTGTGTAGTACAAGACAAAGGTTACAATTAGATAAGATAGAACACTAAGGCAACTTTTTTTGCTACTATGCCAAGTGTTTTGTGTTATATGATTATTGAGGTAAATTGCTATCCTAAGGAAATGGCTTTTCTCAGGAGATGTTAACATTCTATAACTTTCCAATTGAGGTTACTGAACACCTAACGTTGACATATTTAGCCGATAAGGCAATGAATGTGTATAAGATGTGTTTATGGAGAGTAACATCTAATGACCACTGACTAATTATATACAATGATGTAAGACATAGTCATCACTAGTGAGAGGAACTTGAAATTGCATTTCCCTCTATTTTTCTTATAGTTATTAAGGTGAAATTTCCAGTTGGATTAAGAGTGCTAAGTATGTTTCCATATTTTACAAAGGACTCATTTTCCCCTTCATTTCTGTAATCAACACATAATATTTAGCTTTCTTGTTTATAGTAAAGTAGTCATGGCTGATACTTTGCTTATTATAGAAAATTTTAATTTTTCAAATGAAATATAACTTTTCTGGTGTAGCTCTGTTTTCTTTCAAGGTAAAATGAGATCTGTAACAAACTACAAATGTTCAGGTAGTTATTTCCTATGGCTACAATTTATCAGTATCAGTAAATGTAAAGGAATGATTTGATAGTCTAATTATTGACTTAAAACCTTGAGTGACATCATGTTAGGTAAGATTGTACTTACAGCTATTTGCAATAGGTCATCTGAATTTAACATTTTTGGTTTAGACAACATATTCTGTGTGACATTTGTGATACTTTGGAATGTGCTCTTAAACATTAGAATTACATTAACTTTGTCACTTCTGCTAAAAAAAAAAGATGTCACCACCATTCATGAGGTTGTTTAAGTATATGTTACAATCTTAAAGACTCAATTCTATCAGTAAATCACCACCTTTATTATTTTCTGGAAATGATTCCAAAAATTAAAAAAATATATTTTCTTCATGACTCTTGTGTTAACTCACTGTGTTTGATTATAACACCCATTCATCTTCAGATAACACATTGAGTTTAGTTAATATAGATACATTGGTTATTCTGTCATAAGACCTACACATTGTGGGTCTATATTTGTACCATACTAGAGATAGCATCATAATACATAGGACTTGAAACTATTATATTACTCTTCCAAAGAACTAACATACACCCATCATTCATGTACTGAAACTGCCAGTGAAGTTGGACAATGCTCTTAACACATTGTATTTTAACTAACCAATAGGGATAAAAATAATTATATATTATATGAAACAAACTGTGTCAACAGAAAAAAAGATTTACAGTAATCCAATTAGTAAAAGTAACATTTTTATCCAGTAAATCAATCTCTATTCTTTATTACTTAGTAATTATTCTTTGTAAATTATTACTTAGTAACATATTACACTTGATTCAGAAAAGCCTTGCCCTCTGGTTTATAACAGAAGTTGTCTTTGCTACTATTACCTAATGTTTTCTAACGTATCTATGTTACTTTAGCAATTGTAAGACTATCTATCTTTTCTAACTTCCATGTTAGCACTTTGTTCTAAAATGAGTTAAGAACTAAGTTCATGGGAGCTGGGTGGTAGTGCAGCGGGTTAAGCATGCATGGCGCACAGTGCAAAGACCTGCATAAGGATCCGGGTTCGAGCCTCTAGCACCCCACCTGCAGGGGGGTCGCTTTGCAAGCGGTGAAGCAGGTCTGCAGGTGTCTTTCTCTCCCCCTTCTCTCTGAATTTCTCTCTGTCCTATCCAACAACAATGACATCAATAACAACACTAATAATAACCACAACAATGATTAAAAAAAAAAAAAGCAAGGACAAAAAAAGGGGAAAAAAATAGCCTCCAGGAGCAGTGGATTCCTGGTGCAGACACCAAGCCCCAGTGCTAACCCTGGAGACAAAAAAAAAAAAAAAAAAAAAGAATTAAGTTCATAACACCTCTTAATCTCTGATATGGAGTTACTACTATATAAAACAGACTGGCTGTTTTAATATTTAATCAAATCCAAGTAATAGTTGTATAGAAAAAATAGCCTAAATTATAAACTAGATGTTAATCTATGAGGGATATTAGCTTGATTACATTTGTGTTTACATTAGTGAGAAAATGGTAGGATGTTTGTGTGGTTGTGTGTGCATGATGGTGAATATATTTTTGCTTTAATTTGGGAAATTCTAGGTCTGAACTTTCCACACTATTAGTGATATGATTATAAGAATATTTGATAGGGGCTGGGAGATAACATAATGGTTATGAAAACAACTTTAATCCCTGAGACACTGAGATCTCAGGTTCAATCCCACTGCCACCATAAACCAGAGTTTATTAGTTCTCTGGAAAAAACAAAATGATGGGCTCTGTGTCTCTATGAATATAGAATTGGTACATTAATTCATGAAAATGTACTTCTTGTTGGTTTTGGACTTCTAAGACAAATTAGTTAATACTCCTTTTGCTATTCTATCAGAATTCAGATTTTTCTCCCCAATCTCCAAGTAGAAGAGGAGGGAGCAATCCTACTCACAAAGTGCCTGGCATACAATAAGCAAATATAATCCTTATCTTTGTGATTATGTTGTAATTGCTTTCTTGTTTTTTGGTGGTCATACAGCTTAACCATTTTCAGTGTTCCAGTAAAGACAGAGCTGTATATGTCTTTTCATTTCACATAAATCTTATCTTATATTGAAGTATGAGCTAAAATTTCATGGATAAAGTCCATGATATTTCCAACATTCATGCATAATGGTCGTGCTTCCCTCCTTAATGCTATGATTGTTTTCTAGCCCTTAAGTCTTATAATGAATCAGGATGCTATGGCAAATGAGTAAAGAAGGAGAAGATTGCTCCTTCAGTTTCTCATTTTAGAGAAAAATCATCTAGCTGTCCAATGTACATTGATAATTCCTCAATGATTTACACATTCCAAAATGACATAGTTTCTCATTCCTGTCTATAGCAAAATAGAATTTTCACTCTTTTTTTCTTTCTTGACATCAAGGTCCTAAAAGAATTGAACCTTCCCATGAGCAAATGCAATATAAATGAGCTTATGTATATATAGTCTTTCATGCTCAGTGAAAGTGACTAACTTTTTATAATGTCAGCATCATCTAGAATGGAAGCACTGAAGTAAAAGCTACAAAGCTGATTCTGATCTCCTCTTCCTTTCCTGGCCCTAATATACATAATCTCCAACATCATACCAAATACAGTCTGCATTGCAAAATGTTTTGCTATAAAGCCATTCTTCTTTTATAACTGTTCTTAATTAGTTCACCTTACATTCTGTGTGTTTAGGTTGTATGAAATAATCTGCAAGGCTCTGCAGCATGCCACCCATGGTTACAAAACATTTCCCCAGTCAAATCATTAACATGTAGTTTAACCAAAAGGCATTCTAATTTTCATGCTATGTTGAGTATAAATATAAATTCAAGGCAGCAAACTAGCCATTTCCAAATAAGAATGTATACCTACACTCATTAAAAATCATCTGGAAATGTGTATTATTAGCAAATGAGTAAGAAATTTTCACTAGTATAAAATTCCTGCTTTATATAAAAGCCACACTGGCCATTCAAGTATTTTGAGGTTTTTTTTTTCCCCTATAGATTTATATTATACTAAAATGATGAATCTAGACTTGAAATTATATTAAAGAAAAATGACAACTCACTTTTACCTATAGGGCATTTTAAGAGTGTGCATGTAAAGAGCAAAATGTCCATCTACATACAGGTTCATAACCATCACTCTCTCTTCACTCTAAGGAAACAGCTCATGCTTATTAGGATTTTAGAGAGCAGTTAACAATCCAATGAAAAAGCAACGCCAGATTTCTTTCAGTTTGTGTCAGTTTGCAAGTTAAAAGTCAAAGGGAAAAGACACAGAAGAGGACTCTTCAAGGAAATTTTTTCACAGAAGACAATGTTTAAGTTGTTGTTAATGACAGTCAACAGATCAATAATCAAGTTCAAGGCAAGCTGTTCATTGTTTCAAAAGCTAAACCCTTCAAAAGCTGGCTTTCACACAAAGCCAATGTCTGACTCATGGGGTGCATTCCTTCTGAACATCTCTCTAATAAGTTCACAGCCCAGTGGCTGTAAAGCCTTTCACTGCAAGAAGCAGCTCCTAAAAAAATCAATAAAGAGGTTTGTCAGTTGCTGACTTTTCTCTAGGAAAAAAATATTGATACAAACCTGCTCTGCAGGTCACATGAAAATGACAATACTGCTGTTAGGACAAATTACACTCAACAATGAAATGCTTTGGTGGTCTCTTGGCTCTGTCAGTGACCAGATGGATGGCTAAATGCCAGAAGCCACACTAACCCTTTGAGAACTATGGCTTGCATGCAATAAATAATGCACTGGAGGATATTCATGCAATCTCAGAGTCATCATTTTAAAATGGTAATGCTAATTGCATGTACCAGGGCAAACTGAATTTTCATGCAATGGATTTTAAAACAGAAATTTAACATGTCTAAGGATAAAAAAGACTTAAGCTAGTTGAACCAATTGTTGAAATAAAATTCCACTCTTAACAAGATATTTAATAAAATACCTTTTTATTTGCCAGAATTTTATTTTGGCAAGTAACATCATTTCTGTATGTTAAAAATGTTTTACATAGTACCATAAACCATTTAAAAGTTACATGTTGTTATAGAATATCTGTTTTAAAAACCTGAAATTCTTGAACCTATAACTGTTCTTACCATTGCCTAAGTTTATAATTTACCAGATAGCTATCCTAAGACTCTGAAAGCTGATCTGATAGTTCTCAAAGGGTTACACCAATGTAGTGTCACATATCCTTGTGAAATTACTGTCACTTTAAACTATTTTAGAGACATACTGCTTCTTGCTCTGTATATAAAGAATATTCCTGACAGACCCATGGAAGGCCTGGGGCGATGGCCTAATACAAGTTGGGGAGATTATCACAATGATGTAGGAGAAAGGTGTAGGAAGAGAGTTAGAAACACTTCAAAACAATCAAAAGGTCCTGTTTGAATACAACTATGAATATAAATGTGATGAGACATAGAGGACATAGCTGAGAACAGCTGTATAAAATGAAAAATGGATGTATTATTAAGGCTGTTACTATATTGCAGATATTTTGGCCCCTTGTTTGTTGGAAAATGGCTGTCCCAACAGTCTTAAGTCCTGCATGTGTATCCCAGATCTCCCACCTGACAAAATGAAGTGTAGGAGACATCCATTGTAGTAGTCAGAGAACTATCTTCTTTGGAGACAAAGCTGTTTTAGGTCTTCACACTTTTCTGAAAGTTCAATTGTGTTGTTTTTTAATCTTTTTTTTCTTTTCCTTTGCTTTAAAACAGTGAAAATTTGCAGGTTTTTGATTTTTTGCTTTCCCCCCCAGAAATGGGCTCAGACTTCAGAAGGAAAGTATCTTTAAGAAGAATCTTTTCTTCTCTCTCTCTCTCTCTCTCTTTTTTTTCCCTCTTCTCTAGTTAATCCTGAAAATTTACTGGGCATTGAGCGTGCAGAGGAAAGTCCTAGAACTGAATGACAAAGAAAGACAAAGGACTGAAGAACAGCAGATACTGTGCATCATGGAAGCTTCCCCATGAGTGTATTTCCACTCATGTGCAGGACCAGCAACCCTCTGGGTTTGAAAGGTCAGCCCCGTTTTAGGCTGCCACTTGCCTGCTCCTAGCTAGGAAACAGCGTAACAGCTCTTGTCTTGAATCTCAAGTTACCACAAACTCCTGGAAAAGAAAGAGAAAAAAATCCCTACATCACACCCACTCTTGCATAGAGCGTTTACAGTACAGTATGTGGCGAGGTGTTCCTTTCCTCTTGAACTGGAACACAGTGTAAACCAATACAAGGAGGCATAAGGCCAAGATGCAAGGAATGACAATAGCTATGGCTTTCACAGTGCTGGCTGTGTTGTCCAGTTTGATGACAATGTCTACATCGTCTGGGGGGCTGTGCCCTTCTTTATCTCTGTCTGTTGGTCCATCACAGCCCATAAAATCCTTGAGGATGGATCTGGGATATCCAGGTTCTACTTTGAGTATCTGGTTATTGAATTTCCAATACTCCTTTCCTTTGTAGAAGTAAGTAAAGCCTAGGAGGTAAACATACACATAATTATTTATTTGTAAAACATAAATGTTAAAAAACATATAATAAAATTAATTACCTTTTTTGTCTTTGAAAACTATTTTATTAAAAGTCTTTTAGAGTAACATCCAGACTGCAAGTGCCAAGCAGACCTGACAATGCTGTGGGTATTGGCTGGGGCATAGCAGGCGGCTCTGCCTTTCCATCCTTCTGCTCTAAGACTGGAGTAAAAGATGTACCTTAAATCCCTCAGTTTTTGTGGAGAAAAAAAAGTGTTAACCTCAGTTCAACTGCCAGTTGAAATGGATTTGGCTGCTATACTCCAGAAACTGCCTTTTCATGTCTATAGAAAGCTTAGTGGAGAAATTGTACAGTACTGTTGAAAGATTATCTCATACATATTTACTCACAGTCCATACCAGACAAAAGAACTTTATCCCATTGCTTGCTTTTAGGATCAGTGTTAGAGAATTACATATTTATGTGATAATGACACCCTATTTTGAAAGAAGAGAAAACAGCCTAGTAAACTGAAGTACTGCATGCTCTCAGGCTGCCGTTGAGTTGATGGTACAATACATTGCAAGAAGGATTCATCTCCAGCTTAATTTCTTATCATCTTAGCATCAGATTAGTTGTACACCCTGTAAACAATAGGTTTGATTTTTGTCATTTAGACAAAAAAAATCACATTTTCCTAGAACACCTACTGGTTTTCTTGTCGGCAAATGATCATAATAATCAAGTAGGGACTTACAGTATTTTGTGTATTCTGAATAAGATCACACTCATGTTGACTCCCTTTGTCATTTTAATTTTCCTACTTACTTATTTTGCTAAATTGAAGTCAAATATATTATATATTTGCTTACTGTATAGAAACTTTAAATTTATTAACAATCTCTAGATGTTTGATTCAATAGACCATAAATAAATTTATGATCAGGTGCCAGTTTGTGGCACATCTGGTTCAGCACATATATTACCATGTGCAAAGATCTGGGTTGAGTCCCCAGATGCAGGGGTGGGGGGACACTGTATGAGCAAAGAAGCAAGCCTGCAGGTGTCTTTCTTTTTCTGTCTTTTTCTGTCTCTCTTCCCTTCTCAATGTGTCTCTGTAATGTCAAATAGAATAGAAAGGAAAAAAAAAATGGAAAAAATGGCTACCAAGAGTGGTGGATTTGTAGTGCAGGCACCAAGCCCCAAATATAACCCTGGAGGCAGTAATAATAATAATAATAATAAATTTATGATCCATTCTTTAAGACTTCCAACTAACACATACTTATGGGGATGGTAATTTAGAGGTTCATGCAAATAGCAATACATATGATTTATGTCTCAAAAAAGCTTATGAGGAATAACAAATTGTGTTTTTCTTAGGACTCTAGACCTTAGTTAGGAAAATATACATCCCACCTTTTCCATTCATAGTTCCTTCATGTGAAATTTCTTTGTTGACTACACTCCTTAGACTTAATACCTGCTTTGAGACAAACTTCATGAAACTAAGAACTATTTTGATATAACTACTTAAAGTCTACTTCAAATAATATACCTATTTGGAAATAAGTACTAACGTGTTTTCCTCTATTTTAGTGAGCACTTATTACAGGTAAACACCATTAAAAACTTAGTTATGTTTTAATCTTCATAATCATGCCCTTATGTAGAATTAATTATCTATACTTTTCAGGCAAAGCTAGTGAAGCTTGAAGACAAAATAATATGCTCAAGAACTGGTAAAATTTAATCTTTTTCTAATTCCAGAGTTTAGAAATTAAATGAATTTTGTAGACCTGGGTCCCTTAGAGATCTCCTATATCTTAATACATACTACTTAATTAGACATCACAGATTATGATAGATAATGCCCCCGAAACAAAAAAAAAAACTCTACCACTTCTCCAATATTTCAGCTAGGACAGAGCATACTTCAGGGCACTTCATTTTGGAAAACCTTCTGTTCGATGCTATAAAAATATGCTGTTGCTTTTAGTTTCAAAGGACAATTCTGCAACGAGAGTAATCTGCCAATTGAAAACAGGTATATGTAGATTCAAATGTTTCTGCAGGGAGCTGGTATTTGATCATGCTAATGAAATACAACATAATTACTCAACAAGCTTGGATGAAGAAATGTTGAATGTTGCCAAGTAACAGTACATTCGTTAGATGACCACAGTTGAATAATGTCACTGATCTAGAATTAAGCAGACCTTCAATGAATGTATTTCTAATATTTATAAACTGCAGACCAATAGCTGGAAGTATCCTGGTCTTTGTAATTAGTCAAAGATAATTACTCTAACACTATACAAATATTCAGAAGTTTCTACTGCATTTGTATTAGATGTGTTAGCCAAATCTTATAGTAACACTCAATATACAGATGTAAAATTGTGTTATACTGAATACACCTGTTAGAGATAAGAAAAGAAAGCTACCCAAGAAGGATTTCCTGGGAAAGGCAGAGAGGGAGCTCTATTTGATGGGTATCAATGAGTACAGGAAAGAACCAGAAGATAAAATATATTGGAATTTCATCTTTAGATTTTTGTTATTTGGAAACATTGATTTTTCTTGACATGCTTTGTTCTTTGTGTTTCACTGTTATTCTTGGTTCTGTGAAAAGAAATAATGAAATAATGGCTATAAGGAAATCATGATTTTCTTTAATGAAATTTACCCTTGAGGCTAGAAGAATATTAATAAAAATATTTGCAGTCTCTTTATGATACTGAATAGCCCAGAAAATTTTGTTGATAGAAACTTTCATAGCAGTATAAATAGATAGTGTTTATTGTTATAGAATAGAATAGAGTATGGGGGGTGGGGGGCTGACAGTGGCATACCCAGTTCAGTGCAGTGTTACCATGCACAAGGACCCAGGTTCAAGCTCCACTCCCTACCTACAGGTAGAACAAGTGGTGAAGTAGGTCTGCTGATGTCTTTCTCTTTCCCTCTTTCTCTTCTTCCCTTCTCCACTCCTCTCACGTTCTCTTTCCCATCAAATTAAAAAAAAAAAAATAGAAAGAAAAAAAGGAAACAACAGTTGCTGGGAGCAATGTAGTGCTGGCATTGAACCCCAGTGATAAGCCTGGTAGTAGGAAAAAATAGAATACCATTTAAAATTTCAAAGTCATACTTTGCAGCTGTTCAGAAACAAATTATCACTAATTACTTTTCAGAGGAAATACATTAATTTATACTATGATAAATGAGTATTGCTAACTTTCAGATGGACAAAAGTTTGAAAAATAATAGGGCTGGAGATATAAAAACAATATTGTTATATCCATATAATTACTACTTCTTTCTAGATAAAATGAATTGAATCTCAGTAGTAGCCTTGTAAATAACAGAGTGAATATAAAAAGTAAGCGCTAAGGAACTAAGACTAGACTGTGTACTTTTTCAAGACAGAGAGGAAGAGAAATAAAGGAGGTACATAATGAATAAATACATAAATAAAATATCTTTTTTACTCTGCCACTGTCTCTAATGTTCTACTTGAAGAACAGAGTTGTCTTTTTTTTTTTTTTGCCTCCAGGGTTATTGCTAGGGCTCAGTGCCTGCACTATGAACCCACTGGTATTTTTTCCCTTGTTGTTTATTGTTGTTGTTGTCGTTGGATAGGACAGAGAGAAATTGAGACGGGAAGACAGAGAGTGGGAGAGAAAGACACCTGCAGATCTGCTTCACCACCTGTGAAGTGATACCTGGCAGGTGTGGAGCTGGAGGCTCCAACAGGGATCCTTAGCTTAGTCCTTGAGCTTTACACCATGTGCATTTGACCCGCTGTGCTACCACCCAGCCCCCAGGGTATGTCATGATAGATGAAAATCAGTGTGTCTATTTTGACTTTTCCTTCTAATTTTTACTTGATGTAATCTGTTCTTAAGGTCTGGCAATATGCTGATGATCACCCTTAGTTTTCAGTGGAAGTACTGATTTTCTATTTTTCCACTATTCATTAAGCATTTCTGCTCTTTTCTTTGCCTGGGGGCTTATGTTTTTGTTCCTGTACGTGATATATACTTTGTTCTTGTTTCATATAAGTTATAGAATTCTCATGCTATTGAAGACCCACAGAATGTATCTTATTTTTCTTCTGGTTCCTACTATAATTTATTTGATGGACTATGATTTTTCTGTTTCAGAAGGATACATTTTTCCTTCCCTTCTCTTTGTTCCATAAAATTATGTATAAATTTCAGTAGAGTTATTGTTATAGCTTACTCCTATCTGCTAATCCCTGAAGAGGGAGGTGAATGTTCAGAGTTTACATATGCTAAGTTTGTCATTTAGTATCTGGCTGGATCTCAATTTTGGAAATGGAGAGAAAAAACATGGCCTACTCTGATCTGTTTCTTGTTATTAAGCAATCATACAGTCACTTTAGCCTGACCGCTTTGAACTGAAATCTCCCTTATCTGCTGACTTCCTAAATAAAAGTAAAACTGCAATCTTTAAGATGCAGTGTTTTCTGTCCTGTGTCTTTGTCCTCAGTCCACACTTAGAACTTAACTTTTCTATAACCAATCCCTGCCCCATATGTTCTGATATTATTATTGTTGAAGGAATTTTAGTAGAAATACAAATCAGGCTATTTCCAAAATGTCAACCTTTGATGTTGGGAGATAGCTCACCCAGTAGAGTGCATGCTTTACTATGCGTGAGGTCCTGGTTCAAACCCCCACACCATATGGAAGCACGATTGATGACACTGGGGGAGGCACTGTAGTATGGTGCAGTGTTTTATCTCACTCTGTCTCTCCCCTGCTCCATTTTCTTTCTCTCTTTTTTTTTTTAAAGATTTTATTTATTTGTTTATTCCCTTTTGTTGCCCTTGTTGTTTTATTGTTGTCATTGTTGGATAGGACTGAGAGAAATGGAGGGAGGAGGGGAAGACAGGGGGGAGAGAAAGACAGACACCTGCAGACCTGCTTCACCACCTGTGAAGATACTCCCCTGCAGGAGGGGAGCTGGGGGCTCGAACCGGGATCTTTACGCCGGTCTTTGCGCTTTGCGCCACATGTGCTTAACCCGCTGTGCTACAGCCCGACTCTCCATTTTCTTTCTCTTAAAAAAATAAATAAATAAAAAGGGAGAAGGAAAGATAGAAAGGGAGTTGAGTAGTGAGCTGTAGGCATCAAACATATATGAGCCTCTGCATAAGAAAAACAAAACAAAACACCCCAAAGCATTCAATTCTTCCATTTTAAAAAGGTACAGGTATTTTTTCTTTAGAAAAACTAAAATAGGTTCGTGTTAAAAAAAAATATGGATTATAATAGTTAATACAAATCTGGGAAGGAATGGCTATATAAATATGACAGAGCTTATTGTGGTATTTTCCACTGATTTAACATAACAGTGAAATAACAGAAAATTCACTACTGAAATATCTATTAAACTCATGGACTATATAGTACACATGACTACATACCATTTTCTTTGTGCACAAATGCTCCCTGAGGAGATTCAGGGATACCTTTCCAGACTGTTATTGGTTTGGGATAGCCAGGGTCCATGGTCTTCATTTCTTCACTGTATCTCCAATACCTAAGGAGAGTAAAACAAAAACATATGCACAAGGAGAAAATTATGTATACAACTAGTAACAGCTAATGCTAAATTCTTGCTATATATTCCTGGTTTGTCTTGTTCCTAATTTACAGAACTGACTCAAATTACTGGAAAGACTGTACACACAAAGCATTTATTCTATTTCCTTTCCTGCATATGTTAAAAATAGGTGTGTTACTGTGTATTTATTCAGTCTGCTAAATTAATTTCAGCATATTGCCTAAGTATAGTCTGCTTTCTAAGTATACTTACAATTCAAATGAGTATTACTAATCTATGTATAAATCAAAGGTTTTCAAGATTTATAAAGAAATCATTCTTAGGCAGAACACTTTAAAAAAAGTCTTAAGTAGGATCTTTATTTATTTATTTGAACACTAGCTCACTCAACAAATATCACTACAGACTATGCCCTTGTCATTCTTATAGGTGCTAGAGATACAAACTTGAACAAAACGTTCCAACTCTTACATTTAGTAAGTGTTATGACAAGAAGCCAATCTATCAATAAGCAAATATTATGTTAAGAGGTGGTAAGATCTATCGAATAAACTAAGAAGATAAAGGTACCTATGAATACAGAGATGACACTTTATATCAATAGATAAAGAGATCCTCTAGTTAGGTGGCACTTAAGCACAGAGCAGAATAAAAGTGAAGAACAACACATTTTCTGGAAGAACACTCCATGTAGGTGAACTAGTTGTTGCAAATTCCTGCAACAGGCACAAACTTGGAGTGCTTGAGTGTGTACAGGAGTACAGGATGACTAGAAATAAGCTAGTAAAGACAAGGTCAGAGTGGGAACCAGAAAATAAGATAGTGCAATATAGACTCTTGTATTGTAAAACCTGGACTGGAGTATAATCCATGGAGTTGGTGATAATCAAAGTAATTAAGATACATTTAGATGGAAATGTCCAGAGTGAGAGTTAATAGGCTGAATGAAAGATAAAAAAAAAAAAAAGGATGTTGAGCATAGCTCAAGTATTTGAGGACAAATACCTGGAAGAATAATGTTACCACTCAATCAGAAAGAGATGGCAATCTTGGAAAGCTTAAAAAATTGTCTATTTTGGGGTTCCAAGAAGCTGCTAGCAGTGTGTGCTCTGATCACATCTTCTGGAAACGGTAGGATTTTCTGCCTTTAGCAGGCCAGTCAATAAGGGGTCCTAGTGGTAACACCAAAGAGGAGACTATAATTTAATTTGGGTTAAGAATTAGAGTAAAGGTGGCACGGACTAGCGGGCGGGCTCCTCCAGACTTCCCAGGCGGCGGCAGGCAAGGCGGGTGCACCGGGCATTGTCCTCCGCCCGGGAAGGCGGCTCCTCCGCTGGTTGCAGAGCGCTGCTGGGCGGCCGGCAGAGGACCCGGAGGGAGCACTATAGCTCGGGGGCTTTCTCTTGGGAGTCTCCAGGGACCACCGCGACCCTGAGGGAGGATCCAAAGACTTCTTAAGTATAGCTCTCATTGGAGCAAAGGACTTGGAGCTAGTTTTCATTTTCAAGAAATCCTTTAAAAAAGTCTGGAGGGGGGGGTTTCCTGGAAGATGGCGGACTGAAAAGCTGCTAGCCGCTGAGCTCTGAACACATCTCCTGGAAACAGTAGGATTTTCTGCCTTTAGCAGGCCAGCCAATAAGGGGTCATAGCGGTGACACTAAGGAGGTGACTATAACTTAATGTGGGTTAAGAATTAGAGTAGGGGAAAAAAATTCTTTTTTCTTCCTTTTAATTTTCAAGCATACTTCCTTCCCCCCCCCCCCCCCACATAAGCAGTCCCTGGGGACCAGTTCCTAGCAGGATACCCCACACCACCAAACAGGGTGCTTTTTTGAATTCACTGATACACATTTGGGAACTTCCTTGCACTGCTCTTTAATTACAACTCTTTTTCTTATCTTCTCCCTTTTCTCTCTCTTGTCTCTCTCTCTCTCTTTTTTTTTTTTTAATTTTGTCATACACTTCTTCCTTCTTCTTTGCCTTTCTGAATTTGTGAATTATTTTGGGGAAGAAATCTGACACAGAGTGGACTCTCTATGTGTGTATCTCTGCTCTAGTTTCCTTTCCCCTCATATGGGACATATGAGGATGATCTCAAAAGAAGTAACATTCGTAGAATTGGCCTGCCAGAGGAAGAAAGAGAGGAAGGGGAAGCAAACATTCTAGAGGAAATAATACAAGAAAACTTCCCAGACCTGAATAATAGAAAGGATATCAAGGTTCAAGAGGCCCAGAGAGTACCAAACAGAATCAACCCAGACCTGAAGACACCAAGACACATCATAGTCACAATGAGAAGAAGTAAGGATAAAGAAAGGATCCAAAAGGCTGCAAAAGAGAAACAAAAAGTCACATACAAGGGAAAACCCATGAGATTATCTGCAGACTTCTCCACTCAAACTCTAAAAGCCAGAAGAGAGTGGCAAGATATCTATCGAGCCCTGAATGAAAAAGGGTTTCTACCAAGGATAATATATCCTGCTAGACTTTCATTCAAACTAGATGGAGGGATCAAAACCTTCTTAGATAAACAACAGTTAAAGGAGGCAACCATCACCAAGCCGGCCCTGAAAGAGGTACTAAAAGACCTCTTATAAACAAGAACATCACTATAATACTTGCAATATATCAGAGCAAACAAATTTTTTTAGAACAATGGCACTACAATACATTAAATCCATAATATCAATAAATGTCAATGGCTTAAACTCACCCATCAAAAGGCACAGGGTGGGGGGATGGATCAGAAAACATAACCCAACCATATGCTGCTTGCAAGAATCCCATCTGTCACAACAAGATAAACACAGACTCAAAGTGAAAGGATGGAAAACTATCATACAGGCTAATGGACCACAAAAAAGGGCAGGAACAGCCATTCTCATCTCAGACATGATAGATTTTAAATTAAATAAAGTAATAAAAGATAGGCAAGGATATTACATAATGATTAGAGGATCAATCAGCCAAGACTTAACAATTATTAACATCTATGCACCCAACGAGGGACCATCTAAACACATTAAGCATCTACTGAAAGAATTTCAAAAATATATCAATAGTAATACAATAATAGTGGGAGACTTCAATACCGCATTCTCACACTTAGACAGATCAACAAAGCAGAGAACCAATAAAGATACAAGAGAATTGAATGAAGAGATTGACAGACTAGACCTCTTGCACATTTTCAGAGTCCTTCACCCCAAAAAACTGGAATACACCTTCTTTTAAAATCCACATAACACATACTCAAGGATAGACTACATGTTAGGCCACAAAGACAGCATCAATAAATTCAAGAGCATTGAAATAATCCCAAGTATCTTCTCAGACCACAGTGGAGTAAAACTAACATTTAACAACAAACGGAAAATTATTAAAAGACACAGAATTTGGAAACTAAACAACATGCTCCTTAAGAACCACTGGGTCAGACTCACTCAAACAGGAAATTCAAATGTTCCTGGAAACTAATGAAAATGAAGACACAACCTATCAAAATATTTGGGACACAGCTAAAGCAGTAATGAGAGGGAAACTTATAGCCATACAATCACATATTAAACACCAAGAAGAAGCTCAAATGAATGACCTTACTGCACACCTCAAGGACTTAGAGGAAGAGGAACAAAGGAACCCTAAAGCAACCAGAAGGACAGAAATCACTAAAGTTCGAGCAGAAATAAACAACATCGAAAATAAAAGAACCATACAAAAGATCAATGAAGCCAAATGTTGGTTCTTTGAAAGATTAAACAAAATTGACAAACCCCTAGCCAGACTCACCAAACAAAAAAGAGAGAAGACTTAAATTAATAGAATTGTAAACGATGCAGGAGATATCACAACTGACACCACAGAAATCCAGAGAATCCTGCGAAACTTCTATAAAGAACTATATGCCACCAAGCTAGAGAATCTGGAAGAAATGGAACAATTCCTAGAAACCTATGCACTTCCAAAACTGAACCAAGAAGAACTACAAAATCTAAATGCACCAATCACAGACAAAGAAATTGAAACCGTTATTGAGAATCTCCCCAACACAAAAGTCCTGGACCAGATGGCTTCACAAACGAATTCTACAAAACTTTCAGGAAACAGCTAATACCCATACTTCTTAAGCTATTCCATAAGATTGAAGAAACAGGAATACTCCCTTCCACCATTTATGAAGTCAACACCACCCTGATACCAAAAGCTGATAGGGACAGAACAAAAAAGGAAAACTACAGACCAATATCTCTGATGAACATAGATGCAAAAATATTAAACAAGATCTTGGCCAACCGGATACAGCAACACATCAAAAGGATTGTTCATCATGACCAAGTGGGATTCATCCCAGGAATACAAGGCTGGTTCAACATGCGTAAGTCAATCAATGTCATTCACCACATCAATAAAAGCAAAGCCAAAAACCACATTATTATCTCAATAGATGCAGAGAAAGCCTTTGACAAAATCCAACACCCGTTCATGCTCAAAACTCTACATAAAATGGGAATAGATGGGAAATTCCTCAAGATAGTGGAGTCTATGTATAGCAAACCTACAGCCAACATCATACTCAAAGGACAGAAGCTGAAAGCATTCCCCCTCAGATCGGGGACTAGACAGGGCTATCCACTGTCACCATTACTCTTCAATATAGTATTGGAAGTTCTTGCCATAGTAATCAGGCAAGAGAAAGAAATCAAAGGAATACAGATTGGAAGGGAAGAAGTCAAGCTCTCACTATTTGCAGATGATATGATAGTATACATAGAAAGACCTAAAGAATCCAGTAGAAAACTACTGGAAGTTATTAGGCAATATAGCAAGGGATCAGGCTACAAAATCAATGTACAAAAATCAGTGGCATTTCTTTATGCAAACACTAAATCTGAAGAAGATGACATCCAGAAATCACTCCCATTTATTGTTTCAGCAAAATCAATCAAATACCTAGTAATAAAGTTGACCAAAGAAGTGAAAGACTTGTATGCTGAAAACTATGAGTTGCTACACAAGGAAATAGAAACTGATACCAAGAAATGGAAAGATATCCCATGCTCATGGATTGGAAGAATAAATATTATCAAAATGAATATTCTCCCCAGAGCCATATACACATTTAATGCAATACTCTTCAAAGTTCCACCAAGCTTCTTTAAGAAAATAGAACAAACACTACAATCATTTATCTGGAACCTGAAAACACCTAGAATTGCAAAAACCATCTTAAGGAAAAGAAACAGAAATGGAGGCATCACACTCCCAGACCTTAAACTATATTATAAAGCCATCATCATCAAAACAGCATGGTACTGGAACAAAAATAGGCACACAGACCAGTGGAACGGAATTGAAAGCCCAGCAGTAAATCCTAACACCTATTGGCATCTAATCTTTTATAAGGGGGCCCAATGGATTAAATGGAAAAAGGAGGCTCTCTTCAATAAATGGTGCTGGGAAAACTGGGTTGAAACATGCAGAAGAATGAAATTGAACCACTTTATCTCACCAGAAACAAAAATCAACTCGAAACGGATCAAAGACCTAGATGTCAGACCAGAAACAATCAAATACTTAGAGGAAAACAATGGTAAAACAGTTTCCCACCTACACCTCAAGGACATCTTTGATGAATCAAACCCAATTGCAAGGAAGACTAAAGCAGAAACAAACCAATGGGACTACATCAAATTGAAAATATTCTGCACAGCCAAAGAAACTATTAAACAAACAAAGAGACCCCTCACAGAATGGGAGAAGATCTTAACATGCCAGACATCAGACAAGAAACTAATCTCCAAAATCTATAAAGATCTCAGCAAACTTAGCACCAAAAAAGCAAATGACCCCATCCAAAAATGGGCAGAGGATATGAACAAAACATTCACCTCAGAGGAGATCCAAAAGGCTAACAAACATATGAAAAACTGCTCTAGGTCACTGATTGTCAGAGAAATGCAAATTAAGACAATACTAAGATACCACCTCACTCCTGTAAGAATGGCATACATCAAAAAGGACAGCAGCAACAAATGCTGGAGAGGATGTGGGGACAGAGGAACCCTTTTAAATTGCTGGTGGGAATGTAAATTGGTACAGCCTCTGTGGAGAGCAATCTGGAAAACTCTCAGAAGGCTAGACATGGACCTTCCATATGATCCAGTAATTCCTCTCCTGGGGTTATACCCCAAGGACTCCATAACACCCAACCAAAAAGAGGTGTGTACTCCTATGTTCATAGAGCACAATTCATAATAGCTAAAACCTGGAAGCAACCCAGGTGCCCAACAACAGATGAGTGGCTGAGAAAGCTGTGGTATATATACACAATGGAATACTATGCAGCTATTAATAACAATGAACCCACCTTCTCTGATCCATCTTGGACAGAGCTAGAAGGAATTATGTTAAGTGAGCTAAGTCAGAAAGATAAAGATGAGTATGGGATGATCCCACTCATCAACAGAAGTTGAGTAAGAAGATCTGAAAGGGAAACTGAAAGCAGGACCTGACCAAATTGTAAGTAGGGCACCAAAGTAAAAACCCTGTGGTGAGGGGCAGACATGCAGCTTCCTGGGCCAGTGGGGGGTGGGAGTGGGTGGGAGGGATGGGTCACAGTCCTTTGGTGGTGGGAATGGTGTTTATGTACACTCCTAGCAAAATGTAGACATATAAATCAGTAGTTAATTAATATGAGAGGGGGAAAATCAATTGTATGTCTCAATGTTTCTCAAAAGACAAACTGAATCTTTTTAATATATAGGCTGTGTATTTGATATGCGGACTCTCTCAAAAGCCTAGACCAAGTAGATTAGGAGCATCCAATAGCACAGCTATATACAAGATACTGGATACTGTACAGCAAACCCTAACAAAAGGACTTTTCAAAGGTAACCCAATTAACAAATAATGTGATGATAACATTAACTATCAATTGTCTTTTTGAACCCTAAGACAGCAGGAACCTCACATCTCCACTATAGAGCCCCTACTTCCCCCAGTCCTGGAACCCTTGGATAGGGCCTACTTTCCCATATGCATCTCCCAATCCAAACCAAATAATATTGCCTCTGCCGATCACAACCTAACCAACACAACGATAGCCACCTCAACATGCTTCACCTCAGACTGTGTCCAGAGACTTCACGTGTGGAATGACAACCCTTCAGTTTCATTACTCGGGTGAGACCTTTCCTTTTATAGTACACTCTAATTTCATCTCAGGTAGTTCACTTTCTAACAAAGTCCCATAACCTAGATATACACCAGTTTCTGTGAGACAGAGCTTATGTGCACACGTATCCATAAACTACTGCAAAATATATACCTGAAAGCAGAAGTACACTAGAGTTTGCAGTGAGTACCTCCCTAACATTTCCTCTCCACTATTCCTAGCTTGGGATCCATGATTGCTCAACGATTTGTTTGGCTTCGTATGTTAACTCTCTTTTCAGTCACCAGGTTCCAGGTGTCATCAGGATGCTGGCCAGACTTCCCTGGATTGAAGAACCCACCAATGTGTCCTGGAGCTCAGCTTACCCAGAGACACACCTTACTAGGCAAAGAGAGAGGCAGACTGGGAGTATGGACCGACCAGTCAATGCCCAGGTTTAGCGGGGAAGCAATTATAGAAGTCAGACCTTCTACCTTCCTCAACCCTCAAGGACCCTGGGTCCATGCTCCCAGAGAGCTAGAGAATGGGAAAGCTATCATGGGAGGGGGTGGGTTATGGAGATTGGGTGGTGGGAATTGTGTGGAGTTGTACCCCTCCTACCTTATGTTTTTGTTCATTAATCCTTTCTTAAATAAAAAATTAAAAAAAAAATTGTCTATTTTTGGGCCAGTCCAAAAAAAAACCAAAAAAACCTTGGTTGTAGATTAAAAAAAAAACATTTATTTTATTATTTTTCAAAACTACTATTTAACAGAACAGAGAAAAATTAAGTGTGGGGCTGGGAGAGACAGACAGAGAGGAAGAGAAACACCTGCAGCACTACTTCACTGCTTGCCCCTGCAGTTGGGGACCAGGGGCTTGAACCTAGGTTGTTGTGCATGATAATATATGCAGTTAACCAGCTGCAAAAACACCTAGCCCCAAATACTTATTTATTTTAATGAGAGAAATACAGAAGGATACACACAGAGAGATCAGAAGAGTTCCCGGCTCTGGCTTAGTGGGAGATTGAAGCTGGGACTTCAGAGACTCAGGCATGAAAGTTATTTCCATAACCATTATGCTCTCTCTCAGCAGCTTTGTTAGATTGATATTTTCTAGATATCAAAGTGGAATTGTTGAGATGGCAACTGCATATATAAGCATATGCTCTAATGTAGGTGTTTCTTATACTCCTTGGGGTAAACATAGAGAAAGAGATAAAAGCACAGCTTATCAAAGGTAAGGCTTTTCAGACTCCCATCCCTTCACAAGGTGACCCCTGTGCTCCTTTTATAGAACCATTAAATTTCTAAGGAACTGAGGGGGTGGGGATGGAGGGTGGGGATAGAGGACATAATGGTTATGCAAAGAGACTCTCATGCCTGAGCCTCTGACATCAGAGGTTCAATCTCCCTGCACTACCATAAGTCAGAGCTGAGTAGCGGTTAAAAAAAAAGGAAAGAAAGAAAAAGTGAACACACTTTGGATTCTTTTAACTTATCCTTGCCAATATATTCTATGAGTTAGACATGTCATGAATGTTTCAAAAGATGGCAAAGCTGAGAGCTCAACAGTAGTAGTACCTGTTTCAGAGGAAGTATAATGCTCTATGCATTATGATACTGAATCTCAACAAATTCAAGATATACTCATATTGTCTCATGTGATAAAGGAGGATTCTTGGAGGGCAAACAATGATTGGCAGACTTATAACCAGCTCTGTCTCTTAAAAATCTGTCTATGTCCACTAAATAATTTTCTTCATTGTATCTCCAGTACGTAAGGAGAGTAAAACAAAAACATGTCCACTAATTTTCCAAATTTATTTAACATTCTTTAAAAATGTAACATGCTTGCCATAAGTGAAAACTAGTTTTTTTTTGCCAACATGTGTTTTGGAAATGATATATTTGGTGTATTACTTTAGAATTGGGAATTTCATTGAAAATCAGAAAAAAGATGTTTTTTTTCTAGTCTTTTCTGATTTAGTCTATTTCTAGTTTATATAAAAAATATTTATCTATAAAGTTGTAGGATCTTATGCATAGAACATTGTTTTAGAAGCTCTTACAAATCTTATTCAAGTAATATCTGAAATAAAATACTCCCTTAATCTTTAATATTCTTGTGGAGTGGGAAAAACATGTCAGATTTTATTCGTTTATTTATTTTTTTAAGACAAGAAACCTTTTACAAACGTCTATAAGAGACTCATTACATGATGAAGGAAAACAATTTAATCAAAAGGTTTGTAAAGTTCTGTGGAGAAGCGCCGATCTGAAGTATTGATGACTGTGCCTGCTTTTCTGAAGACAAAGAGGCAGAGTCACTAATGCTTTATTTTATTTCGTCTGAAATATATTTTCTTTCACATGTCGTTCATGCAAACCTCTGACAGTAAGTTGTGTTTGAACACTTCTTTTTCAATAAACATTCTGAGGTAAATAGAGAATGGCCAGTGTGGAACAGATGGTATTAAAAAATGCAAGCTATCTTCTTTCAAGTAAATATTTCATTGGTGTCTACAATAGTCATATATGTTAAGTGGTTCTAGAAGTTGACAAATTCTCAGAGTAAAATAGTAAAAATACTATATTTCATGGATTCAAAGAAACCATTTTTTCCCACACTTAATATCTCTAACAATCAGAAAGCACCTTACAATTGAAAATGGTATCAGTAGTTTTTTTGGGGGGAGGGGTATTGAATCTTGGAGGAGTCTTAAGCATAACAGTCTTTTTATATAACCATTATGCTATCTCTCACACAAACACCCCTATTCCCACATGTGTTTTATAAACTAAACATTTTCAATAGTTGCTAGATTTTTAGACTGGAAACATTTAAAAAATTTTTTATATTTATTTATTTCCCCTTTTGCTGCCCTTGTTTTTTATTGTTGTTGCAGTTATTATTGTTGTTGTTACTGATGTCATCATTGTTAGATAGGACAGAGAGAAATCGAGAGAGGAGGGGAAGACTGGAGAGAAAGATAAGACTTGCATACTTGCTTCACCGCCTGTGAAGAGACTCCCCTGCAGGTGGGGAGCCCCTGGGCTTGGACAGGGATCCTTCTGTGGGTCCTAGAGCTTCGCGCCAAATGCATTTAATCCACTGCGCTACCGCCTGACTCCCTGGAAACATTTTAAAGGTAACATGGAGAGAGAAAGAGAGAGAGAGAAAGAGAGAGAGAGAGAGTGCTATCTGATAATAAAATGGCCACTTTTAGTATCATCTATGAATCCCTGATTAAAACTAATATATGAAAGATAATTTTTCATGTTTTTTCCTGTACATTTCTTGTCACATTTTGTTTCTATCTCTGGAAGGAAAAACTCCAGTGAACCTGGTCCTGAAAGTGTACGTTTAAGCAATTAAAACCAGACGGGAAATTAAACTTTATCAACCATGTGGGTTATTATTTTAAAGACCATGTTATAGGTCTGCAGATTTAGTTTCATTAGGGGTAACAGGCTGTTCAATCAATTTCTTCATTCATCTTCTTTCACACTCTACGACACATCATTCAGAAAATCAAAAGCTTTTTCTATGGTTTTTAGATCATCTTCTTTAGTAGCAAATTTGTTTGATGAATATTTCTTGTTTTATGATTCATTAGGAATCATCTAGAAAAACCTTTGCTTCATTTTGGTGAATTAAAATGAATACTTTGCCTTAAATATGCAGCAATCGAATATATAAAATAGTAACAAGGGCAGGGATAGATGGCATCATGGTTATGTAAAGAGATTTTCATGCTTGAGGGTCCAAAGTCCCAGATTCAATCCCCTGAACCACCATCAGCCAGAGCTGAGCAGTGCTCTGGTTAAAAAAAAAAACAAGAAAAAGTTAATAGCATAATAAATAATAATGTAGACTTTTTTTTCCATGGAGATAGGTCATTGAATCTTTTCATCCATGGATAAATCTCACTGCTTTGAATCATTTGCAACTAAAATTTGCAATCTGAAAATTAAGTTACATGTCATATTTTTATATCTTCTATAACTGGAGAAATTTTACAGGGCTATATTATGCTAAGATGAACTATTTGGCAAATTCAATACTAATTTATTGAATAATAGCTCAAGTTATTCATTTGTGTGTTTATGTATGTGTGTGTATTTTAAATTTACTTATAAATGCACTTAAATGTCACACTTAAACTCTACATGTGAGATGAAGGTTACTTATGTTTTGTATTTTAGCCTAATTTGTGTTCTTTTTCTTAGCCTACTTTGCATTATTTATGCCATTAAAACTTGATTTTTAAAAATTCTGATTACTTTTTCTACTGATACTGGTTTAAAAATAATAAAAGATACAGGCTTAAGTTTACATTTTACTTGTACACTCTCTAAAAGTGGTCAGAGTATACTTCTGTATATGTAGTAGCTAATGTAAATAACAAAACTAACAATTCATTTAAGTTTTACTATTCTTGTTAACAATGCCATAAAATAAAAGAAAGAAAAGAAAACAGCAGGGCATAGACAAAGCACTGCATATTGAAAGTACTTAGTCTAGTCGTGGTGGCTAGTTCATAAAACCTATATGCTAGTACCTAAATAAATAACTTAGAAAGCAGAATCATGACTAAGCTGAATTTACTGAAAATATTTACAGCATATTTGAAAATACAGTTACTAGTAATCAGAAACTCTTATATAATGTAAGTAAAAGTATAAGGAAATGCACTAAAGGACACATATTACCAACACAGCTTATTAAGCATATTAAGATTATGTAGTGGAGACAGAATTTATAGTATATTTTATGCATATACATACAGATACAGAAATATTCATAAGATAGGTATGTTAGGTAAATTAGATAAAATTTACCTTTGATAACAATAATGTTATTATTACTATGACTAGAGCCCTGCTCAGATCTTGCTTATGTTGATGTCAGAAACCTGGCACTGTATTGCTTCAGGCATGAAAATCTATCATATAACTACTATGCTAATCTCCCTGGCTACCTGGAATATTATTTTAAAATATTTTATTCCATTAATTCTTGTGTTTATACCCACACAATCAAGATTCTCAACCAATAGTAGACATCGGTGATATACTAGATATGATGCCTTCTCTAAATATTGTTTACTTGTGAGTATGTACTGACCTGTCTCCCTTGAAGAAATAGGTTTTCCCAACGTCCTCCCACCAAATGGCTGAATCAATACCATGTGGGGGAATTCCACTTCCAAGAGAAATCAGGTCATGAGGATAGCCAGGTTGTAGAGTTGTGTCCTTAAACACCCAGTATTTGTTACCTGTATGAAATAAGCGCAAATGCAGAAACAGTCATTTAAAATCAGATATTATAATGTATCTACTGACACAATGATTAAAAATTATTTTACATGAAGTCCATGACATTATTTCATTGTGAACCCATGGTATATTATTTTTAAAGCATCGTGTTTTATTTTTAAAAGTATATATAATGCATAACTACTCAAAAATTTAACAGGAGCCTGTGAGTTAATTTTAAACATTTACATAATCTGCACCTTGTCCTCTCAACAGAATTCTGAACCAAGGATTATGGATTCTTTAACTAGAAATCAGAAGTCCACCCTACTAACCTCTACTCCACAAATTGACATATTGCACCAAAGTAAAGACTCTGGGTGGGTGGTTGACACAAGGGTTCAGGTCCTGGAACAGGATGGCAGAAGACATAGTGGGGATTGTACTGTTATGTGGAAAACTGGGAAATGTTATGCATGCACAAACTATTATATTTACTGTTGACTGTAAAACACTAATACCCCAATAAAGAAATTAAAAAAAAAACAACCTCTACTCCATAAAAACACTTTTTGAGGAGCTGAGCCTTTTGTTAAATGTTTATTTGTCTAAGAGAATAAAAGAGGAATACAAGAATACCAAACATTGTTCAGCTCTGGCATAAGGTTGGGCCTGGAACCGAATCTAAGGCCTCTAGTATCTCAGGCACACAAATTGATACTCAGCTATCTCCCTAGAGTCTTCTTTTTTCTTTTATTTTGTAAGCATTGGCAGTTCCTGCCAGTAATTCCTCCCCCACCCCCCACCTCTACCACATGGACCAGGATTATTGCTGGGGCTCAACTTCTGCACTACAATTCCACAGCTCATACTAGTCACCCCCCCTTTTTTTGTTTCTTTACAGAAACAAAGAAAAATAGGGAGAGAGGGAGAAAGAAAGATATTGCAACACTGCTACACTGCTCATGAATTTCCACCCCCTCCCCACCCTACACACACAGGAGGGGACTCAGGGCTTGAACCCAGGTTCCTGTGCACGATAAAGTGGGCACTCAACCAGTATGCCACTGCCTGCACTCAGTTACCTCTAGTCTAACAAATAAATGCATTCTCTTTTTGATAGGATATCCTCTTCCTGGTGTTATTTCACCTTTTTAAAAACAGTAACTATGGGGAATATAATTTTAACCCCGACTTGGCTTAGGAATACTAGACTATAAATGATTATAAAGAAAATGTCAACTTCACTGCTGCTGAATTTTTATTGTTGTTCTTGGGGCTTCACTGCTGTTGGCCAACTTTTTTTTTAATATTTATTTTATTTATTTATTCCCTTTTGTTGCCCTTGTTTTATTGTTGTAGTTATTATTGTTGTTGTCGTTGTTGATAGGACAGAGAGAAATGGAGAGAGGAGGGGAAGACAGAGAGGGGGAGAGAAAGATAGACACCTGCAGACCTGCTTCACCGCCTGTGAAGCGACTCCCCTGCAGGTGGGGAGCCGGGGTTCGAACCGGGATCCTTATGCAGATCCTTGTGCTTTGCGCCACCTGGGCTTAACCTGCTGCGCTATAGCCCGACTCCCAATAGAGGCAGAGGGAGAGAGGGAAAGATACCACAACAGGGAGATGGTTTGAACTACTGAAATGATATTTAAACACATTTCTTTATGCCGTAGTGTCCTGGCAGATTACTCCCACCACTTTCCCCTTTAGTGTGCCTCTGAGCAGTCTGCCTATAACCACTCTTCCCTTTGTATGAAGCTGATGTTATTTCTGATGTCCACTGAAATCTTTGTTCTAAAATCTTCAGTCCCTTAAGGCTTACAACAAAAAAGTTCTCCACCCTCACATTTACATCACTACCTACTAAAAGGACTTTTCTCCCAGAGATGCTAGAAAACATTTTTGTTTGTCTGTTTGCTTCCATCTCTTCTTTAGCTGCTCTTTTTCTGACCTCAGTTTATTTTACTCAATCCTTGCAAGTTGACATTTTCTAGGGTTCTCTTCTCTGTTCTTTTCATATTCTAAATTAGGGAACAGAGGTGTCACAAATTCAAATACTTAGCAGAGTGAGAATATTGACTCACTTCAGAAAAGTCAGAAAATATTCATTGTCCTAAAAGCCAATCTGGCCCCCTTAGTTTTCTTACTTTGGGGCTCAATCCTGGACCGTTTGCATGACAAAGCATGTGATCTACCTGTTGAGCTATCTTCTGGTCCTTTAGTGACTATACTCAATGTGCATTGAGAAATACTATTATGAATTTAAACTTGTCTTCCATGCTTAGTCTAAATATTTTATAAAGGAAAAACAAAGTAAATACTGAGATCACTTCATGTCCCTGACAGAGACAGTGAGATGGAAAACGCAGAGAGCTACTTAATGGTGTGTTCTATTTATATTTCAGTCTTAACTCTGTAGTATTTAAAATAGAAAATCTTAAAATAGAAGAAAAACAAAGACCTGTTGTATTATACTATACCTCAGTGACTTAATGTATCCATTATTTTATTTATTGTTGTATCCATTACTATAATGAAGAAAGAGTACACTATTTTATTACCACCTATGACAACTTAAGGAGGTTTTGTTTGTTTGTTACCAGGATTCACTGTTCCAAGTAGCATTTGCTTTATTTTATTATTATAATTAATTTATTTTACCTAAGCACTGCTTAGCTCTGGTTTATGGTGGTACTGAGGAATTGAACAGAACCTCAGGTATAGAATTATTTTGCATAACCACTATACTATCACCCAGACCTCCATGATAGCTTTCTAAATCAACTCAGCTATTCCTTGTTTCAAGCAGAAGTGCTTTAGAACGCTTCTGTTTGCATAGCATTTCTAATCTCTCTTCTTCCTGTGAAAATTTCTTCATTCTCTTTTCAGGTCTTATAATGACATTGCTAGGCTCAACATCTTGGTGCAGGTACCTTTTGTGTATGTGTTGTCCAGGATGCCTCATTAGAAAGATAACAGATAACAACAGAAACAGAACTATACAGTTCTTCCACAAAACCTGTTATAAAGCAAAAGTTACTTAAAATATTTTGAATAAATTTCTCTATACTGTTGGTCAAGTGCTCTGTTGGTAAGAGGAAAAATAATCTACTTTTAACAATCAAGATATTTGTATATATCTCTTTTTTTCTGTTAAAACAAATACTAGAATATTTTAAAAGTTCATTTGTAATTTCCTTAAAAACATACACACAGAGAAACACCTGGCATAAGGTTCCAGGATGAGATTCCAATATTTTATACATGAACAAAGTATGAAAAACAATGTGCTTGTTCAGTATTTGTGACATGAGATTCAAGGTAATAATTGCAAGAATTATGAGTGATAGACTTGTTTTTCCAACTGTTTATTAAAAACATGCCTTTTGGAAAGAGAGAGGCAGACTGGGAGTATGATCGATCAGTCAACGCCAGGTTCAGCGGGGAAGCAATTACAGAAGCCAGACCTCCCACCTTCTGCAACCCACAACGACCCTGGGTCCATGCTCCCAGAGGGATAGAGAATGGGAAAGCTATTGGGGAGAGGATGGGATATGGAGATTGGGTGGCAGGAACTGTGTGGAGTTGTACCTCCCTACCCATCCTATGATTTTGTTAGTGTCTCCTTTCTTAAATAAATAAACAAATTTTTAAAAATCCCTTTTTTTTTTATACTAGTGCACTGTTATGGTTGCCCTGGGGATTGAAACTAGGACTTTTTAACCTCAGGCAAGGCAGTCTTTTTGTATAACCACTATGCTATCTCTCCAACCCTTAGAGTAATACATTTATAAAATTTCTTTTATATTTTGTGATGTAATATTTTATATGATAAAGTTGAAGTGATTTGCTTCTTTTATTTTTCTTCAATTTTAAATATGTGTGATTCATACTATTTTTTTTTTAACATAGGAAGAGGTGCAATTTTTAACTCTCTTGCCATCAGACATTTTAATTCTCAAGGAAAATATTTCCTTTTTGGCAAAATGAAGGTACTTACTGGATTTCATACAAGATTGACATATTCTGCACCAGGTGGGGAAAACTAGTCCTTACAGACTTGGCAGAATATAGAGGGAAATATCAACAATTTTCAGTTAAACAAACAAAGGCTTTATAAATAAATAATTTCAAAGAAGCTTTAGCATTAGAGAAAGAACTTTCCAGGTCATTTACTCTAGTAGTTTTTCAATGAGATTCATCCTCCCATCCATCTATCTATGCAGCCAACACCTACTTCTTCAAAGCAAATTATATCCAGTCACTGAGGAACTATAGGAACAACGAAATTCTTGGTTTTGTAGAACTGATGAACTAGTGGAAGAGACAGATAATAAAGAAGCAACTCCATGGGAATTTTTTGAATTGCATGGTTACTCCTGCGCCTGCAGGAGAGTCGCTTCACAGGCGGTGAAGCAAGTCTGCAGGTGTCTATCTTTCTCTGCCCTACTCTGTCTTCCACTCCTCTCTCCATTTCTCTCTGTCCTATCCAACAATGAACGACATCATCAACAATAATAATAACCTCAACAAGGTTACAACAACAAGGGCAACAAAAAGGAAAAAATGGCCTCCAGGAGCAGTGGATTCATGATGCAGGCACTGAGCCCCAGCAATAAGCATGGAGGCAAAAAAAAAAAAGATTTTAATATATTTAATTTATAGATCAAAGAAGTAATGTATCTAAAACCACACAACTGATTACTAATATATTTGTCCTGTCGTATAGATCTTTTAATTCAGTGCTCATCCTACTATTTCCAATTGACTCTGATGACAGAGCATATGTACACTTTGCCTAACTTCAGAACTGCTGATTTCCTGTTTCCTGGATCCTTTATAGACTAATCATGCCACATTCATCAATGAAAATATTTATTATGTTATCCACTACATTTTGTCCATGTCTTATCCATTGCCTCTTCTGTAATCAGATATACTTTATAACTTATTAATTTAAAAAAATTATTTTCCCTCAGAATCCACTGAGCTCTACTTAAACATTTATGCTTTGTAACTTTTATTACAACAGTGGTTACTAAACTAGGATTACCAGCTGCTGCTCTCTTATATAAAGCAAATTTTATTAGAACACAGCCACCTCTATTCATTTATGTACTGTTTACTCTACTTTAATTTTATAATGATGTTGAATAGTTATGCTAAAGACCATATGGGGAGGAAGTGGTAGTGGTATGTCAGTAGAGTACATGCTTTCATGAGTAGGGATCTGGATTTGAGTCCCCAGTCCCCACATGCAAGGGAGAAATTCACAAGCAGTGGGGCAGTGGGACAGTATTGGTTTCTCTCTCTCTCTCTCTCTTTCTTTGTCTCATATTCTCTCTCTCTTTATTTCCTCATCTCTCTGCCTCTCTATCACTGTTTCTATCAGAAAAGAAAGCGAGGGAGTCGGGCTGTAGCGCAGCGGGTTAAGCGCAGGTGGCACAAAGCACAAGGACTGGCATAAGGATCCCGGTTCGAACCCCGGCTCCCCACCTGCAGGGGAGTCGCTTCACAGGCGGTGAAGCAGGTCTGCAGGTGTCTATTTTTCTCTCCTCCTCTCTGTCTTCCCCTCCTCTCTCCATTTCTCTCTGTCCTATCCAACAACAACAACAACAATAATAATAACTACAACAATAAAACAACAAGGGCAACAAAAGGGAATAAATAAATAAAATAAATATTAAAAAAATAATAAAAAAAAAAAAGAAAAGAAAGCGAGAGAGAGAGAGATGTGATTTGCAAAGTCCAAATATGTGCTATGGAAAAAAGATTAGAACATTAATTCCTTAACTGTTGGATTTTCTTCATATAAAAGAGTTTTGCACTTACATTATTCAATAGTTATTATTTATTGGATGGGTTATTATATATATTTTTATATATTTTTGAGAACATGTCAGGTGCTCAAAAAAAATCAAATGATTTATTTTATATATTATATCTATCATTTGGTGAAGCATTTAACAGCTTTGAAATCAAATAGAACTAGAGGATCTACCAAGTGTTATTTGTGAAATCTCAGGCAAACACTAAATCTGAGCCTTTCTTTCCATCTTGTGCATGTGATAAGCCCCTTAGTCAGATGTATGGAAATAATGAAAAGTCAAATGTAACAAACTACAATGTAACTAGCTCACAATTGCCAATAAGTGATACTAATTATAAGATTGTAACATATTGTCATTTTGCAGCACAATATTTCATTGGTCAAATTTAATTACTAACTCAAAGTCAGTAATAAATGGCTGAATACATGATCAGTAGTAATGTTTGAATTCTTAATTTCTATATAATTTATTAGTAGATTATTCAAGAAATTTGAGTAAATGCCCAACTCTGCAGGTCAGATATCTTTATTGGCATTTATTTTTCTACATCTCACAATATTACCTATTAACCAAAGAATTTCAAATATAGTGCAACTGTGATCCTTCTTCAAGAAAGAAAAAAAAAAAGAAGAAGCTGTTTAGATGAGTGTGTCTGGAACTGATAACTGGGTCAAGGAGTCTGCTGAACATCTCTGATTGGGTCAAAACCAGGTCTTTCTCCTCACTGGGTCACAGCTGTATCACAGTCCAAGGTTCACCAAATCAAACCTGCTTCTTTCTCATGATCTTCCACAGCTTTACCTCTCTACTCAAACTTTTATTTCAGTGTTTGCTGCTCAGGTAACTCACACTGACATACTAGTTAAAATGATGTGATAAGTGTTTGAATCGAGATAAAAATAGATACAGCTATTTAAAGTACTGCAATAACCATAACAATAGGAAAAAGTGGTGGCAGTAAATCATCTGAGATTTTCAAATAATAAATTTTTGGCTGTTAGTTTTATTTTATTTTTTAAATTTTTTAACAGATGTATGTTTTTCTGTTTTCTTTTTAAAAATTTGTTATTATTATCTTTATTTATTTATTGGATAGAGGCTGCCAGAAATCAAGAGGGGAGGGGTGATAGAGAGGGTGAGAGACAGAGAGACCTGAAGTACTGCTTCACCACTTGTGAAGCTTTCCCCTTTCAGGTGGGGACCAAAGGCTTGAACCTGTGGCCATGTGCATTAGAACATGTGTGCTCAACCATGTGCGCCACCACCTGGTCCCTGGCCTTTGGTTTTAATACTCATTAACAACAATTGAAAAATTATTTAATGCCTAAAATTGAAGAAAATATTACTATAAGTCTGTTTTATGTGTAACAAACAATTAAGTGTAAAATCCTTAATCTACCATAGGGTCTTAATTATCAATTTCCATGACCTCCTATAGCAAATAAAAAATTGATTAATAGCAAATTGACATTTTTTTAGGTTATTTGTTGTCCTATATAAAGTACAAATGTATTCCTAATGAATTTTATTAGACCTTCCTAAAACCTCCAAGGGTTTTCAAGGTGACTTGCTGATGGCTAGTATACATACTGTTTGCTTATGAGCATTTGGAATAAAGTTATAATGCAAGTCACATAAACCACTTTTAAAATCATACTATTTTTTAAACTCTCAGGGTCTCGGACATACTTAATTCAATTGCTTCTGGGTCAACTTCATTCTTTCATATTTCAGATAAACAGACAAAGGGAGAGAGAAACATAAAGAGAAAGTGGGGGAGATACCACAGTATCCTTATCACTCATAAAACTTCCCCTTATGCTGTGGTTTTCTCGTGTTAGTACTTGAACTCAGGACCTAGTCTGAGTTGTAGCTTATATTCTATGAATATTTACTGCCTCTAAAAACAACAACAACAACAAAACTACCAAAAAGGTTTATAAGCCTGATTAAAGTTATTAGGTGATAATAATTTTAGACAGATTTTCCAGTGACTTGATGATAAGTCATTTTGATAATGAACAGAATATTTTTAAAACCTATTTCCAATTTCTGAAGGAAGTTGCTCCAACTTAATTTTCAATATGACTTTTTTTTTTTTGGCCAACAGGGTTATTGCTGTTGCTTGGTGCTGACACTACAGATCCACTGCTCTTGGTGGCCATTTTTTCCATTTTATTGGCTAGGACAGAGAGAAATTGAGAGAGGAGGGGAAAAGAAAGACACCTACAGACCTGCTTTACCACCTGTGGAGTGACCCTCCTGCAGTCGGGGAGTCAGAGGCTCCAACCAGGATACTTAGAAGGGTCCTTGCACTTTGTACTAAGTGCAAAAAGTTGCAAATAGTAACCTGATGCAACACGGCCCGGCCCCCTCAATATGATCTTTTCTAACATAGTTGTACTTACAAAAAACCCTCAGTGATGTTAATATAGTTGATTAGTATAAAGTATATAATATATTCAGTTGCTAGAAAAAAAGCACATTACTTCACTGAGGTGTGAACCTTTTGTTTCTGGAGGCTCTTTAACTAAAGGAACCAAACTCTGAAAATAAATAAAAGAGAACAACCTAATGCTAGCTGAAAACTATCAAGCAGAGGAATGAAGAGGTTCTGCTCGGATCTCACAAATCAAAACAATTCAAGGTTAAACATGTGACTATTACATATACCAAACCATAAGCCTAGCTGTGGTTGTGAGAAATTTCTGTGATTTACAAACTTGTTACACACAATGAAATATGATCAGCTACCTTGAAAAGTATTTTGACCAAAGAAAGATGTTATATATAGGATGTATATGTATGTATGATATATATATATATATATATATATATATATATATATATATATATATATATATGATATAAGATGATGTGTGTGTGTGTGGTCATTGGATTACTGAATTTACCACTCAGGGGTGACTTTTTCAGATAGAGAGAGACAGACAGAAATAAAGAGGGGGGAAGACATCACAGTACACAATCTTCCTTCAATGCAGATTAGGCTACGTACATGACAACGTCAACACACTATCCATGTGAGCTATTTTGCTGGCCCTCAATTATTTAAAAAAAAAAAAAAAAACCAAATATGCACACACAACTAAGCATGAGAGCCTGAGAAACAAACATTCTTGTTTTTTTTTTTTTTTTTTTTTTCTACGCTGCAACTAATAATGATAGCATATTCTTTAGGACAAAATGAATGTAACCTGGGGTGACTATGCTTAGTGAAGTAAGGAGGTGTAAAATAACTACTAGATGGCTTTGTTCATATGTGGAATACAAACAATTAAAAGATACTTGCATCATAACTATGAAGGTCATAACTATGAAGGTAATAGGGACTGGTAGGGGAAGGCACTTGACTTTGGTGGTGGGTATACTGTGAACAATATCACCATGATCTTATAATCTTGTAAACCACTATTAAATCACTAAAATATTAAAAATGAAAAATACATATTTTTACAATGTGTACATCTTGCATCATAACTTAAAAAATTTAAGATCTTTCTAAGAAAAACACATGATGATGTGATACAAATAAAATAAGGGTAGAACCATGAGAGTAGAGAGGAAATACAGATCACAAATAAGCAACATAAAAAAAATCAAATGTGAGAGAGCCCAGCAGTGGCACACTCAGTTATGTGCACATAGTCCTATGGGAAGGACACGTGCAAAGCCGTAGTTCAAGCCCCTGCTCTCCACTTGCAGCAGGAACGCTTCACAAATGGTAAAGTAGGTCTGCAGGTGTCTATTTTTCTCCCTCTCTATCTCCCCCTCCTCTCTCAATCTCTCTCTGTCCTATCTAATAGAATAGAAGAACAACCAAACATGAAATACTTCAGGTTATTAGTGTCAAAGTATTTGATGGTCATTTCCAATATAAACCCTAGTTAGAAAATGTATGATCGTTAATGCAAATAGTAACATCTAAGTTTAAAATGGGATTGTATATGTTTTAAATGTCTCCTTTAAATGGGTTAGTATTATATAGAGACTTAATTTTTATTTTAATATTCTCAGTAATACAAGAACCTTAATCAACAGGAGAGGTTTGCAGAGGAGTGAGGCATCTCCATTGTAAGGGGATGTACTGCGTGATTATTACTGGATTCAAGTAAGTTAATGGAACCAAGATAATCTTAATCTGGATGTTCATAATTAACACGCTTCTTAATATAAGAATAAAGTCATAGTACCTGTGGTCACCTGTATATTTAAATTTATAATATATTTACATAAGTTATCCCAACATATATTTATGTACTTAGTAAAGCTTTTCTTTTCTTTTTTTTTTTAATAGCTTATTGTGGTCCAAATGACATGCAATAAGGGGCACAAATTTATATTTCATGTGCATGTGAGTAATTCTGTCACTGTGTCAATATAATGAAGATAGTGAATTTATTCACCATCATGAAAAAGACTCCATACCTCTTGGTATCCCCACCAGCTAATTCTCACCTGTTCTGAGGTAACTGCTGAGGACAGTAGTAGATATTAGCTTGTTCTTCCTTTTTCTCTCTCTCTCTTTCAATTGTTTTTGCCATCACTGGGGCTTCACCACTGTGGGATGCCTTTTTCAGACAGAGTCAGAGATAAAGAGGGAGAAAGAGGCCATAGCACCAAAGCTTTCTCTACTGTAGTAGGGCCAGGCTCAAAGCTGGATCATACACATAACAAAGCAGCACACTACTCTAGTAAGCTAGTTTGTACTTTTTTAGTATTTTATTTATTTATTGTTGGATAGAGACAGAGAGAAATTGAGAGTAGAGGGGGAAAAAGAGAGGGCAAGAGACAGAGAGACACCTGCAGCCCTGCTTCACCACTCGTGAAGCTTTCCCCCTGTCTGTGGGGACCAGGGATTTGAACCTGGGTCCTTGCACACTATAATGTGTGCACTTAACCAGGTGTGCCACCACCTGGTCCCCAACTAGTTTGTAATTTATAGAACTGCATAAGAATGGGACAAAAATAGACTGTAATCTTTTCTGAATTATTTTACTCAGTATAATCATTTAGAATTCCAGGGGTCAGGCAGTGGTGGAGCGGGTTAAGTGCACAAGGGACCGCACAGGATTCGGGTTCCAACCTCAGGCTCCTCACCTGCAGGAGGATGTTGTTTCACAAGCGGTGAACCAGGTCTGCAGATGTCTTTTTCTTCCCCTCTCTGTCTTCCCGCCTCTCTCAATTTTCCTCTGTCCTACCCAACAACAACAGCAATGACAACAATAACAATAAGGGCAACCAAATGGGAAGAATAGCCTCCAGGAGTAGTGGAACACACACACACACACACACACACACACACACACACACACACACACACACGAATTCTATTCATTATACATGAGCGTACCACAATGTATTTATTCATTCACAGGCTCAGGCTATTTAAATTGTTTCCAGTTTGGGAGTTACTACAAATATATCTAAATATTCAGGTAGGTGTTCTTCTTTAGACATATGTGTTCAGTTATCTTGAGAAATATATCTAAAAGCATAATAGATGGGTGGATCCACAGTAGTTATATGGTTAACTTTTAAGGGAACTGCCAATATTTGGCATGCTCAGTCTTTAACTTTAGTCAAACAGGTATGAAATGATATTCATTGAGATAATAATAAATATTTCATTAGTGACTAAGATTGTTAAACAACTTTTCATGTGCTTAGTCACATATCAATACGAAGTACTATTAACAAATATATGGTTAAATATGTTTACATCCCAACATAGTCTTTTGCTACATGGAGGAAATAAAACAAAAAAATTTAATTAGGTACAGTATTATTATATTAGAGTATAGAAATAAAAAACCACAAAGGGTCTCTTAAAAGAAAAAAGGGGGCAGGAGAAGAAAATTAAGGCAAGAACAAAGTAAAGAACATCTTGAAGAAAAGTAATACTGAATTTATCACTAACAATGATCCAACATGACTGACAAAGGCTGAGGCCAATGTGTATACAGATCTGAACAGATACAGATTGGGCATTGAATTTACTCTTTAGTCTTTAAATAAATCTTTGTTTCATAGTACCATACCACAGATAGTTTCTCTCTCTCTCTCTCTCTCTCTCTCTCTCTTTCTTTCTCTCTTTTTTTCCTCTCTCTCTTTCTCTCTCTTTTTTTTCTCTCTCTTTCTCTCTCTCTCCATCCCATTACCTCTTAATTTCTCTCTGCCTCTACCCAAAGTAAGTATATAATTAAAAAGAGAATCAAATGCTTCACCTACTGCCACCTCCAGGGTAGTTTTTAAATTTTTTTTCATATTTTTATAGGTTCAATCAACCAACAAACAAAACACAAAAAACTTGTAATAGAAAAGGTATGGAATGCTAATGCTAAACTATGTCATTAGCTTAACTCAGAAAAAAATTACCAGTCTCCTGTTTAAGAAATTGGGAATACAACAGTAGAGACAGAAAACAAAACAAAGGAACACTTTGCTCCTTACAGTGCTAATAGTCTAGTGGGAAAGATATAGGTAGACAATAACTAAGTGAAATGTATAGTTAGCCAGACATATGTAGGAAATTCAAGCTTGGAAGTGAAATGGAACTGCCAGAGTTAATAATGTGAACCAGCTCATAGTCCTAGAGCAAAATGGGGATGACAGTTTGAAGGTGAAGAATAATCTAGTTATCTGGACTTTCTGAAGTGGTGAAGCCCTAAAGAGATTATGGCAAACTGAAACAGTTAAAATGGCAAAGGAGAAAAAGGATTAAAAGCGATAGGGCCCGGAGGCATAAGGAGCTGTACAGCACTGAATTAAAACGGTGGTAGTTTTGCCTTAGGCACTTCTGTGAGAAAGCACCTATTGACCCAATGATGACCCAGCCTTCAAAAACAGGTTCTAGGCCAGAAGGCTACTGTCCTGTTGCTATAGCTCATAAAAGTGTAGAGTGTGGGGATGGTTTTTCCTTTCAGAAGATAAAACTCCTAAGATTCAGAGCCCTTAGAATGGATCCTTTCTTTGTCCACAATGGTACAGCAATTGTCCATTTCACTTGTAGGGATTACAGATAGCAAGAGGAAAATACTTTCAGCACCAACAATGCTAATTAGTAGTCTGACACTCTCTGAGGATTGGCCAGTGTCATCAAGTATTTACTTAACATGAAGCAATTAATTTAGTCCTCAAAATTATCCTGACAAAAAGAATAATACTATCCCGTTTTTTTTCAGATGGAGAAAATTAAGAGACCAGAGTCACTTTTGGGGTTCACAGAGCTGGTTAGTGTTAAGATGTAGCAGTATAAGAACCCACACATTCTTCTATAATTGTTGAAAATCAAACAATTGGGTAAAAATGGAATCATTTATGTCAAGACCTCCTCCCCCACTTCACCACAATTTCATACTTACTTAAATTGCAGTTTCAGCCTCTTTTAAAGGTAGAGTTCTACAGGGATGCAGAGGCCACATAGTCTCCTAAGCTGAATACAGGCCCCAGATCACATCAAATCGATGGGGTCTACAGTCAACAATATTTACACACCTTTCCCATATTTGGGAACTACTCTCTTCCCAGATCCAACTTTCTGGTCCTTTTTCCAGCCATGACATCATCTCCCCAGACAATAACTTGGATCTACATGCATATCAGATTTCAGGCTCAGGGGGAAAAAAAAAAACTAGCATAGCTACAGACCCTTTGGAATATAACTAAAATATTCCTACTAGCTATCTACAGGATGGAGACCTCCCCCCCCCCCCAACTCTCCATCTGCACTATTCCAGCCTTTAGGTCATGATTAGTCAACAACTTGTTTGGCTTTATGTTTTAACTCTCTTTTCAGACACCAAGTTCCAGATGCTGGCATGATGCCAACCAGACTTCCGTGGACAGACGACCCCACCAATGTTTCCTGGAGCTCCGATTCCCCAGAGCCCCACTCCAGTAGGGAAAGAGAGAGACAGGCTGGGAGTATGGATAGACCAGTCAATGCCCATGTTCAGCGGGGAAGCAATTACAGAAGCCAGACCTTCCACCTCTGCACCCCACAATGACCTTGGGTCCATACTCCCAGAGGGTTAAGGAATGGGAAAGCTATCAAGGAAGGGGATGGGATATGGAGTTCTGGTGGTGGGTATTGTGTACCCCTCTTATCCTATGGTTTTGTCAGTGTTTCCTTTTTATAAATAAATAATAATAATAATAAAGAAAAAAAAAAAGGTAGAGTTCTAAAACTGTCAATCCAGAGTTTCCAGGTAGACACAAGTGAGGTGACTCTGAGTGCCTTTTTACTTGCTAAATGGAATGCAGTCCATTAGAGGGATTCTCAGTTAAGTCAGTTAGATCTGTATATTTATTCAATTGAAGATAGCTTTTAACATAACTAATGCACATGTCCTCTGTCTTCAAGGAAATTAATTATATGATAATCTATATGATAACACTACAAGTACAAATTTATGTTGATAAATTTTTCTACTCATAAATTTTCCATGGTTTTATGAGCAATTTTTTAGTTTACTAGAAACCAACAAAAACTGACAAGAGTAATGAGTTAGAGACTACATGAAAACAAGAAGTGAGATAGAAGTTAACAAAGCAGCAACTACAAATAATATATATATATATATCCTTTAGTTGAAAGAAAAAGGCTTTATTTCATTCAGTCACACACACACACACACACACACACACACACACACACACACATTTTTCTGGGCACTCTAAAGTCAAAGCTGAACATTTCTTTAGTTTTATTGGAGGGCTAATGATTTACATACAGTACAGTCTTTAATACAGAGGCACATCCTCTCACTTCCCCTTGATTGTTGTCTAGGAGACATACCAGGACCCCAATGTCTTTTCATCTTGTTCCATACCCTTCTTCCCCAGAGTCCTCTGCTTTGGTGCAGAAACATCCCACCCAGTTCATTACACTGTATGTCTTCCCCTACTGCACTTTATTATTATTATTTTTACAGTTCTCTAGTCTTTTTTTTAAAAAAAAATTGTAATCTTCATTTATTAGATAGAGACAGCCAGAGGGGAGGGGGTGGGAAAGGGGGGGAGAGACAGAGAGACATCTGCAGCCCTGTTTCACCACTTGTGAAGCTTTCGTGGGGACCGGGGGCTCAAACCTGGGTCCTTGAGCACTGTAGGATGTGCGCTCAACCAGGTACACCACTACCTGGCCCCGTGGTTCTTTATTCTTAAGTTCCACCTGTGAGATCATTCAATATTGGTCTTTTTCTTTCTGGCTGGTCTCACTCATCATGATACATAATACCTTCAAGTTCTGAGCATGATATTGTAAAGGAGATGACCTCATCCAAAGCTAAACATTTTAAGAGATCACAAAAGTCTCCTAAGTTTGACTTATATTTGAAAATATAAGTATGAGAAAATATGTTTGTGAGGTAAAGTCATCTTGGTTTCTGTGTCACTCATAAGTTTAGTCAACATGCATGATTTCTTTCATAAGATAATCTACCTACCTAACCTCACATGACAGATTTTACTTAATCATACCTCTGCTTTTGGATCCCTGGACAAAATGATCAAAAATGCAACTGAGCACAGGAAAAACTTCTTACCTTTAAAGAAGACAAAATTCCCATCACTGTTTTCATAAACTGCATCAATACTAGGGGGCAAACCCCGCCAGAAGTAAGTAATTTGCATGGGGTATCCATCCATTACTCTGTTGTTCCTTACTCTCCAAAACCACTGGTCCTGCCAAATCAAGCAAAATCATCTTTCAATAAAGATGCTGTTTCCCTTCACCATAATTTAACACTTAAAAATATACTAGTGACTGCCATCTGAAAACAGTGAGAAAAACAGACGACAACTTATTTTTTAATGAATATATGTTTTTTGTAGCAAACAGCGCAATTTCTAATACATGCAATGTGATTCTAAAAGTACTGTACACAGATTTACTCTTCCCACTTTATATTGTTTACAGCACTAACACTTTACATTATTTCCAGGGCTGGACGTAAAAACACAGTAACATGTAAGTCACTATCTAATTTGTGGCTTAGATCATCTTTCCCATATATGAGATCACATTTGCAAAAACATGTTTGGAAGAAATAGAGACTCCACAACTATCCATATGTCTATGTTACACTTACTGTTACTCAGACACTGACATGTAATGTACTTATAGCTAAAGTTGTCTTTTACCCTCATATATGCCTTGAGTTGAATGATCAGTTATATGATAACCCTAAAAAGTCAATGTATCTTGAAAAAATATTATCAGAGTGAATACTACTTTGGGTCAATTGTTCCTCCTGTATGTTCTTAAAGTACTGTGTACTCACTCAATCATATCATGGGTCTTTTTTTATTATTAAACATGTGCCTTTTAATTCTGTTGAATGAGTTATGATGTTCCCCATAACAAATAATTATGAATGTTGTTGAATTAATAACTAGAGTGTACATGGCATGTTTCACCATCAAAACTTGTTAGAGATGCATCCTGGAAGATGGCACAGTGGATATATCACGAGCTGGCCAGCATGAAGCTCTGATTTTGATCACTAGTACTGAATGTACAAGAGTGATGCTCTGTTTTGTTTTGTTTTGTTTTCTCTCCCATAAATAAATCTACAAAAACATCCTCTCAAAAGTATGACAAAAATGCTTTTTACTGAACATTTCAAAATAATTCAGACTATTCAAAGCATTTTACTATTAGGAAAGTGAGGCAGATTTTAAAAAATGGTTTACAATAAATAAAAGATTATTACTCTACTTTATTTCAATTTTCAGTACTTACAAGTTATATATGTAATTTAGATAAATGCTTCACAAAAATTCAGTTTTGATTCTTTATTGCTCCTTCCTTTCTCTTAGACATAAGGCTATTGCAAAGCTTTTAGCAAAGAATATGTTAGCCTGCTTAGATTTCTTAAGATGTGTCAGTTATTCAGATTTTCACTCACAGATAGACAGAAAAAGCATACATAATCTACTGAGGACTCTTCAACCTTAGACAATATGACAAAAATAAACCTTTCCTACCAAAGTCAAGCCAAATATTCAACTTTTCTTAGAAACTAAGTAGCTTTACTTTTAAAAAAGTTTTTAAATATTTATTTTCCCTTTTGTTGCCCTGGCTGTTTTATTATTGTAGTTATTATTGTTGTTGTTGTTGGATAGGACAGAGAGAAATGGAGAGAGGAGGGGAAGACAGAGAGGGGGAGAGAAAGACAGACACTTGCAGACCTGCTTCACTGCCTGTGAACCCGCTCCCACCCCAACCCCCCCACCCCCGCAGGTGGGGAGCTGGGGACTCGAACCAGGATCCTTACTCTGGTTCTTGCACTTTGTGCCACCTGCGCTTACCCTGTTGCACTACCACCTGACTCCCAGCTTGACTTTTTTTACTCACTGTAATGAACTGTCTTCTCAACTAAATTGATAATGATAAAGGAGGATATAGCTTAATTATCTGAGTTCATTTCCTATTTCTTGTTTTGTGCCTTAGTAGCTGTGTTATTCTGATTTAGATACTATTCATTGAAATTATTACAAACTAATATCTGATTCATAGCATGATTAATGTCTTTAATATAAAAGTCTTTGCAAGGATCTGGCACGTAGTTGTATAAAATGTTGGTGGTTATTATTGTTAAAATTATATTGTAACTATTCTACCTTTTAAAAATTATTTATTCATTATTGGATACAGACAAAGAGAAACTGAGAGAGTGAAGATAGAGAGGGAGAGAGACAGAGAGGTGTTGGGTAGTATGCCACCTCCCCCTGGCTTCTGCTTAACCATATGCCTATACAGGGATTTACTGATCCCATTCAAAGCTTTGGTCTATTTACATAAATCACTTTTACATTTACATAAAGCACTCCCTCCAGGGCATTGGTGGTTCAGTGATAGGATTCTCGCCTGTTCCGCCCCCTCCTTGTCACACTCTGATTTTCACCAGTCACTTTTCTCTCCACCCTCTCTATATCACATCCTGTTTCCACCCTACTTGGAGAGTATAAAAACAGCTGCTCTTCTGATTAAAGACACTTGGAAATTGCTTTCCGGCTCTGAGAGTTCCAGAGTGTATCGCCTGCGGAAGTTAGTGCTGCACGAGTTCCTGATCCCTCTCCCACGCAGCAGCCTAGATCGGCTCCAGTTGAGTTCTCTCCAAGCCAGAGAGCACTAGCTCGGGAAGAAGTACCCTCAGGCTATCCCGGCAGAGAGGCACTTGCAGCACTACTTCACCACTTATGAAGCTTTTCCCCTGCAGATGGGGACCAGGGGCTTCGGGTCTTTGAACACTTGTAGTGTGTGCATTTAACCAGGTGTGCCACCACCCTGTCCCACTATCCTACTTTTCAAATTTGGTTTTTTTGGTTCTTATTTCTTCTTTAGATTTCAATTACACTATGACACTAACCAGGAATTTCTTTTCCACCAATATCTTTTTTTTTTTTTTTGCCTCCAGGGTTATTGTTGGGGCTCCGGTGCCTGCCAGCACTACGAATCCACTGCTCCTGGAGGCCATTTTCCCCATTTTGTTGCCCCTGTTATTTTTATTGTTGCCACTGCTGCTGTTGTTGAATAGGACAGAGAGAAATCAAGAGAGGAAGGGAAGACAGAGGGGGGGAGAGAGTAACACCTGCAGACCTGCTTCACCTTCCATAAAGCTGAAGCGACTCCCTTCCCCACCACCTGCAGGCGGGGACCTTCCACCAGTCTTTGTGCTCCGTGCCACGTGCGCCTAACCCCGTGCACTACCTCCTGGCTCCCTTCCACCAATATCTTATGTTATTAGTCATTCATTAGTGATTTTAACAGCACCAAGTTGCCTGAGTAAATATGTTTTGATCCATAAATATTAATGATATGTTGATTTTAAAATATAAAATTATTTCATGCAAAGATAAATTCAGGAAAATACAGATCAACATAGATTTAAGTAATGATAACTGAGTGAGTGATATTCTAATATTCCCCCCCACACTTTTAGTATTTTTTAAAAATATTTTTGTGTATCTCTAATGAGTTTTGAATTGGGTGTTAATGTTCTGCCATGTGACAATGAGGTGATGGAGGTGAAGAACTGAGTTTGAGCCCTGGCATTGCAAATGACAGAGTAATGCTTCCATGAATGCTCTCAGTGTTTGTTTGTTTGTTTGTTTATTAGAAACAGACAGAACTTGAGAAGGAAAGGGAGATGATGAGGGAGAGACAAAGACAGAGACCTATAGCACAGATTCACTGCTCATGAAGTTTTTTCCCTGAAGTTGGGGACCAGGGTTTACACCTGACTCTTCCCATGCATGCATTCTCAACTGGGTACTGGGCTGCACTGCCCAGCCCCAGACTCCCTCTTTTCCTCCCTCCAACCAATACGATTTTTTTTTTTGCCTCCATGGTTATGGATGCCAGCGCTATGAATCCACTGCTCCTGGCAATCATTTTCTCCATTTTATTGGATAGGACAGAGAGAAAATGAGAAATTGAGAGTGAGAGGAAGAAAGACACTTCACTGCTCATGAAGTGTCCCCCCAGATCCTTGTACTCAGTGCTATATGCACTTAGTTGGATACACCACCACCTGTCCCCTCCCCCCTCAATCTCATGGATAACCCCCTTTTTTTTTTTTTTTGCCTCCAGGGTTATCACTGGGGCTTGGTGCTGGCATTATGTATCCACTGCTCCTGGTGGCCATTGTTTCTGTTTTATTGGATAGGACAGAGAGAAACTGAGAGGGGTGGGGGAGATAGGGAGAGAGAAAGACACCTGCAGACCTACTTCAATACATGTGAAGCGAGCTCCCTGTAGGTCATAGATAAATCTTTAAGTTCATGCCATGCACCATATAAAAAAATTCCTAAATTACTATATATATATATATATATCCTAAAACAAAAAAATAAAAATAGCTACAGGATTCTGATAAACAACTGACCTTGATTATTAATGAAACTGAAAAGTAAAGAATGGGTAGAAATTTGATTTTAAAAAATTTGAATTGTATTACAACTTATTTTAGGGAATTACTTCACATGATTATAACTCCTGCCATCACTCTTTGGGACATAATATACAGTTAGAAGAGGGTTAACACAAAATCAGTTCTTCCTTTTTTTTTCCTTTTCCTTTCTTCCTTTTCTCTCCCTTTCTTTCCTTTTTTTTTTTTTTTTTACTTTCATCTTAATGAGAGAGATAAAGACAGAAAACTAGAGAGACCAAAGCACTGCTCAACATGGTTTTATGGGTGATGCAAGGGATTAAGTTTGGGACCTCAGAGCCTCAGGCATGAAAGTCTTTTTGCATAACGATTGTGCTATCTCCCCATCCCCACAAAGTCAATTTGACACAAGTCAGGAAAGAAATGAAACATCTGCCTAAAATAAGTAAAGTAAATTTCCAAGAATATATAAGGTAGTGTGAAATCAAGACAGAATGAATTCAAGATAATTTCTCATTGCCAGAAAGTCACATGAAGTGTTTGTGCCTTTATACAATTTATCCACACTTTTTCAGTTTATCAGAACACAATGCCACAAATAATTTAACATCTATTTTATGTCAAAGAGAATGCAGGCACATATTAGGCAAATATATATTGATGAAGATTACTGTTTCAGAAATGGTTCTTGTGAACAATGAGAGAAGATAATTTTAATAATATTTTGGCACTTGTGCAAAATATCCTTTTAAGCAAAATCTTTGATGATTTAGCTAAAATCAAAGGCCCATAAACCATCCCACTATACAATTGCACTCTTTCTTCCTTGTTAGGTTTGTTTTCCTTCTCTGCATTTATTACTGATTATTTTTTAACAGTAAATGTTCTAATCATTTATTGTTCATTTTATTTCCAAACATTTAAGTTCCATGATGAGAAAAGGGCTAATCTTTTGTTCCTTTATGGTTTCTCATTTCCAGAAGAAAGAAAAAAAAAAAGAAAGAATGGAAAAGAAAATCATTCCACATAGATAAAAGCTCAATATTTTCTATAAAAAAACAGAAGTCAAAGAAGGGCAAAGTAAAAGTAAGCAAGTATTTTAGAACTCAAAAGCAACCTGGGAATCATAAAAATACAAAAGTTCTACATGAATAGCTAAGGAATTACTCCACATCCCACATAGTAGGATGCCTAAGGTGAGCACACATGTCACCATGTGCAAGGACCTGGGATTAAGCCCAAAGTCCCCACTTGCAGAGGAAAGGCTTCATGAGTGCTAAAGCAGTGTATAGATTTTTCCCCCCTCTTTCAATCTCTCCCCCTTCCATCTCAGTTTGTCTGTGGTGTCTCAACCCAATAAATGAATAAGAAATATTAAAAATAAAATCAAAACCTACTCCACTTTTTAAGATGGATGCGATAAATATATGTCCTTAAAGCACGGAGAGGAAAAATCATTATATCTTTTCTGTACAATGTAGGTTTTCGTTTTAACTTTTAGATGTAAGGAGAAATAGGGTAAGCTTCCAAGGAGCCCTACACCTGTGGCATGCACCTTGCTTCTGGTCTCTTCTGGACTACAGTTCTTATGGAAAGGGGTAAGAAGGTATAGGGTATAGTAAAAATACTCACAGTTAACACACTGCTGTCAATGTATGAGAAAAAGAAATGTGGGTAAAATTGCCAAGTAGAAATTGCTACATCAACACCATTATTTACTTCAGATTCAAGAAACTTTGAGTTTACATATACATTTTTCTTTCCATATAGTAAGGGACATAGACAGATCATTTTTTCACATAGGTAACAAGTCTACATAGTATCAGAATACACAACACCAAGCAATAACATACAGAGCTATTCAGTTTGCTTTCCTTCTATTCCACTTAAAATTCCATTTTATAATGGGTGCATCTGCCTAGAATGATCCAAGAAAAAAGTATCTTGCTGTCTACTAAGATGATGGTTATTCAGAGTTGTATTGTTGTGCTGAAAACTGAGAAATATCATGCATGTACAAACTATTGTATTTACTGTCCAATGTAAAACATTAATCCCCCAATAAAGAAACTAAAAAGAAAAAACAAGATGGTTATTGATTTACACTATTGTTAGAAGCAATGTTATTTTCATTTCTCTTTAAGAAATTGTTAGAACTGATTTACTCCTGTTTCTCTTCTGATATATAATATAGTTTGCTTAAATCTTATTACATTTATTTAATCAACAACTTGATGTAAATCTCGAATGTCTCATATGTCTCAGAGTGAACATGTCTAGAAGGCCTGGGCTGTTCTCTGAGTCTTCTGCTGCATCACCTTAGGCTTCCTTTTGTCTTCCCCACTTTTGAAACAGTGTCTCAGATTTTCTGACTCCTTGCCATCATCACTGTGAACATCCTACTCTGAGCTTTCAGTGACTCTCAATGAGATGAGTACTGTGCCAGCTTAAAGATACCAATTCACCGCCTACTATATCTAAAATGGAATTTAAACTCCAAACTCTGGCCGTGCTTCCAGCTCCTGCCTGATCCCTTGTTGTCTCCTTTATGCTTGTGATGCTCCACTTATGTTGGCTTCTTTTCAGTTTTTCCTTACAATCAAGCTCTTTTCTTGCTCATGACTTCTCCCATGCAATTTGCTCAACTTTGAATGCTCTTTCTACTTCTCCTACTTCCCATTTGATTAACAGTGTAATCATTTATTAGTTTTCTGCTGAAATATCCTTTCCACCAAAATGCTTTACCAACCTTCTGTTTTTAAATGTCTATTTTATTTGATTTTTAAAATTTTTATCAGAGGACTGCTCAACTCTGGCTTATGGAGATGCTATGAATGTAACCTAGGATATTAAGAAATGTTTTTGAATAATCATTATGTTATCCCCTGCACCCTTACCTGTCCTGTCATAACATGAGAACTTGCTATAAAATGTCATATTAGCCTATAATTTCAATGTACAATCCTTGTACAATCTGTTACACACACACACACACACACACACACACACTCACGTGCAAACACACACACACACATATCCATTTAAAATCACCTGCTTGTTCCACTGTATTCCCATAGGAATAGAGATTGTGTGTTTCCTTCTCTCTGAATTATCAGGTTTGAAAAGTTGGCATAGTATGTTATAGAAACCCTACACATATGTAAGGAATAAATAAATAAATATATATATTTGCCTCCAGGGTTATTGTTGGGGCTCAGTGCCTGCACTATGAATACACTGCTCTTGGAGGCCATTTTTCCCATTTTATTGCCCTTGTTGTTGTTATTCTTGTCATTACTGTTGTTGGTGGTGGTGGATAGGACAGAGAGAAACCAAGAGAGGAGGGGAAGACAAAGAGGGGAAGAGAAAGATAGATACCTGCAGATCTGCTTCACCAACTGTGAAGTGACCGCCCTGCAGGTGGGGAGCTGGGGGCTCAAACCGGGGTCCTTATACTGGTCCTTGTGCTTTATGCCATATGAGCTTAACCTGCTGTGCTACCTCCCTGCCCACTGAAATAATTTTTTGTATTGTACCTCAGGCCACCATAAGAATGTTCCAGGTAAATAGTATGTAGATACTGCACTATATATTAACATGGAATTTGAATCAAAGGAAAAAGCTATGGGAGTAATGAAATAGAATTTTGTTTTTGTCTAAAGTACAGAATTATTTATGAGCAATTATGTATAGTTTTGAGGATTTATGATATGGCTGGAAGAGTGTAGAAAAAAACTGGTGTACAAAATGAACCTTGTTCTTAAGGAAAAAAAAAAAAGACAGGTATGTAATATTAGTAAAATGAGGATGAAATCCTGCCAGTTATAATAAATTGCAAGTTGATTTACATGAATGCTTAAAAGAAAAAGCCATTTGCTCTGTGATAGAAATGTGTTTGCATTTACTGGTTTTAAGAAGAATAACTGGGACAGTTCACTGGATGCCATCAGCTTAGCCAAAAGATTTCACAGGTGACTGGAGTCTGGGAGGCAGAAGTACAAGTGTTATCTATGCCTATGTGCATCACATATGTTTCCCTCACCCCAGGCCACTATACTTTTTTTTTTGAAGGGGCAAGAGGAATAAAAGGAAACATTGAGAATGAGATAGATGATGCCTATCATGGAGTTATGGAAAGGAAACACACAAGCTCATTTTAAGAAGCTGGGAAATATGGACTGGGGAGACAGCATAATAGTTATGCAAAAAACTTTCATACCTGAGGCTTCAAGATTCCAGGCTCAATATTCAGCACCACCACAAGCCAGAGCTGAGCAGTACTCTGGCTTTTTTTTCTCTGTATCTTTCTCTCTGTATCTTGTCTCTCTTACTAAAGTAAATAAAATTAAAAAAATAAATTGGAACATAAACAGGTAGTCCTCCTATGCTAAAATATTGCTACTGATCAATATTTGTGATAGCTAATTGCTGTTGTGCCTATTGCATGTAAGATTAAACCTCCATTTTAGCCATTTAAACTTGCTATATGTAATCCTGCAGCCAACAGCTTCATGCACAAAAAGTGGAGCACAGCTATATCCTTTTTAACATTTAATTATGTATAAGTGCCATTCAATATTAACATAGTTGAAGTAGCAATATAAAGGCACACACCGTAATACTTTACAGATATATTATAAATTCATGAATTTGATTTCATTTTTCAGATTTTCTGTCTATACAGGGAATTATAAAAGACTTGTTAATATTTTAGGAAAGAGAATAGAGACATTCACATTTAATTATCTGGATTGCTCAACACTGGGAAAGAAGCAGCAAACTTATCAGTTGGAGGGATGTTCAATAGATGTATTTAGCAAAAAAAAAAAAAAAAAAAAAAATACGGCCATCCTGGGAGACATTCATTATGTTATCAAAAGAGCTGACACAAGATGGCTTCTGGTATTTAAACATTTGGAGAAAACCTGTTCAAAGCAGCCATGAAGCTACAATTCTCCACCAAAACAGTCATGAATGTCTGCAATCATTTTACAGGCATGGTTTTCAAGGGTCATCAAATAAAGATTAGCCAGATGTAACTTTGATAAAAATGATGCAATAGTACATCTCAATAGGTCAGAGCACTTTAGATATCATCTGTATTTATAGAAAAATGTTCAAAACACAGATTCCTCACTATAAAAACAAAGAAGGAACATATTTATGAGTGATTCTTATAAATTATTTCAAAAACTTGGAATATCCCTTAATGTTTTTAACTATTTCAATGAAGACTCGGTCATAGTTACTAGTTAGATTTAGAAACGAAAGTTATTTTACTAAATAAAATATATATCTTTAATTTAAGGGAACCAAGAGTTGGCATTTTCAATATATTTTGTTTAATACTTGTGCTAAGTTTGTATAACCTTATATAGCAATTGAATGTTAAAAAATATTTTCAGGTTTTGTTTTTGAAACCTTTTACTTTTTACTAATTTATATTGACTTATTTGGATACTGAGGTTGTTGGTATGCTTCTGGATTCTGCTTGTGAAGCCTTCTGTTTTTATCATCACAGTGGGTTTACTTGTGTTGCTTGCAATGTGTTCTCTGTGCATGTCCACTGTTGGATGGGCACCCCCTGCCTCCAGGACAATGGTTTGGTCCCCCCGCCTGCAGGACATTTGGTTTAGTTCTCGCTGGTTCTCGCTTTTTTCTCCTCCCCGCCCCCTCTTCCGCCAGAGGAGAGAGATGCAGGACAGAACTGCATTGTGATTAGATTAGATTAGTTTGTTGAAACACATCCCCGCTCATGAATAAAGATTGAACTGCGTTCTCAATGAGCCATGAGTCTCTGGTGGTCTCTGTCTCCCACCCACGAAGCCAGCCCAGCAAAAACGACACTGAGGGCTAATTTATATGGTCAGATATGGATCACTTCTTGCTAATTAGTATTTATTAACTTCTTACATAAATAATTTAAAATTAAAATTCATAATTATTAATATGTAACACATATCTATTTTTTTCTATTTAAACATATGAACAATGAATAATAAAGTACTGTTGAAATAGTGTAAATCTCTCCTTTTTCCATGATCTAACTGCAGAGAAAACAAAACTCCACTTTTTAGCATTTTGTATGAATGGAAATAGTTTTATCTTGGCATCCCAGGAGATGGCACCGGACACTCAAACATGGGTCCAGGATTGGTCCCAGGCTTTGCATGTGTCAGAGTGATGTTCTGGTTCTTTCTCTCCTTTTTTCTCTCTCATTGATAATTAGGTGATACTAAACTTTTACTTTGTAATACTGAGCAATATGAGAAATGGAGGTTTTCCTTCTTCAAAGTAGTCTGCTCCAATCTTCCTCATGAACGCTTTTATATTTTTATGGAGGGGAGTGCATGTCTATGTGTACGGGGAGGGCGGGTAAGGGGGAAGAGATGCTTGAACCCTGAGATCAGAATCCTACAAATTATGGAGACTTTGCACATCTCCTCCTTTCAGCCAGAGAACATTACTTCTTCCTCCTAGTAAGGAGCTTGCAAGCAGGAGTGTGGTTTACTTTTGAGGCAGTTCTCTGTGAGATATCTCCCATGCCAACTGCTGGTCTTTTATGATTCAGTTACCTTGTTACAAAAGTGTAGTGAATGTGGCTGGGGAGAAAGTTCAGTGTTAAAGCATAGGATTTGCATTTGTGTGTTCCCATGTTGGATTTCTGGTACTGCATGTGCCAGAGTACTCGTCCAGTCCCTCTTATCTCTCTCATAAAGACACCTAAAATACATAAAATAAACGGTAATAAAAACATATGGTTAGCCCTCATATAATAAGATCCATGGTATAAGTCAGAGATGAATATGTCTTAACTAGACACTGACTTCATGTTAGGTCCTTTACCTCTTTTTCTTGTTTCTTCTTGCATGTGTTCATGTTCAGAAGCCACTTTGTAATGGTTGGAATGAAGGGGAAAAAACCACTTTATCAAAACATGCCTCAGCATTACATTATCATTTTAGAGGAAAGGGAGCCTCGGGCTGCATATCTGCACACAGTACTGTGATACTGTGTTCCCTTCCTCCTCCCCTGGGATCTGAGGATCATGAATATTGGCAAGGTGATCTAAATTTCAATTCACATTTCACATAATTAAGTGTTCAAGGAAAATAAAAGGTTTCATTCCTCCCATGGCACAAGCAGTTCCGCATTCCAAAAGTCTGAAGTCTTTTAAAAGTGTACATTCGGTCTAGAGGCTAGAGGGGAGCACAGGCAAATAACTAATTTCAAAAGGCTGTGTGAAATGCTATTATTGCTGTTTCTATAAAATGGGAATTGCCATTTAGTGAATATAATGAGCCGGAAAACAGCTATGTCATTAGCACACCTATCAAGAGTCACTATCCCTTTATTTCTGACCCAAAGAAAAATGTCTCATTAAAATAAAAACTATGGTTCTTGCTGAGTAAAGTATAGGACTATTTTTACTAAAGCTACAAAGGTCAGTATATTCAATTTGGTTTTCTTAACCATTCAGTCTAAAGTGGCCTTTTCAATCTTTTTTCTATCAACTCATGTTTTAATTTCTTCTTCAAAATACCCATTGTTCTCTGAAGTTATCTTGTTTGTTTTTTCACCTGTCTGTCCTCCAACCATGTCCTTTTTTCTCTCATTCAAGTACTTTACTTCTCAGCCTTGGAACATTGTCCATCACTGTGTTGAATATGTGCCCAGAGATAGAAAAAAACAAAACAAAAAACATACAATGACAGAGAGATACAGAAGCAAATCCTCCTCTCTTTCTCTCTCTTCCTTCCTTCCTTCCTTCCTTCCTTCCTTCCTTCCTTCCTTCCTTCCTTCCTTCCTTCCTTCCACAGAGAAGAAGAAGCAAGAATTAAAGAGAACACATCACCATTGCAGTGGGCACCAGTTAGGGGCTGGGTCATACACATGGCAAATCGGCATGCAAATACTTTCCTTGAGTTTGGTCTGGGTGTGTGTGGGGGGGCTGGTTGGTTAATATTTAGCTTAGTTGTTCCCAGGTCGTCTGTTTTGCCCTGATAGTCCTACCAAGGTACTCAGACCACTGTATGGAAATTATCTATTTGTCTGCCTGTTTCTACATGTATTCTCTTCCCCATGAGCATCATCATCACCCTTTGCCTACTCTACTGTTTTTATTAAAGACTCAATTTAAGTAGCACCATCTTCAGGGACATTCACCTGAAGCTGTGTCTCTATTCCCCATGGATCTTCTTGTCCTTTAGGTGACCCTACTGTTTATCTACATAGGATCCTACAGAGTAGAGTAAAACTAGCTAGTGAACCAGGGCATGTTTATGCTGTAGAGGATGGGAAAGAGGTATTTTGTGACATGACGAGAAGAATCAGAATAATTGAAGTAGAGTTAGAGAATTTGGTGGTGATGTGTGTATGTCCTCTCCATTTTTTCCCCCTCTCTCCAGATACTACTATAATACACACACACACACACACACACACACACACACACACACACACACACACACACACACACACACTAACTTATTGGAATGAAAAGATGTAGGAACTGAGCAGTCAGCATTAGGAATAACAGATTTGTAGAGGGACAAGTGGTAGGGGGAGGGTATCCTCCAGAAAATAGGAGTGGTTAAAGGTGTGGTTTGGAAAGGTGGAGGTGGGGCTTGGGTTTTGAAAGCAAGACCCCTGGTCTTGCATAGGCTCTCTGCCTGTGTAGATACTGTGTTTGCTATTCTCTCTCTCTCTCTCTCTCCTCTCCATCTGTCTTTCTCTTTCTCATGCCCTAACATGTGAATGTTCTCAATTTTCCCAAATAAAGTTTAAAGTAACTGAAAATCATGCTCTCTTCAATTCTTTGTGGAGATAATGTATGACAATCTTTTAGAAGGGGGGGTGGTGGGCAAGCATCGGCCTTCCCTAGCCCCCTCTCCCCCATAACAGACTGACCTGAATTAAGAGTCATCAATAAATTCCATACAAAAGCTTGGAGCATTTTGAAAGGAAGAAGGAAGGTAGGGCTATGCCCAGGAGGGAAAATGCCTGAGGAATTTTTCTCTTTCAAAGGGACACCAAGTTACTTGTCAACAAATTAGACATAGTAGGCCTTTGTTGAATTAGCAGTTTGCTCCTAAGAGATAAAGCTAGGTTGGGTGAAGAATTCCCAAGAAATTACAAAACAAAACCCCAGAAAGATTCCTAAGTGACTTTGTTTCAGAGTTCAGGAGTAGTTGTTGCCATAACAGGAGAGACTAATTAATCCTCATTATCATTACCTAATTGCTTTATGCTAATACCCTTTTGCAAATATTCCCTCTGCTGCCCCTGTGTTGCTATGGCTTATTTACTTAAATAGGGAGTTCAAAAGGTAACTGTCCCTCCTTAAACTTGAGGCAAATCCTCCACAAACAACCTGCAATAAAACAGTGATGAACTTTCAAGACTGGTCTCAGTGGAAATCAATTATCACAATCATTAGCAAATAAACACTTGTGCTATTCATTCATTTTTATCAAGTGAGAATAAAAGTGATTTTACTATCAGGAGAAACAAATATGAGTAAATATTAAACTTGCTGTTGAATGAAATGAAATGAAAGAGCATTTTGTCTAAAATAAAGACAGGTTTCCTAATTATTTAACCAAGTAATGAGAAACTTCTGATACGATCAAAAATTTTTTACTTTGAAAATTACCTCAGCTGGGCTGGGGAAGCCAGCATAATAGTTAAAAAAAGACTTCAATTTCTGAGGCTTGAGGTTCCAGGTTCAATCCCCTGCACCACTGTTAGTGGCCCTTCCCCCTGTAGCCTGCAAGTAGCCTACCGGCACCATATACCAAGATGTCTGTATCCTATCTTACTGCTAATGCCATAAAATGCAGATGAATGCAGTTATGCAGCCCAGGAAACAATGGCTGAAGTTAATCCCCTCAGGGTCCAGTTTCAGTATCACCTGAATCTATCAGAAAAGTTGGAAGGCAGGGAAACTTGGTCTCTCTCTTTCTCCCTCTCACTCCTCCACACCTTCATGTCTACATGCTCTAAAGAATGTATTTTCTTCTTTCTATTCCTGCTTTGTTTCAATAAATGCTCCTCTCTTTGGGAACATGATCTAGTGAGTCTCTTGTGAAACATCCATGTAGGCTAGAACCCTATCATTGGAATTTAAAAAGAATCCCTATACCCTTTGCCTGTTTCCTCCTGCTCCCTCACAACAGATACCATAAGCCATAATTGATTAGTGCTCTGGTCTCTGTATCTTTCTGTTATCTCTCACTTATTAAAAATGGATGAACAAAACATTTTTAAAAATATGAGCTACAAGATATAACTAATAACAGATTTTTAAAGTAAATTTTAAGCATGAAATGTTTGGTGCTTTGTAAAAGTGTAGAGTTACAACAAAGCATATTTGAATAAAAGGAATGAGATACTTCTCTCACTTGGTTGGAAGATCCATACAGAAAGAGGAAGCTGAGCCTCTAAAAGTGAGGCAGCATAGTATTGATAGCACTATCTTAATGAAACTCTGGTTCTAAAGGGACAAAATTCACTAGAATGAGGGCATTGATAAAATGAGTCAGAAAAAAGGTAGCAACTCTCATACATTCTGGTTATAGAAACTGCTTTTGCAGAAACTCAGAAAAACCCAAGATGCAGCAGACCAGGTGAAGTGGCCTAAAGACTCACACCAATTCTTGGTCCTGCTTGTCTTGTGCCTTCATGGCAAATAAGAGAGCTTAAGTCAAGGAAATTAACCTCATTATGGTTAATTTCTAGGAGGCATCTGGAAGGCATGATAAATATGAACTCAGTCATGTTTATACCAAAGTCACCTCCTGTTTTTCAAGAAGTAGACAAGATAGAAGTTTCCAATTCCTTTCTTGACCTATGTAAATATTCTCTAAAATAGAGAAATGGGAGGAGAGGCAAAGTTGAGCCTTGCTTCTGCCTCCATTGCATATGAAAGCGAAAAGGAAAAGCTGGTGTCACAGAGCATTAAGTCCTCCCTCAGTTTTACTAGGTAACATTCTAGGGATATTATATAAAAGAAAGTTAATATATATTGTATGAAAGATTCTAATATCTATAAAGTTGACGGTGGTGGTGAGTATGAAATAACATCTTTTTGAGAGACGGGAAAGAAATCTGAAGCTGAGAAGATTAAGTGACACATGGTGAGAGATGGATACTGAAGAAAAATGAATTGTGAGAGGAAAGGAGGTGATGTAGAAACAACTATACAAATGAGATACAAATTGGAAAGAATACAGCTTGATGGGGCATTCAATGACGTAATACAATAGACTGTAAAAGGAAACAACTATAGAAATAATGGACTAGTTTGAGGAGGAAATGAAGTAAAAATAAATGTAGAATAAGAAGGCTTATTAACACAAATAGCATTATGTTATAGTTATGTGGCAGATGTTTACTTCAGTGTTAGAAAGAAAACTTGGGACTATCAGGAGGAATATGATTTCTGCAGTAATGAGAGAGGGGGAGGGAGAGAGGGAGAGAAAGAGAGAAGGTATTTGAGTTAGGAAAAGAAATATATCCTAATTGATAATACAAGTACAACTTAGAATGAGGATGCTGAGTGACCAAAACAGTATTTCAGCTAATAAAGAATAACCTAAATTAAGCTTCAGATGTTTAAAAACAAAGACAAACTTATGTAAGCCACTGAAGTAGGTGAGAAAGTACCTCTTCACTTGCACGCATTTCAAAGCTCATGTCTGCTATACTTGTTTATGAGTTGTATAATGGGATATATTGTCAAAATTCAAGTGTAATTGAGGATGTAACCTTGCCTTGTATTTTTTCTGAGGATTCATATTTGTTTGGAAGTAAGGAGAGAAAGTAACTTAATTTTATTGAGTAATTTGATTTTTTTTTCTGTCTTTCACTGATAAATGAAAACAGAAATAAATTGCCTTTTTTTTCTGCAATGTTTCAGAAATTTTAGCTTTTCCTGATTCTTATTGTGTGGTTAAAAGGAATCTGTGGTTCTAATTAGTTTCTTTTTTTTCTATTTTTTTTTGTATTTATTTTCCCTTTTGTTGTCCTTGTTTTTCATTGTTGTAGTTATTATTGTTGATGTCGTCGTTGCTAGATAGGACAGAGAGAAATGGAGAGAGGAGGGGAAGACAGAGAGGGGGAGAGAAAGACAGACACCTGCAGATCTGCTTCACCGCCTGTGAGGCAACTCCTCTGCAGGTGGGGAGCCAGGGGCTCGAATCAAGGTCCTTATGCCAGTTCTTGCGCTTTGCGCCACGTGCGCTTAACCCACTGCGCTACCGCCCAACTCCCCTAATTAGTTTCATAGACATCATGAATATAGATAAATCTCAATTTATGCCACATATTCCTTCCTCAAAAGTTGGTTATTGATGTTTGTGTGCAAAACATTATTTTTTTTTGCAAAACATTATTTTAATTGAATTAAGAGAGATCAATATTTAAGAGTGATGTTCAAGAAAATATTTGTATTAATATTTTTAATACTTGCGGCCAGGCAATGACATAAAGTATGCACATTACAGTGTGTAAAGACCTGGGTTCAAGCTTCTGGTCCCCAGCTGAGAAAAGGTTTCACCAGTGGCTGCAGGTATCTCTCTACTTCTTTCTTTTCCTCTCCCCTCTCTTTCTGTCTCCATCCAATAATAATAAATAAAAGATTAAAAAATAATACTAATTTTTAAATACTCTATCCAAAATAAAATAAACCAATTATGAAACCATTCTGTATTGATTACAGATATCTCGTCTTTTCTAGCTGAGAATTATTATTAGTTTTTTGCATTAAGCTACATTTAGATCATTATTTTCTAAAAGAAAATCTGATTTAGAGAGTTATTTTAAGTACTGATTGAACTGGTGACCTGTGATGAGCTCCTTCATCTTTGGGTGCTCAAACTTTTTCACAACTATTACATATTGTCTGGCAATATAAAAACAATTACCTAATATGGATTATAATAAAATTGTGTCTAGATCTACTATGTTAAAATTGCAGCCATTTAACATGTGGCTACTTAAATTTAAATTAACTAATTAAAAATCAGTTCCTTGATTTCACTAATCATGTTTCAAAAAGATGGTGGTTACCATAATGGACAACACATATAGAGCATTTTCATCACTGTAAGTTTTTCCAAAGATTTGTTTATTCAATGCATGAGAATGAGAGAGAAAGGAGAGAAAGAGAACAGAGCTCTGCTCACTCAGGTGCATGTAGTATGGGACACAACCCAGAGTCTCACATGTGTAAGTTCTCACCTCTGTATTCTGTGTGACTGTTTCTGGCCACTCATCATTGCAAGTTTTAAAGAGTGCTACAGTGCTGTAGTCCTTGATGGTTATTTAGTTATTAAATTTTTACCAGAAAAATGTTCAGTTCTGGCATATGGTAGTGATGGGAATTAAGTCTGGGACTTTGGAGCCTCATGCATGAAAGTCTTTTTGCATAATCATTACTACTACCTCCCCCAACCTTCTATCCCCCCTTCTACCTCCCTTCCCCTCTCCTTCCCTCCTACCTTTTCCCCTCCTGCTTTCTCTTTCTTTGGTAGACAGTGAGAGAGAAGGAGCAAGAGAAAGAAGAGAATCCACAGTACGACTCCACTGCTTATGAAGTTTCCCTTGTGTAGGTGTTCCCATGTGGTGGTGGGGAACTGGAATGACCAGGGCCATTGCACATGGTAAAATGAGCCATCTCTCATCTTCCCCGTACACTGTCTTTGATGGCTCTTCTATTATTCCCATCCTGGCAGAATACCTGTGAGACTCTCCCAGTATACAACATGGGAAGTACCATGACAACAGAGAAGCTTCCATGGTGTGATCTCTCTGTCTCTCTGAAAACTGTAGGTCCAGAAGAGTGAAAGCACAGTGATGATTGTGGTTATGATGATGATAAATAAACTTCAGCTACAATGTCATTTCTTCAGAAAGACTCTTCTTTTGTTATAAACTACAATAGCCCCTTCCAAACAGTCTCATCTCCTAACTTCTATGATATTGCTGTTTCATCATAACTATAGTATTTATTAATACTTTTACATATTTACATGTATCTGCTTGATTTTTTACGATTCCTTTCTTCACTCAAATCAGCTTGTTATAGGAGAAGGTTTTGTGATACTATATTATACCCAGATCCTAGGAGGCTTCTATGCAAAGGCAAGCACCTTATAAATATTAATTACATGAATAAATCAGTGAAAGCATTGGGGAAAAAAAGATATTGAAGGTATTTGTGGAGGCAACATGCATTTTAGAATTGTGAGAGAAGATTTTAAAATAAAATTACACATTTTTTCACTCTTAATTTTACCTTTGCAATTAATCTGCAACTTTTACATGTAAAATGTAATAACTTCAAAGTTACACACTGTACACAAACCTAATTTTTATATGCTCTTTTTAAATTCTTTATTTTAGATAAGGACAAAAATAACTTTTGGGAGGAGGAGGAAGAGAGAGAGAGAGAAGAAGAAGAAGAAGAAGAAGGAGGAGGAGGAGAAGGAGGAGGAGTAGGAGGAGGAGAAGGAGAAGGAGAAGGAGAAGGAGAAGGAAAAGGAAAAGAAGGAGAAGGAGAAGGAGAAGAAGAAGAAGAAGAAGAAGAAGAAGAAGGAGAAGGAGAAGGAGAAGGAGAAGGAGAAGGAGAAGAAGAAGAAGAGAGGGGGAAAGAGCAAGAGACTCCTGAAGCACTACTTTACCGCTAGTCAATCCTCCACCCCATAGGGGGAGTGAGGACTTGAACACTGTTCAAGGAACAGTCCTTGCACACTATTACATGCTTGCTTTACTGGGTATGCCACCTCCCCATAATCTACTCTTTTGAAAGTTAAATAAAAAGTTAGCCTTCCTGTGAGAAAGCATGCAGATCTTCTATTGAAGAAGGTCAAGGCCATGTAAGTTTCAGCTCTAAATATTTTTCTTTTAATTCTGTACAAGTCAAATTTTTTGAAAATGGGCAATTTTAATTCTTTACTTTTTAGAAAATGAGGAACAAATAGACATATTTTTGCCAAGGGTCTTCAATACTATATGAGGGAGTATATGACCTCTAAACTTAATATGTAACCATGAAAATTTGAACCACATATAAGGAGTAACATTGGGTATCAGACTACCAAAAAGTGATAGTTTCATGTACACCATTTAGACTGTCCAACTGTTTCAGAAATAGCCTTATGATTCTGACATAGTTTCTAAGGCAGAACTGTCTTGATTAAAAACTCATATTTGTAATGTAATAATTATAATTCTTATTGTACTTGAATAAATAATCAATTTCCTCATGCATGAGTCAGTCTTTTGTGACTGTGATTGATTCTTTTAGGGCTTAAATCACTGATGCAGGCTCCTCCAGGAAGCTAAGGACCAGAACTGCTAATACTGTAATTTTCACTACTGAGAGAAAACTGTCCTTCCTAGCCATTTTTAACATCTCAAAATACAGTGAAGTTCATTTTTTTTCAAAAAAAAAAAAACACTTATTTCTCTATTTGTGTGAGTGTACTGTGTGTGGGGGGTGGGGGGCACCAAAGCATTACTCTAGCACATGCAATGGTGGACATTGAATTTGGGCACCAAAGTAAAAACCCTGTGGTGAGGGGCAGACATGCAGCTTCCTGGGCCAGTAGGGGGTGGGAGTGGGTGGGAGGGATGGGTCACAGTCTTTTGGTGGTGGGAATGGTGTTTATGTACACTCCTAGTAAAGTGTATTAATATAAATCACTAGTTAATTAATACGAGAGGGGAAAATTAATTGTATTTCTCGAAGTTTTTCAAAACACAAACTGAATCTTTTCAATATATAGGCTGTGTAATTGATATGCAGACTCTCTCAAAAGCCTAGACCAAGTAGATCAGAAGCAACCAATAGCACAGCTATATACAAGATACTGGGTACTGTACAGCAAACCCTAACAAAAGGACTTTTCAAAGTTAATCCAATTAACAAATAATATGATAACATTAACTATCAATTGTCTTTTTGAACCCTAAGACAGCAGGAACCTCACATTTCCACTATAGAGCCTCTACTTCCCCCAGTTCTGGAACCCTTGGATAGGGCCCACTTTCCCGTATGCATCTCCCAATCCATATCAAATAATATTGCATCCGCAGATCACAACCTAACCATTGCAACGATTGCCACCTCAACATGCTTCACTTCAGACTGTGTCCAGAGACTTCACATGTGGAATGACAACCCTTCAGCTTCATTACTTGGGTAAGACCTTTCCTTTCATAATATACTCTAATTCCATCTCAGGTGGTTCACTTTCTAACAAAGTCCCAAAACCTAGATATACACCAGTTTCTGTGAGAGAGAGCATATGTTCACACGTATCCATAAACTACTGCAAAATATATACCTGAAAGCAGAAGTACACTAGAGTTTGCAGTGAGTACCTCCCTAACACTTCCTCTCCACTATTCCAAGCTTTGAGTCCATGATTGCTCAACAATTTGTTTGTTAACTCTCTTTTCAGTCACCAGGTTCCAGATGTCATCAGGATGCCGGCCAGGCTTCCCTAGACTGAAGACCCCACCAATGTGTCCTGGAGCTCAGCTTCCCCAGAGACCCACCCTACTAGGGAAAGAGAGAGGTAGACTGGGAGTATGGACCGACCAGTCAACACCCATGTTCAGCGGGAAAGCAATTACAGAAGCCAGATCTTCTAACTTCTGCAACCCACAATGACCCTGGGTCCATGCTCCCAGAGGGATAGAGAATGGGAAAGCCATCAGGGGAGGGGATGGGATATGGAGATTGGGTGGTGGGAATTGTGTGGAATTGTACCCCTCCTACCCTATGGTTTTGTTAATTAATACTTTCTTAAATAAAAAAAAATTATGGAAAAAATAAATTAAATAAATAAATAAATACTTATTTCTCTGTTTGTGTGAGTGTATTGTGTGTGTGGGGGTGGGGGGCACCAAAGCATTACTCTAGCACATGCAATGGTGGACACTGAATTTGTTGTCATCCTTTTAAATCAAACACCCCAGCAAACTATGCCACTTCCCAGGCTATTAAAATGTCATTCTAATTTTCATGTCTTGGTCTGGGAGGTGGTGCAGTGGATAAAGCACTGGACTCTCAAGCATGAAGTCCAATTTACATGTCTTAATTCTTCTTGTACACTGAATTAATTAACTAATTAATAAATGTATTTTTAGTCCAGATATTTTTATTACGTTTTTCTGTTGATCATGTCATGGATTTATAGGAAATGGATTTCAGCAGCTCTTGTTCCTTTCCATTGGTTCTCACAAAGTGTGCTTCTCTGGGTGGAGGAGGCTGGTGCTTCAGTTGAACCCAAGTCAAGGGCCCTTCTCTTTGGTTTCCTTTTTTTTTTTTTTAAATCATTTTCTTTCACAAGTTTCAATAACCTGTTTCTGCTCTTAGAGTGCTTAATGTGCCCAATACAAACATGAATTCTCTTGGCAAGAATCTTGTCTGTTACTTGTCTGTTTATTTACTTGTCAATACCAACAGCATGCTCGGTAACACTGTAGACTCTTCCAGTTTTGCCATGGTAACATCTGTGGGACATTCTTTTTTGAACAGTGCCCATTCCCTTTATGTCTATAAATAGATCCACATATATGTGGCCAAAGGAACAACTTCATGTTTTCTAAAAAGCCTAGAGAACATACAGTGGTTCGTCTCTTTTCCTTTGTGTTAGGCATTTTGGTGATTTACTGGAAAGTAGCTGTTCCCCTAAATTTACTTTTTACATTTCTTCACAAATAAAATTTAGCACCAAAGTATTAAAATATTATGAAATTACCAGTACTTAATATTGTTGATATTTTAAAATAATTTTAAAATAACATTTTTAATAGCTAGAGAGAGACCTTTCATTCCTTTCCTAACTAAAGAAGCCAACTATAAACACTGAAGTGTTGTACTTTAAGGAATACCTGTGTTATAGTTGAGTACAAATTACAATATTAAATGATATTTTCCCTTTTACTCTCACTTTGGCAATATCTATCATGTTATAAATGTTTCATGTTTGAAATGCATAATTAAAAACCTTTAAGAAAACAATCTCTGTACATTATGTCAGTTTTCCCAGAACTCACCCTGAATTTTCACTTTGCTGTGAAGTATCATAACATTTATTTAGCATAAGGCGGGTCTGTCTTGGACCTAACTCAAGGTAGAGTATATTACTGGAAATAGCAGAAAGAACTCTTTATTTCACATATAACATAAGTATATACTGTGGGTTTGGGGGGCTGCAGGATAGCATATTTTTAATGTAAGATAATTATTTTCATCTCTTTTCCTTAAGCATGTGTTAGTTCTAAATAATTCTTCTATGGTGGTTCTTCTACATAAGCCTATAGAATCCTTACAAGTAGTAGATACGTGCTAAACTAACTACAGACTCTGTTGATAAATATAATTGTTACTAGAATAGTTTAAGGTTATTTCTGTGCTAATTTATAAAGTATCATATCTGAAGTTACTGATAATAATTAAAAGAGGAAATATTCTCTGCAATGACAGCATTTACTGCTATTTAGACTATTATTTTTAATGCTAAATGAGATGGGTTATTGCTTTATTTAAAAATATGCTTATATTAAATAAGATTGTATAAATGCTCATATTCAATAAGACTGTAAAACATAAAGTAACCAGAAGAAAGAATTCTTCTTGCTACTTTTCTGCAATTCTTTATGTAGCCGAGATACAGCACAGCAAAGGTCACTTTATTTTTGTAATTTATAAAATACCTCACAAAATATTTGTAGCTTTGCTATACACAACACTCAAGGAAATGAAGAAGGTAGGTTTTGACATCTTCAAAGAAGTTATCTTTGTTTCCCTCATCTAACACTTCAAAAATATAATTCCAAACCAAAATGTCAGCAATAGGAAAGCCTGCCCATTTTCTTTCCAGGGCTCAAGAAAAACCATTAGTGTCTTGTACTTCTGCAGCAGTTAATAGGTTTTACTTGGTGTGTTATGCAAAGTCTCTCTGTATGCCAACATGAAAAAGGCTTTTAAAGGAATGTTAGCAACTTCACAAACTGCTTGTCAAAAGAATTTCAGTTTTCTTCCTTCAGCCTTCCTAACCACTTTCAAAGGCTTATTTCATTCCTGGTAGTTTCTACATTATTAATGCATATAGCTTGCAACTGTAACTCAGGGTAGACCACATGGTCACTGAAATATAGACTGACTTGATTTAGGTACAAAACTAAAAGGCAGAGCTACACAGATTTTACAGTACATTAATATTTCACTACTGGCAATGGATAGCAGTATAGCAGAAAATAAGGCAACAATTTGCTGAATAGAGTTAAAAAAGTTCTATTAATTTTGCCTTGAAAATTGCCTTAGTTTTTTATTTGCAATTTCATTATAATTATTATAATTTCAAGTATGCTGAAATATCCAAGACTTTATGCTTTGATTTTTTTTTTCTTTAGCAACATAAGTCAAGCAGCATGGTAGGGAACAGTAAGAGCCTTGGGCTCTGGTTTTGACTCTAGTCTCCAGCTTTGGTTCTTTATACATCAGGGTAAGCCACTGATCTCAAAGGGCTTAGTTCCATATCCATACCACAGAGGAAGGGTATCTAAATGATTCCTTCAGTTAAGGTATAAATTTTAGTCAAAATGGGAAGAATAGGCAAGTTTCCAATTCTGTGAGATTTTACAAAAAGATTCACAAAGCAGCTATTATCATGTGTACACATATTTGAAAGATAAAGAACAAAATACTTCTTCCTCAATTAGTAAGCGTTGTTTACAAGGTGACTGTTCTTATAAAATATATTTCCCAGTGAACACAGCCATGAATATATACGCCTGATTATCAAATGATCCTATGAAAATGTAAAGGTTTCTCTTAAAGTTACTTCTTGAATAACTTGCTGGGAGAAAAACAAAAGACTTCCCAAATCATTGATCATCTAGAATTTATTCCTTTAATAGTTCCATGTGTTTCAATTCTTAAATTGACTTAACTTCTTGATTAACTTGCTGAGGAAAAAAAAAGACATCCCAAATCACTGATCATCTAGAATTTATTTATTTATTTATCTCAGTATTTTTATTTATTTATTTCCTTTTGTTGCTCTTGTTTATTGTTGTAAATATTATTGTTGTTGATACTGATGTTATCGTTGTTGGACAGGACAGAGAGAAATGGAGAGAGGAGGGGAAGACGGGGCGGGGAGAGAAAGACAGACACCTGCAGAACTGCTTCACCACCTGTGAAGCAACTCCCCTGCAGGTGGGGAGCTGGGGGCTCGAACCGGGATCCTTATGCTGGTCCTTGAGCTTTACACCACCTGCATTTAACCCACTGCACTACCCCCTGACTACCAAATTTATTTTTTTAATAGTTACATGTGTTTCAATTCCACAAGCTAGGTGCTGAAGTAGACTTTACAGCAGTAAATAAGAGTGATATATATATATATATATGGATTGGAACTATAGTTTACTGCTGTAAAGTCTACTTCAGCACCTAGCTTGTGGAATATCTATCTATCTATCTATCTATCTATCTATCTATCTATCTATCTATCTATCTATCTCTCTATATATATATCACTTGTAATTAAAAAAAATTAAGCAAATTTGTTCTGGCCTGCTCCAGTCCACAGTTCCCAGCAGATATTTCTTCCCTTTCAATCTCAGAAACAGAGAGGGAGGGAGGGGAGGAGGTGGAGGAAAGGGAGAAGGAAGAGGGAGGGAAGGAAAGAGGGAGAGGGAGGGAGAGAGAGAGAGATAGACCATAGTGTGACTTGATAGATTATGAAGCTTTCCCTGTATATGATGTGGTGCCAAATGCTTGAACTTGAGCCCTTCATGTGATAATGTATGTGCTCTACTAGGTGAGCTTTCTCCCGACTCATTTAAAAGGTTATAAAACTAACACTAAATAGTGTTAGATAGCTAAGATAAGAAACAGTAAAAAAATATATATTTACAGTTATCATATTAATTGTGCAGGTCTATATTTCTTACCCTCATTTTAAAACTTCAGTAGTCAGTGTGTTTTAAAGAAAAACACATTGCTTATTGACTTTGGTAAAAATTCATTTTCCAGAGTGCCTAATTTGAATGGGCATGAAGAATTTTACAATCTTTCTATTACAATGATTGGAACTATTTAGATATTTCATTGAAGAAATATTAATAGGCTTGATGATCAACTGCTTCCCTAGGTCTCATGTCATTGGCATGAAAATATGGGAAAAATGTTTAATGTGTTCATTATTAACTTAAAAATTTTTTAAAAATCATCCTGTGCCATATTATACAAAACTGAAATCAGCAGTTTGGGGTCAGGTCCTTATTTAAAATTCAAATGCCAATGGCATCTTCAACAAAATTGAGAATTTCATTTTTGCTTTCCTGTGTCAACAGGATCATTGTCTTGTGTGTGTGTGTGTGTGTGTGTGTGTGTGTGTGTGTGTGTGTGTGTGTGTGTGTGTGTGTGTCTTTTAGTGTATAAAAAAAGAAATGGCTAATTCCAAAAAAATATTTTATAATTTCTTAGTCTTTTGTTTGAAGCTATAGGTATATAATTTATTTCCAGACTGAGTATTATATCCAAAGACAGACCCTGTCAAGAAGATTGATTAGAGGGCTTCCCAGCAGGCAATGTGGAGGCTAGCAGAATTCATAAAATATGCAACCCTCGTGTTAAAGTTATATTTCCTCCCACTTCTGTCTTGAATACCGACCTGTATGACTACATGTTTTTTTTTCCAAAATTTTAGCCAAAATCGCACATCATTGGAAACCTGAGAAAACATCTTGACATTATAAATTCTCATAATGCAAACACTAAAAGTGATTCCATTAGTATGTTTAGGAAAATTATTGTTCCTCAATTTCTGAAAATTGAGCATATGACTTCAATAGTGATAATCTCAGGGAAGATGTTAAGAAATCAGTTTCCCTTTCTAGTGTTGACTCCAGTTCTATATTTGTACATATGTAGGACAGATCCCTTGTACTATAACATATACAATATTTGAGGTGCCTTACTGTAGCCCTTTTATTGACTTTTAACTTATTTTTCACTCTTCCTGATATGACCTGATACACTGAATCAGAAAAAAAAAGTGCTTCTAGATTTCAATTTAAGTTCATGTTACTAGAAAGGAAAAAATAATTAAAAGTAAGCTAAAATAGAATATGATCTATATTCATCCCCAGTAAAAAGTTATGAATGACATTTTCCTTTTTTATTATTTTATTTTTATTTATTCATGAAAAAGATAGGAGGAGAGAAAGAACCAGACATCAATCACTCTGGTACATATGCTGCCAGGGATCAAACTCAGGACCTCATGCTTGTGAGCCCAATGCCTTAACCACTGTGCCACTTCCTGGACTATATTCATGAACTTTTCTATTTATGACTCATGGGCTTTTTGTTGTCACTGGAGCTTCATAGCTCTGAACTGACTTTTTCAGAGAGAAAGTGAGGGCAAGAGAACGATAATGTATGAGTGTGTGTGTGTGTGTGTGTGTGTGTGTGTGTGTGTGTGTGTGTGTGAGAGAGAGAGAGAGAGAGAGAGAGAAATAACACAGGACCAATATTTTCCCGATGGCAATAGTACTCCCATGTGTTATGCTGAGCACCTGAACCTGAGTTGTAGGCTTGGCAAAGAAAGTACCTTGTCAAGTGATGTTAAATACAGTCTGCATATAGTTAGAAACCATACAAGACCACCTTCACTATGAGATTTAATGCAAGTTCAGGAGTCCCCCATTAGGTGTATTGCACCAAAGTAAAAGACTCTGGGGTGGGGGTGGGGGGTAAGGCTCAGATCCTGAAACATGATCGCAGAGGAGGACCTAGTGGGAGTTGAATTTTTATGTGGTAAAGAAAAATATTATGCATATACAAACTAATGCATTTTACTGTTGACTATAAACCATTAATCTCCCAATAAAGGCATTTTTTAAAAAAAGCCCCCCAAACCACTCTCAAATTTGAATGAATCAAATAACTCACTGAAAATTATTTTACTTATTAGTATAGATTATCATAAAAAAACATTAAAAAAACAAACCCCAGCAAAGCAAGGGTTTCAGTCTTGTATTTTAGAAATTTCATGTTTTCCATATACATTGTCATCCTGGTATCAATATGTGACAACATCCAAGGAAAGAACTGCCAACCAGTAAAGTCTCTCTAACCTGCAGTGTTCAGAACTTTTATTAGAACTTCATTTTGTAGACATGTCTGTTTAGCTGACTATAAGCATGTGATATTCAGTATCTAGGTCAACTGATAACACATTATGTCAAAGCTCCCACACTAAGTCACCTAGAGGATTTTTCTGGTGCCAATACCCCCCAGATAACACATGTTCTCGTATGATATGATACAGACCAATTCCACAAATCCAAGGGCAAAGGTTAGACCAATAATTCATAACTCAGTGCTTATTTTAATAGCCTAGTGTGTCACTACATATTTTAAAATAGTTATTTATAGTTTTATTATCTTTATTTATTGGATAAAGACAGTCAGAAATCGAGAGGGAAGGTGCAGATAGAGAGGGAAAAGACAGAGAGACACCTGCAGCCTTGTATCACCACTTGTGAAGTTTTCTCCCTGCAGGTGGGGACCAGGGGCTTGAACCTGGGTCCCAAATAGTTTTTTTCTTTATTTATTTATTGGATAGAGACAGCCAGAAATTGAGAGGGAAGGGGGTGACAGAGGGGGAGAGAGACAAAAAGACACCTGCAACACTGATTCATCACTTGCAAAGCTGCCCTCCTGCAGGTGGGGACTAGGGGCGTGCACTGAGGACCTTGAACATTGTAAAATATGTGCTCTACCAGGTGCACCACCACCATCCCCCACTACATATTTTTAAAAAACAACTGAAATCACTTAGTTGTAAATACTTAGCCTTAATGTTATTATTTTTTTTGGGGGGGGAAATGATGATTTATAGTAAATACAGTGGTTGGAACATGTATAAAATTTCTCAGTTTTTGTATGTTAGACTTGTGAGAACTTTGGAGGTTTTCTTTTATTTAAAGTTTCTTTTTTTATATTTATTTATTCACTTTTGTTGCCCTTCTTTTATTGTTGTAGTTATTATTGTTGTTACTGATGTCATTGTTGTTGGATAGGACAGAAATGGAGAGAGGAGGGGAAGACAGAGAGGGGGAGAGAAAGATAGACACCTGCAGACCTGCTTCACCACCTGTGAAGCGACTCCCCTGCAGGTGGGGAGCCAGGGGCTCGAACTGGGATCCTCATGCCGGTCCTTGTGCTTTGCGCCACGTGCGCTTAACCCGTGTGGGACTATGAGAAAACTTAGTAGAGCTTAGGGGAGCTCTCCCATCCTTGGATGAAGGTCTGGAAAGACACCCCACTTATTAGCCTCTCTCCTTATAGAGATGAGCCAAGAGGAAAAGTCTCCCAGACTCAGTTTCTCCTTGTTAGTCTCTCAAGCTCACAGAATGCCTATTGCCTCTCATACTTAGTTTATCCTCCTGCTAGCAGACTAAGTGGCTGCTTGCTTCAAAGTTCATTCAAAGTTCACACATTCACTATAACTTCACCTTTGTTCATATAGGAGAACACACTTTATCCTACACTCCTGCCAGTACCCCAGCAATGAGACCCCCACATTCTATTTCCTTGTGCTCTTTGATATCTGTGATTTACATCAAGCTTTGTTTTTCTCCTTCTTTACCTCACTTTACTGGTTTAACCCCTAAGCTTTTCTCAAATACCTTTGAATAATTATCTTGCCTGCATCACAGAAACTAATTGTCTTGACTTTATGTATCTCATCAATTCTTGTCATACCAACCCCCTACCATGGGGGCAAGCTGACCTTTAAGAAAACTATAATTTCTGACACGTGAAAAATGTTCTTTGTTTAACTCAATACAAAAGCCTGTACCCATCTCCAAATAAACGGATGTTCATATCAGGATATCTCCAGATGCCTCTTTCTATATCACGCAGTCACTAGAACTGGTGAGTGGAGGTCGGAGGCTTAACCGCCCCCCCCCCCCCCGTTGGAACCACTATATTGATGCTGAACTTACTGCACCATCCGATCGGCATAGCGCACTGCAGCCCAGAAACCCGCTGCACTACCTCCCGACTCCCTCTATGGTGGTTTTCTTTGGGAGGTTTGAGGGTTGGGATATGGAACGTGGGTGGTGGGTGTACTTTGGAACTATACACTGTGATCTTATAATATTGTAACAAAATTATAAGAAATAAAAATTATTTTTAAAAAATGTATCAGTTTTCTGCAAAACACTCTTACTCCTAGCCTAGGGCCTCTTCCACCACCATGCACCAGGGCCTGAAAATCCCCCCTAGAGTCCTTAGGTGCAATGTACCAAACACAGTCCAAGTTCTGCTTTGTGTTTCCCTTTTTGTTCTTATTTCTCAAGTTCTGTTCATGAGTGACATCATCCCATATTCTTCTCTTTTCTGGCTTACCTCACATAACATGATTCTTTTAAGCTCCATCCAAGATAAGGTGAAGAATGTGCATTCATCATTTAATAGCTGAATAGTATTCCATTATGTATATGCACCACAACTTTCTTAGCCACTTAACTGTTGTTGGATACCTAGGTTGCTTCCAGGCTTCAGCAATTAAAAACTGTATTGCTAAGAACAAAGGTATTCATCTTTATGGATAGGTGTGTTTGATTCCTTAGAATATATTCCCAGGAGAGGAATTGCAGGGCCATAGGGTAGGTCCATTTCTAGCCTTCTGAGAGTTCTCCAGACTGTTCTCCATAGGGGTTGGACCAATTTACATTCCCACCAGCTGTGCAGGAGGGTTCCTTTGCCCCTACAAGCTCTTCAGCATCTTTTTTATTGATTCAATAATTGATTTAGTAATAATTTAACAAGACCATAGGATAAAAGGTAGTACAGGGAGCAAAGTGCAAGGACCTGCTTAAGGATCCTGGTTTGAGCCCCTGTTTCAAGCCCCTGGCTCCCCATCTGCAGGGGAGTCACTTCACAAGAGGTAAAGCAGGTCTGCAGGGGTCTTTCTCTCCCCCTCTCTGTCTTCCTCTCCTCTCTCCATTTCTCTCTGTCCTATCCAACAACAATGACATCAATAACAACAACAATAATAACTACAAAAACAATGAAAAACAACAAGGGCAACAAAAAGGAAAATAAATAAATAAATAAATATAAAAAAATTTAAGAATACATTAAAAAAAATGGTAGTACAATTCCATACAATTCCCACCACCAGAGTTCCACAGCCCATCCCCTTCGCTGGACGTTTGTTTTCCTATTCTTTATCCTTCTGGGAGCATGGACCAGGATCATTACGGGGTACAGAAGGTGGGAGGTCTGGTTTCTGTAATTGTTTCTCTGCTGGACATGGGCATTGGCAGGTTGATCCACATTCTCAGTCTGTTTTTATCTTTCCTTAGTGGCGGAGGGCTCTGTCCTCTTCAGCATCTGTTGTTGTTATCCTTTCTGATGTATGACATTCTCACAGGGGTGAAGTGGTGTCTCGTGTTTCTTTGCATTTTTGCATTTCTTTATTCCTTTTTTTTTCTTTTTTTTATGAGTTTGCTGAGCTCTTTATATATATTTGTTTATTAGCCTCTTGTCTGATGTATGGCATGTAAAGATAGTTTCCCATTCTGTATGGGGTATCTTTGTTTGGGTGGTAATTTCTTTTGCTGTGCAGAAAGCTTTTAATTTGGTATAGTTCCATTCACTTATTTTTGCTTTAGCTTTCCTTGCAGTTGGATTTGTATCATTGAAGATGCCTATAAAATTTAAATGGAAAAGAATTATGCCAATATTTTCCTCTAAGTATTTGATAGTTTATGGTCCAACATCCAAGTCCTTGATCCATTTGGAATTAACTTTGGTGTGTGGTGAAATGTAGTGGTTTAGTTTCATTCTTCTGCATGTCTCAGCTCTATTCTTCCAACACCATTTGTTGAAGAAACTCTCCTTTCCCCAATTAATAGTCTGGGCATCTTAAAGAAAGATTAGAAGTCCATAAGTGTGGATGTTTGTATCTCTTCTTTGGTGAATATTCTGTTCAAATCCTGTCTGAACTTTTGAATGGGAACACTATTGTTTTATAAATGAATTTTGTGACTGGGTGTTGGGCCTTAAAGCCACTCCCCCTCCCCCCCCACTCTGTTCCATGCTCCATAGCTGACACTATGATCTATTTATGTAATCATTGTTTTGCCTGAAAGATCTCCACCGTGTTATCCCCTCAGGGTGTTGCTAATTCAGTTAAAACATCACAACAGTTGCTAAGGACGCTTCCACCTTCCCAGCATGCCTTTTGCCTCTCTCCACCCCTTTGCTTAGCCATTTCCATTTCCGACTTACCACTTCTGGGTTTTATTCCATAAAAGCCACTGCTGTTCCTGGTTTCAATCTTTTACTCTTCTGTGTCCTGACCTGGAGAAGACCTAGAGAAGGGCTGATGTGCATAGTGGGAGGCGGCCATTTTGCAAACTCCACGTGGCTTAAACCCGCTGTGCTCACACCCGACTCTGAGGCATCCGCATCAATAAAGAATTGTATTACCATGCCACCATGAGTTCCTCATCTCTCTCTTTCTCTGGCGAAGCTAGTCCTCCCCAGCAACTGGGGAGGTGACTCAGCAGATAGAATGCATGCTTTATAGATCTGTGGACTCAGGTTCAATTCCTGGCACTGCATATGGCCAGAGAAGTTACATATATTTATTATACTATATACATTTTTTTCTTTGTACTTACTATAGGTATAATTTTTCTTTCTTTTTTTCTTTTTTTGAGTAATGTTTCTTTTCTTACAATTAGATAATTAATAGATATATCCCACTGTGGATAGTAAAGTTTTTAAGAGCAATAGCACTGTTATTCCCATTTTACAGAAAACAATATTCAGGGTAATGTGAAATTCTGACCATATAGGAGTCCAAAACCCAGACTTTTCTTAAGTATATCAGGGACTTACTAAAGTCTAATTAAATAAAGTGTATTTATATACCAACAACTATGTCTCACATTTTTTTATTTTCTTTACTGGGGAATTAATGTTTTACATTCAACAGTAAATACAATAGTTTTTACATGTATAACATTTCCCAGTTTTCCATATAAACTTCTCACATTTTACTATGAAAATTATACCTCATAGCATAGATTTAAAAAAAGGAAAGACACATGTATGTACCCAAGAGGGGAGTTGGGAAACTATTCTAATATATATATTAATATGTTTATAGTATATATGTAATAAAGTATATGTTTTTTCATCAGTTTTTTTAATTCTAATCATACCATTCATTTGTGATGCTCTATATGATCATTTATGTGAGCAATGACAAAACCAGTATGATACTCACTATTAAGATTTCTCTTAGAGGAAGAGGAACAAAGGAACCCTAAAGCAACCAGAAGGACAGAAATCACTAAAGTTAGAGCAGAAATAAACAACATTGAAAATAAAAAAACCATACAAAAGATCAATGAAGCCAAATGTTGGTTCTTTGAAAGATTAAACAAAATTGACAAACCCTTAGCCAGACTCACCAAACAAAAAAGAGAGAAGACTCAAATTAATAGAATTGTAAACGATGCAGGAGATATCACAACTGACACCACAGAAATCCAGAGAATCATGCGAAACTTCTATGAAGAACTATATGCCACCAAGCTAGAGAATCTGGAAGAAATGGAACAATTCCTAGAAACGTATGCCCTTCCAAAACTGAACCAAGAAGAACTACAAAATCTAAATGCACCAATCACAGACAAAGAAATTGAAACTGTTATTAAGAATCTCCCCAACAACAAAAGTCCTGGACCAGATGGCTTCACAAATGAATTCTACAAAACTTTCAGGAAACAGTTAGTACCCATACTTCTTAAGCTTTTCCATAAGATTGAAGAAACAGGAATACTCCCTTCCACCTTTTATGAAGCCAACATCACCCTGATACCAAAAGCTGATAGGGACAGAACAAAAAAGGAAAACTACAGACCAATATCTCTGATGAACATAGATGCCAAAATATTAAACAAGATCTTGGCCAACCGGATACAACAACACATCAAAAAGATTGTTCATCATGACCAAGTGGGATTCATCCCAGGAATGCAAGGCTGGTTCAACATCCGTAAATCAATCAATGTCATTCATCACATCAATAAAAGCAAAGCCAAAAACAACATGATTATCTCAATAGATGCAGAGAAAGCCTTTGACAAAATCCAACACCCATTCATGCTCAAAACTCTACAAAAAATGGGAATAGATGGGAAATTCCTCAAGATAGTGGAGTCTATATATAGCAAACCTACAGCCAACATCATACTCAATGGACAGAAGCTGAAAGCATTCCCCCTCAGATCGGGGACTAGACAGGGCTGGCCACTGTCACCGTTACTCTTCAACATAGTATTGGAAGTTCTTACCATAGCAATCAGGCAAGAGAAAGAAATCAAAGGGATACAGATTGGAAGGGAAGAAGTCAAGTTCTCACTATTTGCAGATGATATGATAGTATACATAGAAAGACCTAAAGAATCCAGTAGAAAATTACTGGAAGTTGTTAGGAAATATAGCAAGGTATCAGGCTACAAAATCAATGTACAAAAATCAGTGGCATTTCTTTATGCAAACACTAAATCTGAAGAAGAAGACATCCAGAAATCACTCCCATTTACTGTTTCAGCAAAATCAATCAAATACCTAGGAATAAAGTTGACCAAAGAAGTGAAAGACTTGTATACTGAAAACTATGAGTCGCTACTCAAGGAGATAGAAACTGATACCAAGAAATGGAAAGATATCCCATGCTCATGAATTGGAAGAATAAATATCATCAAAATGAATATTCTCCCCAGAGCCATATACAAATTTAACGCAAACCCATCAAAGTTCCACCAGGCTTCTTTAAGAGAATAGAACAAACACTACAATCATTTATCTGGAACCTGAAAACACCTAGAATTGCAAAAACCATCTTAAGGAAAAGAAACAGAAATGGAGGCATCACACTCCCAGACCTTAATCTATATTATAAAGCCATCATCATCAAAACAGCATGGTACTGGAACAAAAATAGGCACACAGACCAGTGGAACAGAATTGAAAGCCCAAAAGTAAATCCCAACACCTATGGGCATCTAATCTTTGATAAGGGGGCCCAAAGTATTAAATGGAAAAAGGAGGCTCTCTTCAATAAATGGTGCTGGGAAAACTGGGTTGAAACATGCAGAAGAATGAAATTGAACCACTTTATCTCACCAGAAACAAAAACAACTCCAAATGGATCAAAGACCTAGATGTCAGACCAGAAATAATCAAATACTTAGAGGAAAACATTGGTAAAACACTTTCCCACATACACCTCAAGGACATCTTTGATGAATCAAACCCAATTGCAAGGAAGACCAAAGCAGAAACAAACCAATGGGACTACATCAAATTGAAAAGCTTCTGCACATCCAAAGAAACTATTAAACAAACAGAGAGACCCCTCACAGAATGGGAGAAGATCTTCACATGCCAGACATCAGACAAGAAACTAATCACCAAAATATATAAAGAGCTCAGCAAACTTAGCCGCAAAAAAGCAAATGACCCCATCCAAAAATGGGCAGAGGAAATGAACAAAACATTCACCAAAGAGGAGATCTAAAAGGCTAACAAACATATGAAAAACTGCTCTAGGTCACTGATTATCAGAGAAATGCAAATCAAGACAACACTAAGATACCACCTCACTCCTGTAAGAATGGCATACATCAAAAAGGACAGCAGCAACAAATGCTGGAGAGGATGTGGGGACAGAGGAACCCTTTTACATTGCTGGTGGGAATGTAAACTGGTACAGCCTTTGTGGAGAGCAGTCTGGAAAACTCTCAGAAGGCTAGACATGGACCTTCCATATGACCCAATAATTCCTCTCCTGGGGTTATACCCCAAGGACTCCATAATACTCAACCAAAAAGAGGTGTGTACTCCTATGTTCATAGCAGCACAGTTCATAATAGCTAAAACCTGGAAGCAACCCAGGTGCCCAACAACAGATGAGTGGCTGAGAAAGCTGTGGTATATATACACAATGGAATACTATGCAGCTATCAAGAACAATGAACCCACCTTCTCTGACCCATCTTGGACAGAGCTAGAAGGAATTATGTTAAGTGAACTAAGTCAGAAAGATAAAGATGAGTATGGGATGATCCCACTCATCAACAGAAGCTGACTAAGAAGATCTGAAAGGGAAACTAAAAGCAGGACCTGATCAAATTGTAAGTAGGGCACCAAAGTAAAAACCCAGTGGTAAGGGGTAGACATGTAGCTTCCTGGGCCAGTGGGGGGTGGGAGTGGGCGGGAGGGATGGGTCACAGTCCTTTGGTGGTGGGAATGGTGTTTATGTACACTCCTAGCAAAATGTAGACATATAAATCAGTAGTTAATTAATATGAGAGGGGGAAATCAATTGTATGTCTCAAAGTTTCTCAAAAGACAAACTGAATCTTTTTAATATATAGGCTATATATTTGATATGCGGACTCTCTCAAAAGCCTAGACCAAGTAAATTAGAAGCTTCCAATAGCACAGCTATATACAAGATACTGGGTACTGTCCAGCAAACCATAACAAAGGGATTTTTCAAAGTTAACCCAATTAACAAATAATGTGATGATAATATTAACTATTGATTGTCTTTTTGAACCCTAAGACAGCAGGAACCTCATATCTTCACTACAGAGCCCCTACTTCCCCCAGTCCTGGAACCCTTGTATAGGGCCCACTTTCACGTATGCATCTCCCAATCCAAACCAAATAACATTGCATCTGCTGATCACAACCTAACCAAAGCAACGATTGCTACCTCAACATGCTTCACCTCAGAATGTATCCAGAGACTTCACGTGTGGAATGACAACCCTTCAGCTTCATTACACGGGTGAGACCTTTCCTTTTATAGTACACTCTAATTTCATCTCAGGTAGTTCACTTTCTAACAAAGTCCCATAACCTAGATATACACCAGTTTCTGTGAGAGAGAGCTTATGTTCACACGTATCCATAAACTACTGCAAAATATATACCTGAAAGCAGGACTACACTAGAGTTTGCAGTGAGTACCTCCCTAACACTTCCTCTCCACTATTCCAAGCTTGGGATCCATGATTGCTCAACAAATTGTTTGGCTTCGTATGTTAACTCTCTTTTCAATCACCAGGTTCCAGATGCCACCAGGATGCTGGCCAGACTTCCCTGGATTGAAGACCCCACCAATGTGTCCTGGAGCTCAGCTTCCCCAGAGACACACCCTACTAGGGAAAGAGAGAGGCAGACTGGGGGTATGGACCGACCAGTCAACGCCCATGTTTAGCTGGGAAGCAATTACAGAAGCCAGACCTTCTACCTTCTGCAACCCTCAACGACCCTGGGTCCATGCTCCCAGAGGGATAGAGAATGGGAAAGCTACCATGGGAGGGGGTGGGTTATGGGGATTGGGTGTTGGGAATTGTGTGGAGTTGTATCCCTCCTACCTTATGCTTTTGTTCACTAATCCTTTCTTAAATAAAAAATTTAAAAAAAATTAAAAAAATAAAGATTTCTCAGTATATATTTAATATTACATAAAAATGTTTCAGGAATTAACAAGACACTTCATCATTCCCTTTCTAGTTGTAACAGCAAATGTAATGGATAACTTGGAAAATGACTATATTCCAAAGAATTTCAGGATTATGAATGAGAGACTGATGTGTCTGGCATGTGAATAGGTGGTTTTACCTTAACTTCTTTGAACTCTAGCTCAAAGAATATAAATGGCCATTGCCTAACTTTGTGACCAACAACTGTTATAAATAACCTGCATTTTACAAGTAAAGGAGTGCAACCCAATGAATGCAGAGACTCAGCAACTGTTTTATGTGAAACATACAAAGCAGTGATTAACCATTACCCATACTTCTCTAAGTCTACACAATCTTTGTTAAGCAGATTAAAACATAACAAACAGCAAGTCAACTTTTTAAAATTACTTATTTAATTTATGTGAGAGTGAAATAATGACACTCTGAAGCTAAGGGTGGATGTGATGGATGTAAAAAATGTTTTCTACCCATTGGGAATCTTTCCAGACATCACGTAATTTATTTTAGTTTGATAGGATAAAAAAATTGAGATGTAAGGGAAGGAGACAGAGAGGGAGAGAAAAGAGAGACACTTGCAGCACTGTTTCAACACATGTAAATATTCTCCTCTGGGGACCAAGGGCTTGAACCTGAGTCTTAGAGCATGGCAATTTGTGCTCAACCAGGTAAGCCATTGCCCAGCTCCATGAAAGATTATTTTGAACAAAGTTTCAACAAATAATTTGTGTAGAAAAAATAAGCATTATCTTTTATTATTTTTGCAGTAATTCTCAATAATCTGGCATATAAAAGACCAGGTAGGGGGCTTTGCTGTGGTACACCAGGTTGAGCACATAGTTTACCATGCTCAAGGACCCAGAGTCAAGCCTCCAGTTCCCACCTATAGAAAGGAAGCTACCTGAGTGGTGAAGTAGCCTTGCAGGTCTCTCTCTCTCTCCCTCTCTCTCTCTCTGTGACCCCTTTCTTAACGATTTCTCTCTGTCCTATCAAATCAATAGAAAAGTGAAAGGGAAAAGAAAAAGGCCACTGGGACACTGGGAGTAGTGGATTCCCTGTGCAGATGAGTCCAAATGATAAACTTAGAGACAAAAAACAAAAAGCAAACAAACAATAACAACAAAAATAATATTGGTAATTCTCTTCTAATGCCAGGTAAGGCATCTCTAGACAGCTCTACAGGACTCATGGGAGGTGGAGAGTATTGTGTTGGGCCTGCATGCCTAACCTAGTTTAATGCAGTTTCAAGTAACCCTAAGTGCTAGCAAGATAATGCTCTTGTAGAGGTTGCTCTGTAGCTTGATAGGCCTGGGAGCAGAGATCCTTATCAAAATGACAAGGTCTAGTATCTGTCTTCTTGGCAACATTAGCACAGCAAACCTTAAGAGCACATGCTCTCCACATTCTTAGGGATCTTGTCCAGCAATCTCTCATATTCCACCTCAACAAGCCCACTGAAACCCTTCAATGGTCCTTCAGGAAACGATACTCTCCCTCTTTATGACAGTAACAGAAAATACCCACTCACCAAGAGTCTGCTCAGCTGGGCTGCCTATGCCCAAGACCCTGTTCAATTGTTCATCACTCAGTCTAAACACAGCTGACCTTTCAAGATCATACTCAATCTCACTTCCAAAATAGGTATTCATAGTATAAGAGTCAGGGAACCAAGTCATGCACACTTTCAATGAGTATGCATTCTTGAGGTAGGCCCCCAAAGAACTTCAGATACAATGAGGAAAGAAGAAACTATCATACAATAATTGTCCAATTCATATGCACGTAAAAAAAATCAAATACACAGAGCTAGCTAGCTAAGCAGACCTTCAAATAAACAATCCATATGATGCTCACGGAAATGAGGATAGCAATGGAATATAATATAAACAAGCTTGAAGGAAGTTTGAGAAGATGTCTGAGAAATACTCAAACTAAAATCACAGAGCTAAGAAACAGACGACACTAAAAATTCTAGAGGGACTAAACAGTCACTAGTGGGATCTAATAGAAAAGAATAGTAAGAAGAAAGGAAGAGAAAAGGTATCTGTCTTCCTCATTTTGTTTTTTGTTTGCTGTTGTTGGTTTCCTTTACCAGAGCTCTGCTTAGCTTTGGTTTATGCTGGTGCAAGAAACTGAATCTGGGACTTGGGGGGGGGGGTCTCTGGCATAGAAGTAATTAAATTAATTAATTAATTTTTACCCAAAGCACTGCTCAGCTCTGGTTTATGGTGGTGCAGGGGATTGAACCTGGGATTTTGGAGCCTCAGACATGAAAGTCTCTGCATAACTATTTGCTATCTACCTGCCCCCCCCAAAGGAAAAAAAAAAACATTTTGCCTGGTATTTGTCTTCCTGCAAGTGGTCTACTCTGCTGCACTGTCATTTTAGCTTGGTTTACTTCCTCTAAATACTGTTAGGGATTTTAAAAGTAAGTTTTCCTTATAATTTCTCTGATATTCTAGTAGTCTTCCATCATAGAACTTCTCAATTCAGTGAGCATCTTTGGTTCTGTAGCTTTAAACTCTTCCTTATGTGGTTTATACAACTTTTAAGTTTAATTTATTCTTCAAGTTCCTGTCTTAGGTCATCATTGTAGATATTTTTCTCCATCCTCCCATTATATTTGAGTTTTTGCAAAGATCAGGGCTTAACAGTCTGTCTTTGAGCAAGTCTGGAAAGTGACTGAGGATTTGAAGTGCCTCATTAAAGATAAGCTCTCATCAAAGTTCTTTCAAACCAGAAGTTTGTGGTTACAGGTCTATCACAAATTGGTGGCAGAACTTTGGCATTTTACACCTTGGGGGTGTTTCTTAGTGGCTTCACCCTTAAAATCCCATTGCTAAGCGAACTGAGTTCCGCAATGGCTATTTCCATCTGTTTATAATTGTCATGTGGTTAACAGTTTTTGTTTTCTTCTTTCTTTTTTCTCCCTGACTGTTGTAAAGTTGTGGCCAAGGAGTTGTAATATAAGTAAGGCTGGCTGGCTGGCTGGCAGTAGCAGAGATGGGCCACAAAGATGGAGTAGTCTGGCATACAGTGGGCAGTAGCAGTGAAAGTGCTGGAGGCAGCAGCAGCGACCAAACCTGGTCAACCGAGCCAGGTGGGCAGCAGTGCAGAGAGCATAGTAGGTGGATAATTGCAGAGAAAAGAACCTGGCTAGGTACTTGGAACAGCTTGGGGGGTGGTTCTTTCCCTTAAATGTGAAAGTCTCTCTGGTCCTGTCACCTGTTTTCCAGGCTTTACGCTATTTGACTCAAGAGTATTTTTTAAGAGGAAAGAATGTTGTTCTTTTTTTTTTTTTGCAGTGCAATCTCTTCAATATCAACTACAGTGTTTTACACAACACTAGTAGTATTCATAATAACACCATGACAGTTTTTGCAACAATACTAGCAGTTGTTGAAATTATTTGAGCATTTTCTCTATACCAGTCCCTGTATGAAGTGGCTTGTACACAGTTTACATTCAGCACTTATTGAGTTGACACACTTTACTGTGTTCATATTGCATAAATTAACAAGACTGCTTGGATTAATTGCCAAATGATGCCATTTTCTATTAATTTTATTTATCTATATTCCTATTGCTGACTTACAAGATTATAAGATAATAAAGGTTTAGTTCCACACCATTCCCACCACTTTCAAACACATTCTATGAGGTTTATATCACTCTGATCCCAAAGCAGGAATAGACTCCACAAAAAAAAAAGAAAGAAAAGAAAACTTTAGGTCTATTTCCCTGATGAACACTGATGCAAAGATCTATATCAAAATCTTGACTAATTGAATCTAATAGCATATTAAGAGAATAATTCACCAAGACCAAGCAGGATGGTTCAATATTTCCAAATCAATTATTATAATATAATGCATCAACAAAAAGAAAAATCACAGTTACACAAATTGATGCAGAAAAAGCATTTGACAAGATTCAACACCTATTTATGATATTCTCATAAAGTATCTTTATTTTATATATAAATAATTTTAAATTTATTTATTATATTTATTTGTTGTACAGACACAGTCAGAAATCGAGAGGGTAGGGGTAGATACAGAGGGAGAAAGAGACAAACCATTTCACTACTTGCAAAATTTTCTCTCTGCAGGTGGAGGCTGGGGGCTCGAACCTAGGTCCTTGCATATTGTAACATCTGCACTCAACTAGGTGCACCACCACCCAGCCCTGAAGGAAATGTTTTCAACACAGTAAAGGCTATATATGACAAGCCCATGGCTAACATCATACTCAATGACGGGAAAACTGAAAGCTTTCCTCATAAAGTCAGAAATTAGATAAGAATGTCCACTCTGACCATTTCCACTCAACATAGTCTTAGGAATTCTTGCCAATAGAATCAGGTAAGGAAAAGATAACAGAGGAAAACACATTGGAAATGAAGAAGTTATATTATCATTATTTGCAGATGACATATTATGCCTAGAGGACTGACCCCCAGATTACCAAAACCTACTGGTTAATAATTATCAGTAATTAATAATTTCAGTTTCTTCTTCTTCTAGCGTTTGCCCTTCTTCCGTAGCCAGTCAACAGCATCAGGTTGAGCCTGATGTCTGCTTGTTGGCGGCTTTGAAAGTGACTGGGATCCATAATAATTTCAGTAAGGTAATTATTTCATTAATAATTTTAGTAAAGTAGTAGGATACAAAAATCAATACTCATAAATCTGTGGCCTTTTTATATAGAAATGATGAGTTAGAGGAAAGGGAATTGAAGGAAGCGATCTCATTTACAACTGAACCTCCAAAGAAAAGATACCTGAAAATAAATCTAAAGAAAGTGAAGGGCCTCCAAAAATGGGCAGAGGATATGAACAAAACATTCACCTCAGAGGAGATCCAAAAGGCTAACAAACATATGAAAAACTGCTCTAGGTCACTGATTGTCAGAGAAATGCAAGTTAAGACAACACTAAGATACCACCTCACTCCTGTAAGAATGGCATACATCAAAAAGGACAGCAACAACAAATGCTGGAGAGGATGTGGGGACAGAGGAACCCTTTTACATTGCTGGTGGGAATGTAAATTGGTACAGCCTCTGTGGAGAACAGTCTGGAAAATTCTCAGAAGGATAGACATGGACTTCCATATGACCCAATAATTCCTCTCCTGGGGTGATACCCCAAGGACTCCATAATACTCAACCAAAAAGAGGTGTGCACTCCTATGTTCATAGCAGCACAATTCATAATAGCTAAAACCTGGAAGCAACCCAGGTGCCCAACAACAGATGAGTGGCTGAGAAAGCTGTGGTATATATACACAATGGAATACTATACAGCTATCAAGAACAACGAACCCACCTTCTCTGACCCATCTTGGACAGAGCTAGAAGGAATTATGTTAAGTGAACTACGTCAGAAAGATAAAGATGAGTATGGGATGATCCCACTCATCAACAGAAGTTGAGTAAGAAAATCTGAAAGGGAAACTAAAAGCAGGACCTGATCAAATTGTAAGTAGGGCACCAAAGTAAAAACCCTGTGGTGAGAGGTAGACATGCAGCTTCCTGGGCCAGTGGGGGGTGGGAGTGGGCGGGAGGGATGGGTCACAGTCTTTTGGTGGTAGGAATGGTGTTTATGTACACTCCTAGCAAAATGTAGACATATAAATCAGTAGTTAATTAATATGAGAAGGGAAAAATCAGTTGTATGTCTCAAAGTTTCTCAAAACACAAACTGAATCTTTTTAATATACAGGCTGTGTATTTGATATGCAGACTCTCTCAAAAGCCTAGACCAAGTAGATTAGAAGCTTCCAATAGCACAGCTATATACAATATACAGGATACTATACAGCAAACCATAACAAAAGGACTTTTCAAAGTTAATCCAATTACCAAATAATGTGATGATAACATTAACTATCCATTTTCTTTTTGAACCCTAAGACAGCAGGAACCTCACATCTTCCACTATAGAGCCCCTATACTTCCCCCAGTCCTGGAACCCTTGGATAGGGCCCACTTTCCTGTATGCGTCTCCCAATCCATACCAAATAATATTGCATCCGCCGATCACAACCTAACCAAAGCAACGATAGCCACCTCAACATGCTTCACCTCAGACTGTGTCCAGAGACTTCACGTGTGGAATGACAACCCTTCAGCTTCATTACACGGGTGAGACCTTTCCTTTTATAGTACACTCTAATTTCATCTCGGGTGGTTCACTTTCTAACAAAGTCCCATAACCTAGATATACACCAGTTTCTGTGAGAGAGAGCTTATGTTCACACGTATCCATAAACTACTGCAAAATATATACCTGAAAGCAGAAGTACACTAGAATTTGCAGTGAGTACCTCCCTAACACTTCCTCTCCACTATTCCAAGCTTGGGATCCATGATTGCTCAACAAATTGTTTGGCTTCGTATGTTAACTCTCTTTTCAATCACCAGGTTCCAGATGCCACCAGGATGCTGGCCAGACTTCCCTGGATTGAAGACCCCACCAATGTGTCCTGGAGCTCAGCTTCCCCAGAGACACACCTTACTAGGGAAAGAGAGAGGCAGACTGGGAGTATGGACCGACCAGTCAACGCCCATGTTCAGTGGGGAAGCAATTACAGAAGCCAGACCTTCTACCTTCTGCAACCCTCAATGACCCTGGGTCCATGCTCCCAGAGGGATAGAGAATGGGAAAGCTATCATGGGAGGGGGTGGGTTATGGAGATTGGGTGGTGGGAATTGTGTGGAGTTGTACCCCTCCTACCTTATGGTTTTGTTCATTAATCCTTTCTTAAATAAAAAATTAAAAAAAAAAAAAAAGATTACCTTTACCCCCCCCCCCAAAAAAAAAAAGAAAGTGAAGGGCCTTTAAATAAAAACTAAAGGATAGTGTTAAAATAAGTAGAGACCAAAGTAAAAGACTCTGGTGTGAGTGGCGGGGGGAGAGTACAGGTCCTGGAAATGATGGCAGAGGACCTATGGGGGTGGTATTGTTATGTGGAAAACTGAGAAATGTTATGCATGTACAAACTATTGTATTTACTGTCACATGTAAAACATTAATCCCCCAATTCTTCCTCTTCTCCTTCTCCTTCTCCTTCTCCTTCTTCTTCTAGCGTTTGCCCTTCTTCCGTAGCCAGTCAACAGCGTCAGGTTGAGCCTGATGTAAAGTTTCGAGACCTCCTTTGAATCTGGAGAGGTGGCAGTCATTGACTATGTGGGTCATAGTCTGTCTGTAGCCGCAGGGGTAGTTCAGGTTGTCTCTGGCTCCACAGCGATAGAACATAGAGGCGCACCGGCCATGGCCTGTTCGATAGCGATTGAGGAGGGCCCAATCATAACGTGCTAGGTCAAAGCCCGGTTGACGCTTGCAGGGGTCTGTGATGAGGTGTTTGTTCTTTACCTCAGCTGACTGCCAACTCTGTTTCCAAGAGTCTGGAACAGAGAAGTTTAGTGTAGGCATAGGAGACCAGATTGGATGACGAGACGTCAAGCGTTAGACAGGGTGGGCGAAGATATTGCGTATATTGGCAGGTCCGGTCGAGCGTAGACGTGGGAAATGAACTTAGATGATGCCGCATCCCGACGAATATCTGGCGGGGTGATGTTGCTAAGAACTGGCAGCCATGGAACCGGGGTGGAATGGATTGTTCCAGAAATTATCCTCATGGAGAAGTATAATTTGGAGTCGACCAAGTGGACATGGGGGCTATGGAACCACACTGGGGCACAGTATTCAGCAGTAGAATAGCATAATGCTATTTCCCCCAATAAAGGAAAAGAAAAAAAAATAAGCAAAAAAAAGAAAATCCAAAAGATCTGGATCATGAAGCCAGAGTACGACCTAGTGGGGCTTTAATTGTTATGTGGAAAACTGAGAAATGTTATGCATGTACAAACTATTGTATTTTACTGTCGACTGTAAACCATTAATCTCCCAATAAATAAATAAATAATAATAAAAGAAAAAAAAGAAGTAGAGAATGGCCTAGAGAAATGGAAGAACATTCCCTGTTCATGGATTGAAAGGGGAAATATGATTAAATTTGTTGTGTTGCCAAAAGCAATCTATAGATTCAATGAAATCCCTATCAAAACCCCAATGACATATTTCAAAGAAATTGAACAACTTATCCAAAAATTTTTGGGGAACCATAAAGAAAACATGAATAACCAAAGCACTTCTAAGAACAAAGAAGAAAAAACTGAAGCATTACAATCCCAGACTTCAGTTTCTATTACAAATAAGTAGCAATTAAAACTGTGGTACTGGAACAAAAATGGAAAGATGGACTAATGGAATAAAATAGATAGTCCAGAACTGAATCCATGTATGCATAGGCATTCAATATATGATAAAGACTGTCCAATGGGCCAAAGAAGGTCTGTTCAACAAATGGTGTTGGGGAAAACAGGACAACCACATGTAGAAAAATGAAACTAGACTAACACTTTATAGCATATAACAAAATTAGCTCAGAATGGGTAAAAGGTCTGGATATTAGACCTTATACTGTAAGACATATTCAAAAACATAGAAGTGAGACATTTAAGGACCTTAACAGCAAAAGTGTATTTGGAAACGCAATCTCTAGGGTAAGGGAAACTAAAACAAGATTAAATAAATGGGACTACATCAAATTAAAAAGTTTCTCTGTTATTTCTAAATCTTAGCTTGTTTATTTTTCTTATCCTTCTTGTCATGTGCAGTACATTGAGTCACTTTAATTTGTTGTTTGGTTCTGAAATTACTTTGCCGCTTTTTTATTCCTTTATAGTTCTTCCATTACCACGTCTTATTACCCTCTTCCTTTTTTGGAGTAGTGAGAAAAATGTATGGTATAATTTAGTTATTCAATGGGTATACTATCTATGTCATTATTTAAAAATATTAAGAAAAGGTGTTTTTTCCAGCAATATAAAGTATTTGTTTTTTCAGGGGGGAGCCTCCTTTATACCTTGTACTAAACTCTAGATGAAGTATAAAGATTAACAAATAAAAATCATGACAAAAATAAATTAGAAATAATTAAGAATTCAATGAATTGATTAGTTACAGATTTATATATAAAAATTATGAGGGAAAATGGATTGAATGTCTCAAACTTTTTGATGTATAGACCAGAGGATGAGCATATTACTTCAGTCTAAGCACTTAATAGTTCAAAATGGAAATCAGACTGAATTTTAACAGTGGGCTCATATTGTTTATACATTTCTAATAATTACTTCTTTAAAATATTGTCTCCAAAAGGCTTAGACCAGGGAGAATAGAAGCAACTGGAGGCGTTACTTTATAAGATACAACTATATGTAAATAGCATAAACGGTCATAAATTATGGTGAGGTCTTGTATGGCACAGCAGATACTAACAATGGGATTCTCAAAGTTAACCCAATTTCCAAATAATGTGGTTATGGCAGTAACTATCAGTTGCCTTTTTAAACCTTAAGACAACAAGAACCTTCCCCTTTCTCTATAAAGCCCATATATCTCCTAGTCTTGGAACCTCAAGGGTGGGGCTCACTTTATTGCATGTTTCTCTCAAGTCATACCAATGGATGCTGCATCTACTGATCCCAACCTAATCAATGCAACCAGGAACACCTCAACATGCTTCACTTCGGACTATGTCTAGAGATGTCAGGTGTGGAATGTCAACTATTCGGCTTCATTGCTCTGGTGAGACCTTTCCTAGCTCATAGGACAGGACTCCCTAATTCCATTTCAATTGGCGCACTTCTTAACAAAACCTCAAATCCTAGATATGGACCAGGGCCCATGAGATAGGGCATATGTACATGTATCCATAAGTTAGGGGAAAGTATATACCTGGAAGCAAAAATGCACAATAATTTTCAGTGAGTCAATAAATGAAGCAAGCAAGTAGAATGACTTTAAAAGACACCGTAAAGTTCCTAATGGTGATAGTGGGCAGCCCTGTCTAGTACCTGATCTGAGGGGAAATGCGTGCAGTTTTTCACCATGGAGTATGATGTTCGCTACAGGTTTGCTATATATATTCCACTATCTTCAGGAATTTTCTATCTATTCCAGTTTTTTGTAGGGTTTTGGTCATAAAAGGATGTTGGATTTTGTCAAAGGCTTTCTCTGCATCTATGAATATGACTATGTGGTTTTGGTCTTGCTTTTATTAATGTGGTGGACCACGTTAATTGATTTACATACATTAAATCAACCTTGCATCCCTGGGATAAACCCCACGTGGTCATGATGAACAATCTTTTTAATATATTTAATATGAAAATAGCTGTTCTTGCCCTTTTTTTGTGGACCATTGGCTTGTATGATGGTTTTCCAACCTTTCACTTTGAGTCTGAGTTTGTCTTGTTGAGTTAGGTGGGTTTCTTGTAAACAGTATATTGTTGGGTTGTGTTTTCTCACCCATCTTCCTATTCTGTGCCTTAATAGGTGAATTCAGGCCATTGACATTTACTGATGTCATAGACTGAATATATTTTAATGTCATTCTTGTAGATTTTTAAAGTGTTCTGATATATGGTCTATTTATGGTGTCTGACTGTTTAGAGGAGACCTTTCAGTACTTCTTTCAGGGCAGGCTTGGTGGTAGTTCATTCTTTCTTTTTTTTAAATTTATTTATTTATTCATGAGAAAGACAGGTGGGAAGAGAGAAAGAACCAGACATCACTCTGGTACATGTGCTGCCGGGGATTGAACTCAGGACCTCATGGCTGAGAATTCAGTGCTTTATCCACTGCACCACCTCCCGGACCACAAATAGTTGATTCTTTCAACTGTTGTTTGTCTGAGAAGATTTTAATGCCTCCATCTAGTCTGAATGACAGTCTAGTAGGATACAGTAGTCTTGATTGAAAGCCTTTCTCATTGAGCACTGCATAGATAGATATCTTGCCATTCTCTTCTGGCCTGTAGTGTTTGTGTGGAGAAGTCTGCTGCTAATCTTATAGGTTTTCCTCTGTAAGTGACTCTTTGTTTTTCTCTTGCAGCCTTCAGTATCTTTTCTTTATCCTTATTCCTTTCCATTCTAAATATGATGTGTCTTGGTGTTTCTAAGTCTGGGTTAATTCTGTTTGTGACCCTCTGGGATTCTTGAACCTTTATGTCTTTGATGTTGTCTAGAATAGAGAAGTTCTCAGCTATTATGTCCTGAAGAATGCTTTCTTCCCCTCCCTCTCCTTCTTCCTCTGGTGAGTCAATAATGCGTATATTATTTCTTTTGAAGTCATCCCATATGTCCCTGCTGTTGTTTTCAGTATCTCTTAATCTCTTTTTGAGATCTCTTACTTATTTTTTAGTAGTCACTAATTCATCCTTGATCTTGCTAATTCTTTTTGCAGCCTCATTTATTCTATTCTCTCTCTGCTCTAATGTTTTCTATATTTCATCTATTTTGTCACCCTGTTCTGATACTGTTTTAGCTTGTTCAGCTAGTTTTGTTCTTAGCTCAGGTGTTCCAGCTTTCTGTTCTCTAATAACCTTGAGATAATTAGTGCTTTCTTCCAGAGTCTCATTTGTTGTTTCTGCATTGCTGATGACAATTCTTTGAAACTCTTTACTCATTCCTGTGACTATTTCCTTAACAAACGTTTGGATGTTGACCTCATTATTTTGTGCTTCAACCTTTGGGGGCTTTTATCTGGACTCTTGTCCTGGTTCATTTCTACAATATTTCTTCTTGTTGGTTTAACCATTCTATATAGGATGTTATGACATCCCTCTCTCAGTACTTTTCAAGTTGCTGATCACTCTTGCCTTGATTGACTTGTGTTTAAGTAAGGTACTTAAAGGGTTCACAGTTGTGGAAATTAACAGTTGTTTCAGTATTATTTCAGTCTCTGAGTTGGAGTACAGTGGCTGTTAAAGCCTCTTTTGTTCTTTTTTTTCTGTAGGCTATGGGAGCCTGCGGGCTTTTAAAGTATAAGGAGGCTTCTTAGCTTAATCACTCACTTCTAACCAAGAGATAAAGCAGGGTTAGGGAGAAATAGCACAGTGGTTATACAAAGAGACTCTCACACCCCAAGGATCCAAAGCTCTGGGCTCTATTCAGCTTCTCTGCCAAGTCTGGCTGCACTACTAGGTCCTGTGAGTTCCTAAACATGTCCCATTTATAATCTGTATGTTCTGAGGCAATTATTCACCATATTCTCATCAGGAGAACAATGTGGAAAGGCTCCCACTATACAGCCCCACTGCTAGGCCACCGAGCTCTTCTCCTGAGTTTCCTGGTCAGTTCTCTGTTCCCAGATGTCAGCACAGGGCTTCCCCCCTGCTGCTCCAGCCTTTGAGGGCAATAGCAATGGAGACTCACAGTTGCATTTGGTGTGTCTTAAGGGAATCTTGGGATGCATTGGATCGACCTTCTCGTGGTGCATCCCGTGAGTATCCATTTATTGGGGAAACTGACGATCCTTCCTAGCCGACTGAATCCACATGGATCCCAGTCACTTTCAAAGCCAGCAACAAGCAGACATCAGGCTCAATCTGACACTGTTGACTGGCTACGGAAGAAGGGCAAACGCTAGAAGAAGAAGAATGGAATCTTCTCCTCCCTTCAGCAGTTTTTTTGTTCGTAAAACAGACTGGAGGTGGTGCCTCAACTGGCAAACTGCTGGACTGTTAGCAGCTGCTCAATCTTGCCTTAGGCTCCTCTTTGTCCATGAGCCACACGTGTTTGAACTTACCGGTGATTCAGTGGGTTCCTGAAGCCGTTCTAGTCCTGTCTTGTAGGTGATCTTTGATATTCCCATTTGACCAGGGAAAGGAGAAGAGAGAAACACAGCTGCTGCTGCTCTGTAGCCCCGCCTCCCTAATTTTTAAGATTATTTCTGGTTCAATCGCCTGCACCACCATAAACCAGAACTGAGCATTGCTCTGGTGTTTCCCTCTCCCCGACCTCTCTCACTCTGCATCTCTCTCAAAAATAAAATAAAAAGAAAATATTTTTTAAAAAAGATTTATTTCCTAAATTCTCAGTGAAATACAACTGCCCATATTTGGGGCAGAAAGAGAGAAGCAGCAAGAATATGTTTGTGAAGAATGATCAGTAGTTCTGTTTTTAATATGTTTAATTCACATCTCAGCAGAGAGGTCTAGTATGGACCAGAATAATCAACTCTCAATTCCTCAGTTCTCTTTTGAGTGTATATGTATGTATCTTAGAACTTTCAGAATTTACTAAACACTATCACGTAGTGAATGTGACTTTCTTTCATTCTCCTTGCCCTGGACAACAATCTGTAACAGTAAATCACTACTTGGACTATTCAGCTATTTCAATTACTTGGATATTCTCATTCTCAGCTAAATATTCTTTCATTCTTAATATTTCTTTCATTTTTATTTAAACAGGAATAATTTGTGATATATATATATATATATATATATATATATATATATATATTCATGTCCTTAGTAGTATCTAAGTATTTAAAGGGTAAGCTTTTTTTATTTCAAAATTCCATATATATTAATTTTCTTATATATTAAAAGCCTCAACATGAAGTTGAAATATTGAACAAAAAAATGTGAGTGATGTGATGCATTCGTAAGGTGTCATTAGAATGGAACAATTCTGGATTTCAAGGCTACTAAATTGAAACAATATGCAAAATGGAAAGATAAAAAATACATATACACAAAACAATGAAAGGAATAAACCCTGGTCCAGTGGTATACATTTAGGATGGATGAATAAATTCACATCAAATTTCAAGAGATCAAAAGTTACTGTATAGAAGAATCAAAGAGATCATCTGTAACCAATTGTGATGAGTTTAGCTAGAAATTAGTATAATGTAAAGACAATCGTGGGCAAAATGTTACACCTCTCAATTATTTCTTTCAATATGTACTACTATTCTTTTTTTCCTTATCCTCATATAAAGTCTCTTTTTTCATGAAACAAAATTAACATCTTGCCAAGTGGAATTGGACCATACCTTAGAGTTATTAAGTATGACTAATAGGACATTGAATAGGATATTTCACGTTTAGTAGAAGCAAAGCTAGTGTGACAGAAGGCAGAATCTGTACATCTCTTCCTATGGAAATAATAGGAAAATGATTCTTCAGTAGGATTAAAAAGATTATTAAAAGGAAAAATGATCATATATATGAACAAATATACTCATAATAAATGAACAGTCAAGAATTTGACAAAGCGAAGGCAACAAAATATTATTCATGTCAGTCTCACTTCTGGGAGTGTGAAGGGAGGGGCAGTGAAAGATAAAATGCTGTCTTTACTCAGAGCTACAAGCTTTGCTCATAAATTGGGAGGGCATTTTCATGTACTTTCTTGACTATGGTTTTATGACAGCTTTGTCTCTTAATACTAACCTTTCTGGCTTTAGTGTAAAGCACTGTTCTTTGCTTGTTCCCCTGGATATAAAGAACTTGTCAGTAGCTAAATAGAATCCTCTTTCTTTGGGCACTTTTTAACAGGAACTCCATCAACGCAGCGAGTACCACCTCAGCATGCTTCACTTCAGACTGTGTCCAGAGACTTAAGATGTGGAATGACAACACTTCAGCTTCATTACTCAGGTGAGACCTTTCCTTCCATAGAATTCTCTAATTCCATTCCAGGCGGTTCTCTTCCTAACAAAGTCCCAAAGCCTAGATATAGACCAGGTCCCCTGAGATAGAGCATATGTTCACACGTATCCATAAACTAGGGCAAAATATATACCTGAAAGCAAAAGTACATAATAGTCTGCAGTGAGTCAATATAAAGTTCCTAATGAAATAGTATCTAATTAGACTTAGATACCCTCCTCACCTACTTCCTATTACAATTCTTTCACTCACTCCAAAGTTAACCTTAGCAAAACAAGGACTGCAAAAGCTGAATAAGCGCAAGAGACTGACTCTTTAGTCACGTGATATCAGGCCACCCCATCAGCTGGGGCCCTATTTGCGGAGTCCTGAGATTCCCAAACAGACATGATGGTCCTAGACCTCAAATAAATCTCTCTCTCCATTGTTACAGGTCATCTGTATCAGGAAAAACAAAAAAAAGACCCCTTTGTAGGCCCCCCATAGGACCTTGCCCTCAACTTGGATCAACAAAGGTAGAGAATGTTCCATCCTCCAAAGCGAGGATGGACAACATACTCTTTGCTACACCTGAGGAAGGTGGGTCGATAATTGGGGCAGCTTGGAATGTTCCTACTCATGACCACAGAATGTGAGCTCAGATCTACAGGGATGCAGAAGTCACATAGGTTCCTAAGCTGAATATGGGTCCCAGACCAAATCAAATCGATGGGGTGTACAGTCAACAATATTTATACACCTTTCCCAGATTAGGGAGCTACTCTCTTCCCTGATCCAGCTTTCTGTCCCTTTTCTAGCCATGACATCATCTCCCTAAACAATAACTTGGATCCACCTGCATATCAGATTTCAGGCTCAGAGAAAAAAAAAAAAACTAGTGTAGCTACAGGCCCTTTGAAATATAACTAAAATATGCCTACTAGCTATCTACAAAGTGGAGGACCCCCCAACACTTCATCTGCACTATTCCAGCCTTTAGGTCCATGATTGTTCAACAATTTGTTTGGCTTTGTATGCTAATTCTCTTGTCAACCACCAGGTTCCAGATGCCAGCATGATGCTGACCAGACTTCCCTGGACAGATGACCCCACCAATGTGTCTTAGAGCTTCAATTCCCCAGAGACCCACCCACTACGGAAAGAGAGAAACAGGCTGGGAGTATGGATAGACCAGTCAATGCCCATGTTCAGTGGGGAAGCAATTACAGAAGCCAGACCTTCCACCTTCTGCATCCCACAATGACCTTGGGTCCATACTCCCAGAGAGATAAAGAATAGGAAAGCTCTCAGGGAAGGGCATGGGATATGTAGATCTGGTGGTGGGAGTTGTGTGGAGTTGTACCCCTCTTATCCTATGGTTTTGTTAATGTCTCCTTTTTAAAATAAATTTAAAAAATTAAAAAAAGAACTCCAGGTGCTGGGTACAGTTTTTCTTTCTAGTCCCTGCTTCAGGAGGAATATAGTCAATGCTATATTCTATCATATACAGTAAAAAACTATGAGCTAAGAAATATTCTGTACAAGTCTTGCTAATTCTGTTTTATTTCATACTACAAAATAACAAAAGAATTCCAATACTGCTCCTACATAGTAGTTCAAAAGTGCTTTGAAAGCATTCAATTGAACAATTAAACCTTGCTCAGTCACAAAAACAGCATTATACAATATATATGTAAATATGTAGCTGTTAACTAAGATCAGGTCTCAGTCAATCAGTCTTTCCTATGATTGATATTTCATGCTCCTGAATTATAGAATTTAATAGTTCACATAAGAGTTAATGTGTATATTCTATCTCCCTTAGTATAATGAATTTTTAGTACACCAAAGAACCATTTCCTTCATATTCTTTCATATGCATATCATCAGAAAAATTCATCACTAAGAGCTGATCTTTTCAGAGAGAGAAACAGAAACAGAGAGACTAGGAGCTACATTATGGTACCAAGCTTCCTTCAAACTCCTAATACTTCTTTGTGGTGGGTGATGGCTTTAACCTGGGGCACATACATGGCATGTGGAAGGCAATGCCTTCCTCCCAGGTGAACTATCTCACCACTCACTGAAAGAGCAATATCTATGGGGACTGGGTGGTGGGTACCTGGTTGAGCACACATGTCACAACGCGTAAGAACCTAGGTTCAAGCCTCCTGCCCCTCACCTTGCGAGTGGTGAAGCAATGCTGCAGGTATCCCTCTTTTTCTCTCCTTCTCCATCACTCCTTTCCCTTTTGTTTTCTGGCTGCCTCTATCCAATAAATGTTTTTTAAAAAGATTTGAAAATTAATATATATATCCTTTAAAAAAGAACAATTTTTTAATGTACCTCAGAAACTCCTTTCTCAAAATTCAGCATAAGTTTTTCTCTATCACACACTTTCTCATTTATTCAACTAGACATCAATATTTTCTCTCTCTTTTTTTTTTATAGAAACAGAGAAATTGAAAGGAAAATGGAAGTTTGCTAGCTAGGTAGGTAGATAGATAGATAGAAAGACAGACACTTGCAGTACTGTTTCACCGCTTGTGAAGCTTTTCCCCTGCAGGCAATGACCAGGGTCTTGAGGCTGGGTCCTTGTACTCTGTCATGTGTGAGCTTTATAAGGTGTGCCACCACCCTGCACTTTTCCTCTATTTTTTTAAAAAAAATTACTTTATTGGGGCATTAATGGTTTATAGTCAACAGAAAAATACAGTAGTTTGTATCTGTGTAACATTTCTCAGTTTTCCACATAACTATTTAGCCCCCCACTAGGTCCGCCTCTGCCATCATGTTCCAGGATCTGACCCATTCCCTACCCCCCCCCCCACCCTACAATCTTTTACTTTTGTGCAATATACCAATTCCTGTATCTTAAGATAACATAGATTCATAATTGTTTTCATTATTGGAGCATGAGCTCTGTAACAACAGTGATGCTATTTTCCTAATTAGTTATCCTTGATACCTAGTAAGGCACTCTTGGCATTTCATGCTCATTATATGAAAAGATGAGTGTGAAAATTATGAAGTAACATGATACAAAATTTACAAGGTACATAGAGATCAAGAATGCTATAAGTAGATATTTCCCACAGAAATTATTTTTAAAAATAGCAGAGACAAATGAAAAAGAAAGAAATTAAATAAAGAGAAAATTTAAGTGTATCTTATCAAGAGTTTTCATAATGGAATCCAAGATAACATGCATTCAGAAGCAGGTCTTGGTGTCGTAATTTTTTTTTTTGCTTTAATATTTAGATGTATCCAACATTGAAAATAGTAGCTGCTGTATCTTGAAAGATAGACTATATTCTTTTTATTCATTCCTGATTCTAGAAACCATTGATCCTAGGATGTCATTTTGTCAGCCAGTAGAATTCACTTAGGTTTCCACAATGAGCAAAGCAAAAAAGTCGTTGAAATAAATCATTAGATATGAAGATATGATCTCCTTTGAAATCAAAAATCAAATTAGACAGAAGAAGAATGAAACAAAAATTACCTAGGTCAATTTCATATCCTATTATTTGCTAAATTTGACACCTGATGATATCAAGGCATAAATCTGGGATGCTCTGTTAAGTGAGATAAGACAAAAAGGGAAAAATAAACCTGGATGATCTCACTTATAAGTAAATTTAAGAAACAAGGACAGAAAGGGAAAGCACAAAGTGAAGCTAGGACTGAGCGTGGTGTATCACCAGTGCAAAGGACTCTGGAGAAAAGAAGGGGTGAAGAGGGTGTTGGAGTCTTAGTGCATTATGGTAGAAAAGAACCTAAATTGGGGGTACAGGCACTTATCATGGACAGATGAAAAACTGTACCCATTAGCCAACAAGTATAATGGGAACCATTAACCCCTCAATAAAATAATAAAAAGGCAAGAGATCAGAGGAGAAAATAGATTATGTAATAACAGAGGCAGAAAGTAGTTACGAAGCCAGAAGTCAAGGAATACTGCCAACATCTAGAATCTGTAGAGGCAATGAAATTTTGATTCTAGCCCAGTGAGGACTATATAAACATAACATAGCCATAAAACCCAACTAATAAGATTTTCTTATTTTATTTAATTTATTTTTTTTAACTAGAGTACAGCTCAGCTCTAACTTGTGGTGAAGGCTGACGGGGTGAAGAGCTGAACTCAGAACTTCAGAGCCTTAGGCATGGGAGTTTTTTTGCATAAACATTATGCTATCTACCCCCCATCCAACACTTTTTCTTATATTAATAAACAAACAATAAGCAGGGATGTTAACATTTCACTGCAACAGTGAAAATAAAATCCTTCCATTGTCATCTGGTTATCTAGTAGAATAAAAAATGTATTTTGTTTTTCAGCTGTTTGCCATGAATATGGGCATACTGAACACACAGTGAATAATCACTTAATAAATAGTTAAGACATAGAGAGTGAAAAATGTACTACATTGGTACATACTTTTCACTCCTTGAACTGTAATATAATTTAAATTGTATAGAAGTTAGCAAGTTAAGCACTATATAGGATTCATAGAAGTCAAATTCATGCATTTGAAAAATATCATTGATTTTTTTCTGAAAAATATGATCTTGTACATATTATAGCAAATATAAATAGTATTATCAAATAGAGTACTTTGTTAAAATTATATGAAATGTATATTTAAAGTATATTTCCATTATAAATTACACATAAGTAGGATACCTTAATATTTGTTGATTTGAGTCCACAAAAAGAAAACTCACCATTTTATTTTTAAAGAGATGGCATTGTTAAATGTGGCTTCTATGTTAAAATTCTAAATTTTGATGCTATTACTGAACTTTGATTTTCATTAATATTCTTTGCTAATATTCAACAGATACTGAGGGAAGAAATTATTTTTCAGTTTTACACTATTAGTAACATTTTAATACTCTGGAGCTTACATTGGTACACTCATCTGTAGTGTTATTATTTGAGAAAGCAATTAAAAACACATTTATCAAATCATGAATTTAGTTTTAGCACGTGACCATTATACAAGTACAAATTTGGTAAATATAAATACTTGTCTAAAAACAGCATACATATGTAAAACCAAAATGATGGTTTCATAAAGGAGATTAACTCAAATGGACAGCAAACAGAATGATCAATACTCCTCCTCAAAAACAATGCTCTAATTGTCAAGAGAGATTATAGGGATCTCAAAAAGATGTGCAAACTAAAGATAGAATAGCTGCAGGGCAAATGGAAGTGGCTAAGCTCCCAAGCAAATCATCCCTATTAGTTTCTATTCATGATTTAAATTATACATTTTTTATCTGTTCGTAACATGCAGCAATTTTTTACCCTCATATTTCTAAGCATTTAGCTTCTGCTGACATAAATGCATTCCCCAAATAGAATGTTACAGCAATCTTCTGCTAGACATTCAAACTCATTTGAACATTTATTTTTTAAGATGCTGTTTTTGAACTTTCTCACTGTGAGAGATCTGGGAAGGTAGTGTTAGAATGAATGAGAACTTGTTTTCTAAAGCGACACTGTAGACACTTGATCTACCGTTAAAAAAAAAAAAATCACAGCCTCCTACCTTGAAAACAAACATCTCACGGCGAAGAATAGCTAGAGTGTTAAAGTTCCCATCACAGATGTTGGGTTTGGCTCCAGGATAGGAAGGTCTGCCAGTGGGAGGCCTAGGAGGTTTGGGCCTGTCGTTCTTCCTTGGGTCAGCCGGAGGAATAGAACGGTGTGGGGGCACTGTTGGTAGAGGTCTTGTAGGTGGAGGAATCTTGTCAGGTGGACCTTTTGAAAATATGAGGACAACATTTGGCACACTCAGAGCCAGAACAGTGTTGAAGAATATACTTTTGATATGCGATAGGCTGATGAGAACAATCACTCATCAGCTGAGGGCACAGACTACATGAGCTATGAAGCCTTTAGAATCATAGTGTGAGAAAACAAACCATATTTATTTATATTTCCTGTTGTTGCCCTTGTTGTTTTTATTGTTGTTATTATTGATGTTGTCATTGTTGGATAGGACAGAGATAAATGGAGAGAAGAGGGGAAAGCAGAGAAGGGGAGAGAAAGATAGACACCTGCAGACCTGCTTCACCGCCTGCAAAGTGACTCGCCTGCAGGTGGGGACTCGAATCGGGATCCTTACGCCACGTGCACTTAACTCGCTGCGCTACCACCCAACTCCTGGCAAAACAAACCATCTTAATCAACAATCCATTGCCAAGCCTACCAGAAACTGCCTTTCCATGCGCAATTTGTATTCACCTAACTAAGCTTTCATGTTCATTTTTAATGATATTCTTTTATAGCTTCATTGCAGTCTTATTGGAAAGGTTGTTTTCAAAACTTTTTTGGAAGTAGGCAGTGTATAAATAATACATAAATATAAATAATAGATAAATGAATACTAGAACTATGCATGTAAATACAACCAAAGTTAATCCTAGATTTTGATAGACAATGATCTTATGCAAATGATTCTAAAAGGTAAACATAAATGGAATAAACCTCGTTTTACCTTAGGTCTCCAAATATGTTTTATAACCCTTTCCTGGCATTCATTATTCCTCTTTAATGAAATGCATTGACAAATTGCTAGAAGAGTGTTTCTTTGAATACTGAATCTAAAACACCTATTGATTAAAACACCACTAGTAAAATATTAATGTGAAGAAGTATTTCTAAAAAGAGGTTTCTAAATCAAGCCAAAGTTTGCACATATAATTTGGTACAGATGCACACATCATTCCTCAAGGGATTTATAGTTTTAAAAACTACATAACTGTTTTTTCACTTAATATTTAAATATGGAAAGAATATTCTTTTTCAGGCCTTCAGTCTAGACTACTAATTCTTGAGGTCATGAGAAAAAGCCTCCTTTCAGTTGGCTACTTAAGAGGAATATATGATGATACACAGTGAGGCATAAGATAGTTCATTCAGCATATGGACTTTAGTTTTGAGTCTGAGACACTTTTCTTTCTCAGTTACCCCAGAATAAAAAGCAGTTCAAAATTTGACCTTATTTCAAAATTTATTTTATCTCTGAGAATGCTTACCACTAAGTTATTGAAATAAAAAAACTAATGAATGCAAAATAAATTAGTGAACTTAAACTATGCTATTTAAAAATGCAAATGGAATTTCTGGATACTAGGTATTAACACAATGATAGCACACATTTGTCTTACCATTATACAAATGAAGGCTTCACTTCATTAATTTAGGAAAGCATATTCTCTGTATGTAAATTATAAATGTCAGTTTCCTGACAATAATGTGTGAAGTGTCTTTATAAAGTCAATGGTTTTATTGAGAGAGTTAGTATTCTAGTAAATATACAATAGTTCCCCCCCTTATCTTAATTTACATTTACTGACTGAACTTCATAAATAAAAATTATTTTATTATACAAGAAACTTCTTTTGAATTATGTTAGTAAGGTCTGTTAACTTTCTTTTTTTTTTTTTCCCTCCAGGGTTATTGCTGGGCTCGGTGCCTACACCATGAATCCACTGCTCCTGGAGGCCATTTTTCCCCCTTTTTGTTGCCCTTGTTGTTGTAGCCTCGTTGTGGTTATTACTATTGCCATTGTTGATGTTGTTTGTTGTTGGATAGGAGAGAGAGAAATGGAGACAGAAGGGGAAGACAGAGAGGGGGAGAGAAAGACAGATACCTGGAGACCTGCTTCACCGCCTGTGAAGCGACTCCCCTGCAGGTGGGGAGCCAGGGGCTCGAACCTGGATTCTTACGCTGGTCCCTGTGCTTTGTCCCTGCGCTTTGTGCCACATGCGCTTAACCCACTTGCGCCACCACCCGACCCCTGAGTCCATTAACTTTCATTCCTATTATTTGTGGTTATTTAGTTATATTTACCACAAAGGGTATTTTGTACTTCCCATAAGTTATTTGCCTAAAAAGTATCTAGCATAATATAAACTTAAAAATCAATCTGCATGTTCTAAAGTGTCAATATCTTATGTGGAAGAGATTTATTATTGCTCTTTTCTTCTCCTCCTCCTCCTCCTCCTCCTTCTTCTTCATCATCTTCTTCTTCCTTCTTCTTCTTATTAATTATTACTATTATTATCATAATTATTACCAGAGCACTGCTCAGCTCTGGGACTTTGGATCCTCAGGCTTAAGAGTCTCTTTACAAGAGTCCGGTGGTAGCTCAGCAGTTAAGCGCATGTGGCGCAAAGTGCAAGGACTTGAGGGATCCCGGTTCCAGCCCCCAGCTCCCCACCTGCAGGGAGTTGCTTCACAGGCTGTGAAGCAGATCTGCAGGTGTCTGTCTTTCTCTCCCCCTTCGTCTTCTCCTCCTCTCTCGATTTCTCTCTGTCTTATCCAACAACCACAACATCAATAACAACAGTAATAACTACAACAATAAGGCAACAAAAGGAAATAAATAAATATTTTTAAAAAGTCGCTTTACATAACCATTATGCTATCTACTTCACCCTTTTATTGGTTATATTCACCTATTACACATATTTATCTGAATTTTACATACTACAGTTTATCGGATCTTTACTATAACTACATATCTTCAGTAAACTGAGAAATAAATTATCAGAATACAGACATCCTATAATATGTATATTGAGATATACGAGACAACTGTAAACAAAACTTGACTATTAGAAGAATTTTGCCAGGGGTCAGGTGGTGGTGCACCTGGTTGAGCGCACATATTGCAATGCTCAAGGACCCGGGTTTGAGCCCTCAGTCCCCACCTGCAGGGGGAAAGCTTTGCAAGTGGTGAAGCAGGGCTGCAGGTGTCTGTCTTTCTCTCTCTCTCTCACCTCCTTCCCTCTCAATTTCTGGCTGTCTCTATCCAAAAAAAAATAAATAAAGATAATAAAAACATTTAAAAAGGACTTTTTGCCAAAAGTCAAATTGTATTTATTTAACCTTTGTTTTTTATCTTCCATTTAAAATTTTAATCTTTATTTATTTTGAATAGAGACAGAGAGAAATTGTGAAATAGTGCAGGAGGGAGACAGAGAGACACCTGCAGACCTGCTTCACCACTCATGAAGCTTTCCCCCATCAAGCGAAGACCAGGGGCACGAACCCAGATCCTTGCACATTGTAATCTGTGCGCTTAACCAGGTGTGCCACCGCCTGGCCCAATTTTTTATCTTTCTTATATGCTTGCAACTACTATTTCAAAATAGAAAAGGCAGAAGGAAATTTCATCTTCACTGCTGGGTCAGCCAAACAGAAAAAGTGGTAACCTACCATATATCTTCTGGATGCCCTGTAAATCATCATTAGGTAGCTTGAAGTTGTCAGTTTCCATGTACTGATAAAATGGAGCCATGATGGCAGTGGGGTCATTAGAATGCTCCAATCCCAATGCATGTCCTAGCTCATGAACTGCTACAAGGAACAAGTCATTTCCTGTACAAATAAGAAAAAAAAAACACTATTATAATCAATGTCTAGTGAACTGAAAAAACAATAGGTATTATCAAAATTATACCTACCAAAAATAGGAAGAGTACTTTATTTCAACTGTCAGTATAATCTAACATAATGTATTAAAAAGTTATGAGGAGATGGTGATAATGAAGTCATAGAACTTGAGAGACTTAAACAGAACAGTACAGAATGAACACTGAACAAAGAGCAGGAAGATCAGATTTGCCACTACTGCTATTGAAACATAATCCTAAGTACAAAGCTTGTGATAATACATCTCATTTTTTTTTTGCAGTGAATGAATCAATAGTAATTCAATAAAAATATTGGGCAGATTTATTCCTCACTTTCTGAAATCATGTTATTGGGTGGATGATGGTTGACACATGGATACAATTTCTCATCTCTCTGTGACAGGTGTCTGCAAACCATTCTCACCCTCAACTTAGGCTCTTTCCCGACAGTGTGTACCAGGACCCCAACATACTCTCTACCTCTTCTCATTTTTTTCTTCTGCACATATCTTTGTAGCACAACAAATAGTTTAAGTTTCACCATGCGTTTTTCTTTTCTTTCCCTGTTTCTTAAGTTTGACCTATAAATGAGATCATTCAGTATCTTTTTCTTTTTGGTTTGTCTCAATTAATGTGAGTCCTCTCAACTTCTATACTGATGAGTATAATTACGACATAGTGATGAATCAAGAATGACAATATGTATATGTCCAGATCTGTAACTAGAAATAGGTTACTATGACTACTAGAGTAAAATTTACCTTTGTAACTAGCCTAGGATACAGGCACACAATAATAGATAACAAAAGCTGTAGTGCAGTAGTTACATGAACTAGGATTCTAGTTTCAACTTTGTAAATATAAATCATTGTCAATTTATAGGTGATATTATAAAATATTTATCTTGTGGGTTGGCTAAATAAAATATTTATCTTGTGGGCTGGCTCACTTGGTTTGTGTGTTGCTTTGCTAAGTAGTAACCCAGGCTTGACTCAGGTGCCTACCACAGTGGCACACCTGGTAGAGCACACATTTTCATATGTAAGGACTTAGGTTTGAGTCCCCACTCCTTACCTCACAGAAGCTTCATGAGCTGTGAATTAGTGCTGTAGGTGTTTTTCTTTTTCTTTCCCTCTCTATCTACTCCACGTCCTATCCATTTCTCTCTGTCCTATGACATGAAAAGAAAGGAGAAAAAGAAAAAGGGCCACAGGGAGTAGTGAACTTGTCATATAGGCACTGAGTCTGAGTAGTATCCCTGGTGGCAAATAAGTAAATAAACAGAAAAAAATTAAGAACAATGTGCATGGTATATGTGTATCTTCTAATCTGAGTACCTTTGAGGATCTTTGAAAGTCTGTTTATTTATCTTTAGATAGAGACAGAAGACAGTGAGAAGAGAAAGAGTGAAAGAGATCACAGTACTGAAGCTTCCTTCATAGTGGTGGGGGTTAGGTTTAAACCTGGGTTGCGCACAGAGCAAAGAGGCACAACAGTATCCAAGTGAACTGTTTGGGCAGCCCAGATCACTGAAAGTTTCTGATAAAAGTTACAATCTGATTTACATTTTAACAGGATTACTCTAGTAATTACTCTTGAGTACTGAGGGAAATGGGACAAGGAAGCAGCATATCAAGTGAGATAAGCCAGAGACGGATGAATACTGGTTGATCTCACTTATAGTGCAAAACTTAGATGGGGTATGATATATTGCATCTAAGCAAGAGATTCTAGACTGGGGTGGTAGTTAGGGTGGGGGCCAGGAACCTAAAGAGGGGAGGTGCTGGGTTTCCAGGATACAACAGTGAAAAGTGATTTGGATTGGTTGTGGCAGCAGTGTGCAGATAAGAAGCTGGAGCAACAAGTGTCCTATAAACCATTATTTCTCCAATAAGATGATTTAGGGGAAAAATCAATTTAAGAATGCCTCTTTAATTCTGATATGGTAAAAAGCTATTTGGAGTCAAGATGGCACTTGGAATCACTCCAGTGGACTGAGATGAAAAGGCACACAGTGATATTCATAGTAGAAACTGAGATTTGTAGAAGTAATGCCAAAGGTATATACCTCAGGGAATGAGTCTTAAGAGTTTGAGTGAAATATAAAATCATTGGAAAGTAGAACCCAGAAAACTGAACAGACTGTCTACATGAATAATGATATCACCAATAATTAAAAGGAGCATTATGTTTACAGGAGTGACACTGAATCAGGAAATAAAATCATCAGAGAACAGCCAGAACAGCATGAGGTTTATGAGGTGACTATGGTAAAGATACACAGTGTGTAGAATAGTCTGCTAAGATCACAGTCAAAGCTTGCAACTTTTTTTTTATGCCTCCAGGGTTATTGCTGGGATGCATTGGATCGACCTTCCCGTGGTGCATCTCGTAAGTACCCATTCATTGGGGAAACTGACGATCCTTCCTAGCCGACTGTATCCACATGGATCCCAGTCACTTTCAAAGCCAGCAACAAGCAGCTCCTGCCAGCTTTCAAGCTGTTGGTCCTGCTCTTCGAGTCCTCCAACTTAATGTTGAGGGGCTGTCCTTTGCCAAACGCGTTCTTATTGGTCAACTGGCGATTCAGCATCAGGCAGATGTTATCTGCCTACAAGAAACACATATAGCAGTCGATGAAGCTGCTTGATTCACCATCAGTGGATTCGATTTAATATGCTATAATCTCCATCCTAAACATGGCCGAGCCATCTACGCCAAATCATGTCTTGCGGACGTTTACCATACGGCCTCTTCGACCTTCTACGACTCCATTACTATTGGAACTATTCAGCTCGTCAATGTATATAAGCCTCCCAGTGCCTCATGGGATAACGAGGTCCTGCCTAGCCCGAATCACCCAGCCGTTTACGTTGGAGACTTTAATAGTCATCACCAAGACTGGGGATATTCCTCCACTCGTGCTGACGGCTCTATCTTAGCCGACTGGGCTTCAGCGAATGACCTCTCCCTATTATACGACCCCAAACAGCCAGGCTCTTTTCACAGTGCTAGATGGAATAAAGACTCGTCACCCGACCTGTGCTGGATTAGCACAGTCAACGGCCAAGCCTTTCCCGCTACGAGACAAGTTCTCAAGATCTTCCCGCACAGTCATCACCGCCCAGCTATCATCCACATTGGTCTCCAGCTCCCACTGATTCTGTGCTCGGAGAAACTAAGATGGAACTTTCGGAAAGCAAACTGGCATCTGTTCAGTGATCTTACCAACAAATCTATTCCTGCAATTCCAATTAACTCTATTCCCTCTGAAGATTCCTACAGGCGCTTCCGCCAAGCCATCTTCAAAGCAGCTTCCCAAGCCATTCCTCATGGGAGACGTGTTAACTATATGCCTTGTCTTGATGCTGAATGCGAGCAACTACTAAAGCAGTATGATGAGTCGGGCGACCCAGATGTGGCTGACCATCTCATTGCCTCCCTGGATGCAGCACGCCAAGCCCGCTGGCAACAACTCACGGAAAGTCTGAACTTCACCCACTCAAGTAGGAAGGCCTGGAAGCATCTTCACAGACTGGGTGCTGGTAGCCAACCCCCTCCCGTCTCCCATCCTCCCGTATCTCCAAACTCAGTGGCCAGTCACCTAACTCAAGTTGGACGTGCTAAGATCGACCCAGTCTGGAAAAGAGAAATTTCCCATGAGTGGTCATCCCACTTCCGGTTATCTTGTCCATCTCCAAAACTCTCTCCCTTTACACTGTCTGAACTGGAAGACGCTTTGAAGAGGGTTAAACCGGGAACAGCTGCTGGCTATGATAACATCACCCCAGAACTCATTCTTAACCTGGGCCCCTCGGCAAAGAAGTGGCTCGCTTCATTCCTGTCCCACATCTTGGAATCTGAGTCTATGCCCAAAGTTTGGCGTCATGCGAAGATTACAGCGGTTTTGAAACCAAAGAAAGACCCAACACTGGCCGCCAGCTATAGACCAATTTCTCTCCTCTCCGTGTGTTACAAACTCCTTGAGAGGCTGCTTCTTTCACGTATTTCTCATCTTACAGAGAAATTCCTATCACCGGCCCAGGCTGGTTTCCGCCCAGGAAGATCTACCTGCGAACAAACCCTGGCCCTCTCAACTTACATTGAAAACGGATTCCAGAAGAATTTAAAGACGGGTGCTGTCTTTGTTGATCTCACAGCAGCCTATGACACGGTCTGGCACAGTGGTCTCCTAGTCAAGATCTCAAGATGCCTGCCTCCATGGGTGGCCAACACTATATCGTTTCTTCTCCAAAACAGAAGATTCTGGGTACATCTGGGTGACAAGTCTAGCAGATGGAGACTTGTCTCAAGTGGCCTCCCCCAGGGCTCTGTTCTGGCTCCTACGCTATTTAATATTTACATCAATGACCTCCCAGAAACTTCTTCAAGGAAGTTCATCTATGCTGATGACATCTGCTGTGCAACTCAGGCATCCAAGTTCGACATCCTCGAGGAAACACTCATGAAAGACATGTCTCTGATATCTGATTACTGTAAAAAATGGCGACTAATCCCTAGCACTGCAAAAAAGGTATCATCTGTTTTCCATCTACACCATGCCTTGGCCTCGCGTGAGCTTAATGTGCAGCTTGGTGATACGAGAATCCGGCATGAAGCCCAGCCAGTCTATCTTGGCGTTACTCTCGATCGCACTCTGTCATTTCACGAACATCTCATAAAAACTGCAGCAAAGGTGGGCGCGAGGAATAACATCATTGCAAGACTGGCCAGCTCCTCATGGGGCGCAAGCGCTTCCACACCACGCTCATCATCTCTGGCATTATGCTATTCCACTGCAGAATACTGTGCCCCAGTATGGTTCCGTAGCCCCCATGTCTACTTGGTCGATTCCAAATTATATTCCTCCATGAGGATAATTTCTGGAACCATCCGTTCCACCCCAGTTCCATGGCTGCCAGTTCTTAGCAACATCGCCCCGCCAGATATTCATCGGGATGCGGCATCATCTAAGTTCATTTCCCACGTCTATGCTCGACCGGACCTGCCAATATACGCGGATATCTTCGCCCACCCTGTTCAACGCTTGATGTCTTGTCACCCAATCTGATCCCCTACGCCTACACTGAACTTCTCTGTTCCAGACTCTTGGAAACAGAGCTGGCAGTCAGCTGAGGTAAAGAACAAACACCTCATCACAGACCCCTGCAAGTGTCAACCCGGCTTTGACCTAGCACGTTATGATTGGGCCCTCCTCAATTGCTATCGAACAGGCCATGGCCAGTGCGCCGCTATGTTCCATCGCTGGGGAGCCAGAGATGACCCGAACTGCCCCTGTGGCTACAGACAGACTATGACCCACATAGTCAATGACTGCCACCTCTCCAGATTCAAAGGAGGTCTCGAAACTTTACATCAGGCTCAACCTGATGCTGTTGACTGGCTACGGAAGAAGGGCAAACGCTAGAAGAAGTGCTTGCACCACGAATCCACTGCTCCTGGAGTCTTTTTCCCCCTCTTTTGTGGCCCCTGTTGTTGTAGCCTTGTTGTGGTTATCATTGCCATTGTTGATGTTGTTCGTTGTTGGACAGGACAGAGAGAAATGGAGAGAGGAGGGGAAGACAGAGACCGGGAGAGAAAGATAGACACCTGCAGAACTGTTTCACTACCTATGAAGCAACTCCCCTGCAGGTGGGGAGCCAGGAGCTCGAACCGGGATCCTTCATATAGTCCTTGCGCTTTGCACCACGTGCACTTAACCCGCTGTGCTACAGCCTGACCCTCAGGCTTGCAACTTTTACCAGAGAGGGTATGAGAATAATCTTGAAGTGGCATTAAAATGAATTAAAGGAGTAAAAGCACCATGATATAGTCTTGTGTTAGAAGGAATATGGAAAATTTAAAATAGCCACCATTTAGGAGTAATGTAAGGGAAAGAAAGAGTATAAGCAGTGGGATACCAAATTCAGTAAAAAAAAATAATAATAATAAAGTCCATAAAGAGAAAATTCTAAAAATAAATTCATTTCAGGTGGATTTTTTGCTGATGATTGATTTGGAACTTCTCTAGAGGGAACAACTTGAGAAGAGAGAAGAGGGATGGAAATGAAGACAAAAATTGACAATTCACAAGTCTTATGAGAAGTGGAGTCTGAGGGTGTGTATATCCTATATTTTTTGTGATAATAGAAGGCGTTAAAAAATAAACACCAATCAGATTAGACCATAGACTCCAACTATCAAATCTAAATTATTATTACTACCTAAAGACCATTTTAATATGACTTAGAGAATAGACATCTTGTAACTGCTTAAATTTTTACTTTTCCACTGCTTTCAAAAAAAAGCTCATATTCTTCAGCAAGACTTCATCGAGGACTTTCAATCTCCTTGCTTTCTAACACTGTTTCACATTTATTTTACTCCTGTGTTTTCTTTCCAGTTACAGAAATGCCCGCTCAGTGGTGAAGCATTGGAGCACTGGGTTAAGTGCACATAGTACGAAGCATAAGGACCTGCACAACGAGCCCCCATTCCCCACCTGCAGCAGGGTTGCTTCACAAGTGGTGAAGCAAGTCTGTAGGTCTCTCTCTGTCTCTCTCTCTCTTTCTCAATTTTTCTCTTTTCTTTCCAATAAAGTGGAAAAATAATGGCCACCAGGAGCAATGGATTCACTAACCCTATCAATAACTCTGAAGGAAAAAAAAAGAAGAAGAAGAAAGAAAGAGAGGAAAAGAAAAAGAAATGCCTGCTCATCCCCTCCTTTAGTTCTATACGTTAGCTATATAATCCTTCTGGAAATGTCCTCTCTTGATATGTTGAATGCCTATCTTGCCAGACTTGATGTGATTGCAAAAATGCTCTTTTGGGGCCAGAGTCTATTGTCAATCCTATCAAACACTCAGCATTTTATTTATTCTGGTAAGTCTCCCAATATATTTTGACTACTTAAGAGACAGAAATTATATTTAATTTACCATATTGCCTCCAGTTCGAATACATTATCTGGCACATGGTGATTTCTTTTTAAGGGAACTGAATGATCAAATTATGGAATAGAAAACTAACCTTAACTTTTGTTATAAAGACTAGAATGTGTTTTACATCTATATGTTGTTCAGCAAATTATCCCTTTTACTGACTGAGATATAAAATTTATAAATAAAATTGAAGAATTTTTAAAATGTTCCTCCTTGGTTTGATTCTTATTAAATATTTGATACATGTACATATTTGAAAACAATTTTCCACCCCAGATTTAATGAGTACAATCACTCACATATTTACCTTTGTTTATCTTGTGAAAACAACTGATTTCTTTTTTCTGTCAAGTTTTAGTTATGTAAGTCAGCATTATCAGTTATAGTCATCACTTTATATACTAGATATTACAGTACATTATATAAGATGTTGAGATATATGATATCTCAAACTTTATCTTATAACTGAAAGTTTCTATTCTATTTAATCTAATTTCTTTCTTCCTCTCTCTCTCTCTCTCTCTCTCTCTCTCTTTCTCTCTCTCTCTTTGCCATAAGGGTTAACAATGGAACTTGGTGCCCACAAACGGACTTCACTTTCTGGTGGTGATTTCTGTTCTTTTCTTTTGATATTTACTTTTTCTCTGATGAATACACAAAGATGGAAGGAGAAAGAGAGACAGAGAGAGAGAGAGAGACAGAGAGAGACAGTGAGTAAGAGAGACTTGCAGCATTGCTCCACCACTTGTGAAGCTTCCCCTTTGGAGATGGGGATGGGGGCATGAACACTTTCTTTTATGTACATGCCATTGCCAGCCCCCAGAAAGCAATGCATTCTTTTACCAATATCTCTCTACCCCCTCCATGATTTTTTTCTAGTATGCAAATATTTTTAATGGAATGAGAATAACATGAAATAAAAGAAGACTGAGGAGGCCATTATTTTCATATGACTTCAGACAATGGAAATATAGGGCTAGCATCATCAACCAGACAGTGAATATTTGAGTTTGCAGGTAATGAAAAGAGGACATGATGTAGAGGCAATTTCTGTGGAATGCAGAACAAGTACAATTTTACTAATGACTATGGAGAAGAAGTTATAAAGATTAGAGGGAACAAAGAATGAGGAAGGGTTGGTCAAAAGTTGGGAAAACAGAAAATCAAATGAGACAAAAATGCTGGAAAACAAGATTTTTTTTTTAACAAGATGAGAATTTGAATGAAAAATATCAATGAACCAGCGTTACTGAGAATCCCAGGGGCACATTTTCTAGTCACATGGTGAGAAGAAAAATGGAAGGAAGGGAGAAATAGTTTATGAAGAGAAGAACAGAACTACAGACTCATTTTTATCTGTAGTTAATAAAAGCTTGTCAAGGATTGTGTCTCAGGGGATATTTGGTAAAAAGCAGAGAGGGAGAAAACCGGTGCTTCAGGCATTTTTAGATACAGAATATCTAACACCAATTCTAAAAGAAACTATGATTTCCAGTCAGTGATTTCAAGTAATACTCTGATATTGATGTGATTTAATTGCCTCTATAAACAACATGTGAAGTGGGAGGAGAGGTGTATGTTATGCTCTAAGCATGTCAGCACTTAGACCTAATGAGAAAAAACAAAGACCTGTCAAACCACCAAAAATCAGCTAAAACCAAGGCAGTGGGGTCAAGAACAGAACACCCAAAAGTTGGCGTTTCAAGTTTACTAGGCAAGGATACAGTAACAATAACTACGAAACTTAGCAAGAACATAATGCTAGTTCTGGAAATACCTTCAGACACTCTTGACCTTTTGGTAACAAAAAGACATTTTGGTTGTCAGAAACTTCCAAGGTGACCTTACAAAGATTTTGCCTTGTTTTTATTTGCCAAAAGGAAAAAAAAAAAATCAATCTTTATAGCTTTCCTACTGCGTATCCTGTCCTCTTCCTAGAAAAATAGTACTCTGAACCTTGTCTCCAAATAAACATAGAGTAATTCTCCTACATTTGGGCAAATAAGCATTCGTTTCAGTCACCCTTTCACCTTTTACACCCTATTACATTATTTAAAAAGACTTCACAGGAAAGTAGTTTTCGGTCACAAATAACTTTTACTAGCTATTAAGAGGAGTTAAAAAAAAAAAAGGTAAAAGAAAGTAGAAACTGCAACATCATATCATTTATCTGTTCTCTTCAGATCAATCAAGGTTTCCCTAAGCATATATCTAAGGGTGGAATTATTCCTTGTCTAAGGAATAAAGTAAGGCTTTAGAAGAAAATTAATAGGATCAGGATATGAACCTATGACCTATTGAGTTTGCCACAGCACTTTTAATCAGAAACACTGGCCAAGAGCTCCAAGTAATTACCATTCTTCAAATGATTGGCAATAATAGAATTAAACCTTACTTGCAGCTTCACAATAGTTTAAAAGGATATGCTGTTAAATAAAGTACCACCCTGTGATTTGAATTCCACTAGGAATGAAATTTGTTGACACATGATGAGCTTTAGACAATTAAAATGCACCAGACCTCTTTGTTAATGATGAAAGTAATAACTGTTTCTGTAACTTAGCATTAATTCACTTTATTCAAGATTCTCAATGGCAATATGCCTTGATCTTATCACCACACAGACAACAGAGGAGAAATCAGCCTCCTGGCTCCTAATACAGACATAGTACTTGTTCCTTTTGCAAGATTTTGAGTTTTGAGTTTGTTGCTTTCAATCGTGTCTTTAATCTTCTCTTCTTTGCATACCCCAATACATTTTTAGAATACTGAGTGTATACTATGAAAGATAATGAATTATTTATCATTTCCTTACCATAATTATGCCTTTATATTTCATTGCAAGCTCTTTCTCTAGCCATGCATTTTATAATCTTTATCCTCAATTGACAATGTACGTTGAATGTTAAAAACTATGTAGTATTTTCTGAATTAAGATTGTGTAAATAATTCTAACATTCACAACTCTTTAAACCTAGTCAAACACTAGGATAGTACTAGCACCACTTGATCTATCTCTAGTTTCATTATTATCATGTTTCACTAATCTAATTCTCCAAAGGTAAGCACTGAGTCTTGAATTTCTTTCTTTTGCTTTTACTCTGATTTATTTTTGACCTCGCTGGGGCTTCACTACTCTTGCTTATACTCACACTAACCATTATATTGCTACATCAGATCTGTAAACTGTATCAGATTATTGAAGCAGAAGATAACAGAAGTGATGGCATCTAACTTTAAAAGCTTGGTCACAATATGGACTTCCATGTTGGTTTTATCTCATTCTCTCCTTCCTTATACTGAGGAAATTAGTTGCCACACTGTGCAAATAGTCCAGGGAGAAGTCTATAAGGAAAATAAGAGACTTTTTGCCAATAGCCAAGTGAAAGTGAATTCTCCATCCCCTAAGTTAATTGTAGACTCCTCATTACTTCTATCCATATTCATGAGATAACTTAAGCCAGAAACATCATGATGCTTCTGCTTCCTGAACCTCAAAACTATGTGAGATATTAATATTTTCTGTTTTAAGATGATATGTTTTGGGGTAACTTTTAAACAGCAGTGAAAAGTTAATACACGATTTAGTATTCAAAAACTTCTCCATCTAAGTAGGGTTAGGAGATAGAAATCAACAACAAAAAAAAATCAATCAAAAAAACTCAACAGTAGAAAACTACTCCAAAATATGAGTGTTTGTGTAATATCCCTGATATACATATATACATATAACATATATATATAACATATATATATATATATATATATATATATATATATATATATATATATATATATATATCACTCCTTAAGTACTGTCAGTTCAACTAGCTCTACCAAAACTGAGAGGTTAGGCAGTCAAATATAAGCCCAATGCTAATCTGTGACCTAAATTTTCAAGAGATGGGAATATCCGCTATTACTTCTCTTAGGTAGTCTTTTTCAATTGTGCAACTATTATTTGCACTTCACTGATGAGAGAAAGTGCATCATTTCCTTGATGAACAGAAAATCTGTGGTTCCTACAAGAGAGACAGGAAAGTCTAGTAAAGGGTATGAAAAGATATCAGGAACTATTTACTGAGCATCTATCATGATCCAGAATTATTCTAACTACTGCTTTCTTTAACACATGTTTTTTATTGGCCATTGGGGACTGACTACTCAGAGCTGACTTTTTCAGATAGAGATTGTAGAAAGACAGAGGAAGAGGAAAATATAACAGTATGAAAGCTTCCTTTAGTGCAGTGGGGGTCAGGCTGGAACCTGGGTCATGCTCAGGATCAAGTAAATGCACTACCCGTGTATACTATTTTGCCACCCCCATAACCAGTAAATTCTTTTTTCTTTGAATTTGATATTTTTTTCAGTTTTATTATTTTTTCTGTTTTTGTTATAAGATGAACTTTTAATCAAAGCATACACTATATAAGAATGGAAAATGTAATTTGGAGGGGGAAAGTAAAAACAACTCTAACAACTAGTCTGTGTCATTGACCTGTAAGTTCTTATTCCTCTTTATCAGTATGAGAATTTAAGATAATTTTCTGAAGTATTTTCATTATTTTATTGTTGGATAGAAAAAGAAAGAAATTGAGAGGTGAGGAGGAGTAGAGAGGGAAAGAGATAGACACTTGCAGCCCTCCTTCACCACTTGTGAAGTTTTCCCCCTGCTAGGGGGGACCAGGGGCTTGAATCTGGGTCCTCACACATAGTAATGTGTGTAATTAACTAGGTGTGCCACCACCTGGCCCCATAACCTGTAAGTTCTTACTCTTTATAACATTTTCAGTAGCTGTGGAATCTGTTTCATTGCCAGGCTCTACCTTACATCCTGTCCTCCCTCCTGACACCCAGCCCCTCTAAATGCAGACAAGAGTTAGAATACAACAAAGTTATACAAGAGAGAAGTTAATCTTTTGTAGATTTTTACATATCTGTTCCTGCCACTTCTACTCTTTCATTTAACCTCTAGCTGCTTGAAGGCTTGGTGCTATTGTCCCTACCATACCTATACTCAACCTATGTTTGGCTGCTCCGTTAGAAACTAAAGTTACACAAAGATGCCTAGTTCCTCCTCGAGATAATTTTCCTCAATAAGGTAGACATAGTTTGACCATAAAAAACTGGTTGTGACGTGTTACTTATTTGCTAGCTATATATGGGCAAATATAATACAATGAAGTAACAATATGAATTTCATCTACTTGTGTGTCAGATAAATTGTACGGAGTTTTGATAAATGGCATTTGTAAATTACATTTGTGTGTGCTCAAGCTTTTAAGTGTTTTGTTGTTTGTAGTACAATTGTGATACTCCAAGTCTAAAGGTATCAGAGAACAAAAATGTTTTATAAATTGTCATAAACTAAAAATGGAAAGACCATAAGATCCAGTAGTACTACTCAGGCATTTGTTTGAGTGATATTAAAACTCTAATCTGAAAGGATATTCTGGCAACCTTATGATACAGCAGCAATATCCATAATTGTCAAAGCAATGAATCAATCAGAATTCAGAACACTCACTAAAGAGAAGTGAGGAAAGAAGTGAAAGACAACTACAGGATGGCTTTAATCATATACGGAATATAGAGAATTGAAACATATGAATTAAAAAAAAAGATATTCAACTAGTCTCTAAGACCTTAGGAGAACTATGGTGGTGATGGTGTGTGTGGTGTGTGATGTGGAACTGTATCATTATTATCTAATAATCTTGTACATCACTATTAAATAACTAATAAAATACCTAATAATAGGTGGCAAGATAAAGAAGCTATAGTATAAATAGAAAAGAACTAATTCAGACTAAGTGAAAACTATGACAGGTATCTGAAGCAGATGCTGCAAATTGGGAGGTAGGGTCTTTTTGATAGTGGGATGACACTGGAATTTTGGTGTTGGGTTCAGCAAGGCTTAAACAGGTAGAAGGGTGGAATTGTACTTCCCAAATTCTACAATATTATGAACCAGTGGTGAACTAATACAATTTGAATGAAAATAAGAGCAGCAGAAAGAACAAGTTAATCTTCATATTACTGAATATTAGATACTATACATGTATAAGCTATCAGTGCTTGACCATATTACTTCAGTCATTATCACTATTCTTTTTTTGTTGTTGTTGCCCTTGTTGTAGCTATTGTTGTTGATTTCATCATTGTTGGATAGGACAGAGAGAAATGGAGAGAGGAGGACAAGACTGAGAGGAGGAAAGACACCCTGCAGACCTGCTTCACCACTTGTGAAGTGAACCACCTGCAGGTGGGGAGCCCGGGGCTTGAACCGGGATCCTTAAGCCGGTCCTTGAGCTTTGCACGATGTGTACTTAACCGCTGTATTCTTTTTTAATTTTTTTATTTATTTAAAAAAGGATACATTAACAAAACCGTAGGATAAGAGCGGTACAACTCTACATAATTCCCACCACCAGAACTCCGTATCCCATCCCCCTCCCCTGATAGCTTTGTTATTCTTTATCCCTCTGGGAGTATGGACCCAAGGTCATTGTGGGATACAGAAGGTGGAAGGTCTGACCAGACTTCCCTGGACAGATGACCCCACCAATGTGTCCTGGAGCTCTGCTTCCCCAGAGCCCTAACCTACTAGGGAAAGAGACAGATAGGCTGGGAGTATGGATCAACCAGTCAACACCCATGTTCAGCGGGGAAGCAATTACAGAAGCCAGACTCCACCTTCTGCATTATCACTATTCCACAGATTAAAGGTGGGAACTTATTTTATTTTATTGCAGGGGCAGTTAATGGTTTATGGTATACTCTTTAACACATAAGCACAGACTCTCAACTTCCCTTGATTGATTTCTATTGGACACAACAGGGCCCCAATATCCATTTGTTCTGCCCCTTTCCCTCCTTCCCCAGAGTCCTTTGCTCTGGTGCAATACAGCACATCCAATCCAAGTTTTACCTTTTGTTCTCCCTTACTGTTCTTTATTCATAAGTTCCACCTAGAATTGAGATCATTCAGTATTTGTGCTGATCTTTTTCTCTTTGTGTGGTCTCACTCAACATGATGCTTTCAAGTTCTGATCATGATATGGCAAAGGATATGACCTCATAGTTAATAGCTGCACAGTACTCCACTGTGTATATGTACCACCACTTTCTTAGCCATTTATCTGTCACTGGGCAGCTGGTTGCTTTCAGATTTGTAGCGAGGGATTGCTGGATCATAAGGCAGGTCCATTAATAGAATTCTGATCTCTAGACTATTTTCCACAGGGGTTGTATCAATTTACATTCCAATCAGCAATGTAGGAGGGTTCCTTTCCTCCTGAAGTCTCTCATTTAGCGTTTCTGTCTTTAACTTTATTAATTTGTTAGTTTAATTTATTTTTACCAGAGCACTGCTCGGCTCTGGCTTAGGGTGATGTGAGGGATTGAAACTAGCACTTTAGAGCCTCGAGAATGAGAGTCTTTTTGCATAATCATTATGCTATTTACCCCCCACCCTGTCTTTAATTTCTACAAATTATGTGGATTAGTCAAAGTTAGTCAGTAAGTATTAGAGACTCATTAAACTCCTACGCAACATTAGCCGAAATACCAAAAACTGACTATAGTTAAGACAGATTTCTCTACCTATTTTCTCAACCCCAAGGATCTCAAGACTCCAGATTGTACATCTCTGGGAAAGAGGGGCATTTTGTCAGGTAACCTGATCAAAGAGTAGTTCTCATGTAAAAGTTCTTTCTAGAAGCGCATAACAAAACTTGTTATTTCTTTTCTCTAATTAATGTTAAACTTTTACCTTAAAATATAGTTGTTTTATAATTTATATTTGCTTAAATGATTGTGGCTGCTCAAAAAAATTTTAATTGTTTCCATTACTTCCAATTTTTAATTAAATCTAAAAGCCCTGTAGCAAGTAAAACATTTTCAAAAGAAAATACTACTATAACTAGGAAAAATGTACAAGATGCAAACTTGCATTTTCTTAGCTTTTTAAGCTCTTTTTTAAAAACATTTCTCAATTTCTGATGAGGGTGTTCAGTGATATCTACTTGGATTGATTTGAATTTGCAGCATTTTACTGGTATATAAACACTAATTATGGGCATTTCAACACCTGACACACATAGAGCAAACAGTCACCTAGTAGAACTACTAATATCAGAAAATGTATTTTTATAGATATACTACAAAAAATGTATGGCTTCTTTCTTTTAATCTATATATTTTTAAAAGGAGACCACTATGTAGATTCATTACATCCTTTTTAAAAATAATTTATTTTATTGGATAGAGAAAGAAATTGAGAGGGGAGGGAAACATAGAGAGGGACAGAGACAGAGAGATACCTGCAGCCTTCATGCACCACGCGTGAAGGTTTCCCCCTGCAGGTGGAGACCAGCAGCTTGCATGCGGATCTTTATGCACTGTAATGTGTGCGCTTAACCAGATGTGCCACCACCTGGCCCCCTGTATATATATATATGGAGAGCGAGAGAGAGAGAAACTGAGAGGGAAGGGGAAGATAAGGGGGAAAAGATGGAGTGACACCCATAGTCCTGCTTCACTACTCATGAAGTTTTCCTCTTGCAGAAGAGGAACAGGGGTTTGAACCAGGTCCTTGAGCATTGTAACATGTACATTCTACCAAGTGAACCATAGACCAATTTTGAATTAAATAAGCACACTAGACTAAACTGAAATAATTAAAATAATTTTAGTTCATGTTAGCCACACAAAGTATAACTCTAAGAAAAATTCTGGATAACCAAAGTCAAAGTATATATATTTTACTTTACTAGGCATTAGTACGAAATATGTATTTTGTGTGAGTGTGACTTAGATCTACCTTAACTAAACTTAAAATTCAGAAAATTCTTGCTAGAAAAGAAGAATCAGATAGGGCTAATCACATCATACTAACAAGTCCCCCTCCCCAGAAGTCAAGTTAGGATTTTAAGAACATTCTCCGTTACGTCCCACACATCATTTATCTATATGTGAATTATCACTCTCATAAGGTGCTTGGCAGCTCAACTTGATGGTCATAGTGAAAATGGTAAAATTTTTGAAAAAAATTATAAATGTTTTCATTTGGTTGTTTGTAGTAGCAACATTAATATGATAGTTCCTGATGATTTAGTACAGATAATAAGATATCTATAGATTACAATCTTCTAGCCTCTAGATAGTTTATAAGAGAACATGCATTTGGTTATATTCAACAAGTATTTCTTCTCAAACATCAGCTTGTCATACAACAGAAGTGTTTGAAATGCTTCCTGTGACGCCATGATGTAGGGTTCCTAACACATATGGGCTGGCTTACAAGAAAGCTGGCTGTTTGAGTAAAGGCACTGAGTTTACTGTGATGCAAGGAGGAAGAGTTGGAAAAGGCATGGCCTCTGTAAATAGCATGGTGAAGGTTAGTGTAGAAATCACTGTTTCCTAACAGCCTATCCATCACAAACATTATAAAGGTAATCCAGGCTTACACTGGACAAGCTTTCACAAAATAACACATTTTTAACATAAAACTCTGTTTCTTCATACTAAAATATTTGAGCACAAGCACTTTTATATTTTACACAGAAGATGAATTTTCTACTTATAATTCTAGAAAACAACTATGATTAAAACATATGAGTGAATTACATAGAAATTAAATTTTGGATAAATGCTATTCTTTATATTTTACTTATGAACCAAGAGGGCCTTAATTTTTCCATTCATATATTTTTTATTTCTTTATTGGGGGATTAATGTTTTACTGTTGATAGTAAATACAATAGTTTGCATATGCATAACCTTTCCCAGTTTTCCACATAACAATACACCCCCCCACTAGGTCCTCCTCTGCCATCATGTTCCAGGACCTGAACCCTCCCCCTGGACTCCTTTAATTTGGTGAAATACACCAACTCCATTCCAAGTTCTGCTTTCTGTTTTACCTTCGATCTTGCTTTTCAACTTCTACCTATGAGCGAGATCATCCCTTATTCATCCTTCTGTTTCTGGTTTATCTCACTTAACATGATTCATCTAAGCTCCATTTAAGATGGGGTGAAAAAGGTGAACTCACCATTTTTAACAGCTGAGTAGTATTCTATTGCACATATATATATCACAACTTGCTCAGCCACTCATCTCTTGTTGAACACCTGGGTTGCTTCTTTCCATTTGTTTTGATCAAAGTTTAGATAGCTTTTTTCTGAATATGAGTCATCTGATCTTCCTTTCTTATAATATTTACTATAGACAACTTATAATTAATTAAACGATACAGAGAGGGTGAGGAAGAGAGACAAAGACAGAGAGAGTACAACACTGAAGTTTTCTCCAAAGCTATGTAGGCTAGGATTGAACCTGGGGTAGGTACATGGCAAGGCAGAAAACTATTCATCTGAGTTATTTCATTGTCTTTCTTTCTTTTTTTTTATTTTTAAGAATTTATTTATTTATTCATGAGGAAGACAGGCAGAGAGAGAGAAAGAACCAGACATCACTCTGGTACATGTGCTGCCGGGGATTAAACTCAGGACCTCATGGCTAAGAATCCAATGCTTTATCCACTGTGCCACCTCCCAGACCACTTTCACTGGCTGTCTATAAACAACTTCTATTTAATTTTTTCCTCACATTCTTTTGAGACTTAAATCTTGTCTCAATCTCTAGCAGTTTTACAACTCAGAATATGTCTTCAAGTACATATCTTTGCATCTTTAATGTACCAATGTTAACAACTGTCTTATAAGTCATTTCCAAAATAAAATGATAAAAAAAAAATGTGGGTATGAGGGTGATCTGGTCAACTGGACAGATGTCTCCTTATTCCCTCACTACTTCATGTGAGTTCCTTCCATAAGTTTTCGGCTACTAAAAGAAGAAAGCTTCTTCAATGTGTGTGGGAGAGGTAGTCTTTAGTTAGTATACTAGAGTAAATGTGCCACACTGCTAGAAACTCCAAAACAACTCTGAAAATACATTTACAGAATATTCAAGTTTCTAAGACTCAATACACAAGAAAATGAGGAATGCATGTAACATTTTGCCGTTTTTTTTTTAAATAAAAGAAACAAATGTGTGTGTGTGTGTGTGTGTGTGTGTGTGTGTGTGTGTGTGTGTGTGTGTGTGTGTGTCCAAAAACATATAACTCTAACTCCCAATCTCTTTTGGACAGTAAGAATCTCAATTCCAACTCAGTAACAATTAGCAAACAAATGGCCTAATCACATTGATGAGCCTATCCTCCACACAGATTAAACTCAATTATGAATATGTACTCCCAGGAAAATATTGAGAAGAATATTATTTTAAGATGGTAAAGTAGCTGAAGGAGTTGAGATGGAGGGTGGGACTCATTTAGGCACCTGGAGTGATTTCAGGCAGTTATCTGATTCATTTCCACTTCTGAAAGGAACAAAATGTGAAGAATAATTAGGTTAAACTTAGATGTAAAGCTCTAAAACATGCAGAGAATATAGAACCCAATATGAAGAGAACAGCAAGTGGGAGTTAAAAGAAATCAAGTGAAGGAAATGTTACAAAAAGAACTAACTGGACCCAGTTTGTATCCATATTGAGTTACTAAAATGGGTGATAATGGCCATTCCCAGTGAGTCCCCTCTCTCTCCATGAAACAACTCCCACCATATTTAGTTAACTCTGGATATACACACTTACTTGTCTTTGAAATTCTCATCTAAAGTGTCCCTACAGGTAGGTAATTAATTTGTTCTTTTCCTGCTACTAGTCTTTCTGATGTTAATTTGATTGCTCAACCTGTCTGAAAATCCAGAGGGAAAGAGAAATTTCCTCTCTTCCCTGTCAGATTTTTCTTTATAGTAGTCAAACCAAAATAGCTGATGGAAATGAAAACAAAAATAAAGGAGCATTTCTTTTTCTCATAAGAGAAACACTTCACTAGGTTGTGATTTATTCAATAATAAAGTGAATCAATCAAAATTTAACTATTTCATCATAGGTATAGCAGAATATAGGGTCACATTTTAATTTAGTAAACAAATATTTGAAAGTCTGGGGCTTTAGTTTAGAACTTGGCAGGGTTTTCTTTTGGCAATATACTTGTGAATTTGAAATATTCTACAGAATGTTTTCTTTCTAGGATACATGAGTTGGAAAGAAACCATAACCTAAAAGTCTTGACAAATCTGTTTGCGTGTGCTTTATAAGAAAAGCGGTAAATAAAGTGAAGTAAATAAGTTTCAGAAATTTTAGCTCAGATAAAAACTATATTCACATAATAACTATAGTGTAGTCCTAAAAAGTTCCTCCAACATAAAAACTTAAAAAAATACATTAGAAATATTAACTTTTTAAAAGGTAAGATTCATGACTTTTTGGTTTTCAGATGTCTCTCATTACTAGTTACATTTAATTGAAAAGATATATTTAACTAGAAAGTAGGTTCCTCATTACTAAAAAATAAAATAAAATAAAAATTAGTATAAATCAAGTACCTAAGGTGACTCAGAAATTTACACCTCATAACCATTTTTGAGGTAGTTATAATACTTCAATATACTTGCCAAAGAAAAGAAGTTTTAGTATGAATATTCTGTATTAAATGAGATGGACAAGACTTTGTTAGGTGCTGAATCCAACTCTAAATGACTTCCATCCTCCTCACATATATACAATTTATCTTGAGTAAGCTTTATTTATCTTGAGTAAGCTTTATTACCTAAGCTGAGATAAAAACCCTCATGAAACAAATAACTTTATAAAACAAATTTATAAAACAAAAAAGAAGAGGTACAATGATGATACCAAAGAACTATCAGTTCCTTCAATGTTTGCTAACTCACTGTTAATTTTCACTAGTTTTAATAGCATACAATTAGGGATTTATTATCTACTATATGCCTAGCCAGTAAAAATGCTACCCACAGAGATACAAAAGCCTCTGTGATAGGGTGAGGTCTTGTATGATACAGCAAATCCTAACAATGGGATTTTCAAAGTTAACCCAACTGCCAAATAATTTGGTTGTAGCAATAACTATCTATTGCCTTCTTAAACCCTTAGACAGCAGGAAACTTCCCCTTTCTTTATAAAGCCCATAGATTTCCCAGTCTTGGAACCTCTAGGGTGGGGCTCACTTTCATGCATGCTTCTCTCAAGTCATACCAACTGATACTGCAACTGCTAATACCAACCCAACTGATACAACCAGTACCCCTCAGCATGCATGGAGTATCAAACCTTTAGCTTCATTACTCTGGTGAGAACTTTCCTAGCTCATAGGACTCCGTAACTCCATTTCAAGTGGTGTACATCTAACAAAACCTCAAAAACTAGATATGGACCAGGGCCCATGAGATAGGGCATATATATGTACATGTATCCATAAGTTAGGGGAAAATATATACCTTAAAGCAAAAGTGCACAATAATTTGCAGTGAGTCAATAAACGAAGCAAGGAAGTATAAAGACCTAAAAAGACACCTTAAAGTACCTAATGAAAAAGTTTCTACTAATACCTAGATACCCTCCTCACCTACTTACTATTACATGTCCCCCAGTCACTCCAAAGCTAACCTTGTCAGACAGAGGACTACAAAAGCTGGATAAGGGCAAGAGACTGGCATACTTTAATGATGACTCTTTCACTACCAGGTCACCCCATCACCTGGGGCCCTAATCAGGGAGTCCTGGGATTCCCGCACAGACATAATGGGCCTAGACTTCTAACAGATCCCTCTTGCCACTATCAGTGATCATGTCCATCAGGAACAACATAATGGACCCCTTTGGGGGCCCCTATAAGGACCTTACCCTCAATGTGGATCGACAATGGTAGGGAATGTTTCATTCTTCAAAGGGAGGTTGGACACCATACTCTACCTACTATCTGAGGAAGATGGGTCCTGAAATTGGCGCAGCCTGGAATATTCCTAGCCATGGCCACAGAATGCCAGTTTAGACCTACAGGGATGCACAGGTTACATAGATAGGCTTCTGTGCTGAATATGGGCCCAAGATAAAACCGATGGCGTTTACAATTACCAATATTTATATACTTTCTCCATATTTGGGAGCTACTCTTTTTCTTGATGCAGCTTTCTAGTCCTTTTTCCAACTATGACACCATCCCAGACAATAACCTGGGCCCACTTGCATATTAAATGTCAGCCTCAGGCAAAACCCAGCAAAGTTATGGGCCCTCTGGAATAAACCCAAAATAGACCTTCTAGCTTTTTCCAAAATGGAGACCCTCTCCAAATCTTCTTCAGCAATATTTTTGCCTTTAGGTTCATGATTAGTCAACAATTTGTTCTATTTTATATATTAATGTTTTTTTCAGCCACTAGGCTCCAGATACTACCATGATGCCAGCCTGACTTCCCTGAGCTGACGAACCTAACAGCGTGTTCTGGAACCCTGCCTACCCAGAGCCCTGTCACACTAGGAAAAGAGACAGGCTGGGAGTATGGATCGACCTCACAATGCCCATGTTCAGCAGAGAAACAATTACAGAAGCCAGACCTTCCACCTTCTGCATCCCATAATGTCCCTTGGTCCATACTTCCAGAGGGATAAAGAATAGGGAAGTTATCAAGGGAGGGAATTGGATATGGAATTCTGGTGGTGGGCATTATGTGGAAGTGTATCCCTCTTATCCTATAGTCCAGTCAATATTTCCATTTTATAAATAAAAATTAAAAAAAAATAAAACACCTCTGTGAAATGTAACTACACTTTATTAGAGGACTCAAGAAAACCTAATCGACATTGAGCGGTATGATAAAACATCACTCTTACCATATTACTCCCCTGCACAAACTTCTAAAATTGTTTCTAATAGTGATTTCTAACAATATAATTTTTAAAAGTCTATTAAAAAATACTCTCCTCAAACTTGTACAAAATTTTCTACTCAACACATTCACCACTATTTTTCAATTCTTTCTAAAAATAGTTTATTAAATAAATAATGGCTTATAAGACAGCAGTTGTCAAGTGGGTATAATTTCCCATCTTTTTGTGATGGGTATCTGTTCACTATACCCACCACCAACATAGGTCCTTAAGCGTAGTGCACTGGTTCCAAATGTCTACTCAATTCTTATTTCATCACACTCTTCAAGTTGTTGACTTTGCTATAACAGATCATGTCTTGAATATCGCTTAAGGCTTCTCTGGCTTATGATCTCTCATCATGTTGTAGGTAAAATGTTGTCTATGGTTGTCAAAAGTCTTCATTAACAGTGCCTCGCCTTCAATAATCAAGGAGTTGTAGGCAGGTTTTGGCCCTTGAATAGCTATTCAGCAGATAAAAGTTCTCACCACATAGACTTTTCATCTGTTGCCTAACTGTTCTCATGTCATGTCATCTGACTTCCTCTACAGTGCTTGACGAGTGAGGAATGGAAGGACTCTATGAGAAGGAACCTGCAGCCATTTAAACCTAATTTTGAAAGAAATTTACCATCATTTCTCCACATTCTTTTCACTGCACATTAGTTTCTTTGTCCAGCTCACAAAGAATAAAAGAGTGAGTAGTACTAGATGATAATGCCTAAAAGTGGACCATTAGCCACCATTGTGCAGGCTGGGTATTTCAATATTGAGAGAGAGAGAGAGAGAGAGAGAGAGAGAAAGGAAGAGAGGAAGGAGAGGGAGAGAGAGAGAAAGGATAGTGAATGCTATCATTTTGGAAAATTTCTAGATTTCATATATTATACTAGGTATCTGCACTCATTAGAACAACTATGCAAGTGAGATTTTTTTAATCTACATTTTTCCCTATGAAGAATCTCATCGGACTGTTATATGTATTAAACTATTGCTAGTAATTGATAGAACTTGCAGTTAGATTCAGGTCTATTTATCTTAAGAGTCAGTAATTTTTTCACAACACATTTTTGTCTTTATTTTGTACAATTACAGTTAAAAATGGCTTAAATTATGACATATTATTCTACTGAGTTGTTTTAGGAATTTGTGTAGCCTAATCACGGAAAAATAAATATATTACTGAATTATCCTTTTACTAGCCTTAATAAATTGGTTCTAAGAGAAAATTACAATTTTCAGCTTCTGACACTTTTTATTTTATTTATTTTTAATTTTTATTTATAAAAATGAAACACTGACAAAACCATAGGATAAGAGGGGTACAACTCCACAAAATTCCCACCACCGGAACTCCGTATCCCATCCCCTCCCTTGATAGCTTTCCTATTCTTTATCCCTCTGGGAATATGGACCAAGGGACATTATGGGATGCAGAAGGTGGAAGGTATGGCATCTGTAATTACTTTCCCACTGAACATGGGTGTTGACAGGTCGGTCTGTACTCCCAGGCCGTCTCTCTCTTTCCCTAGTGAGGTGGGCTCTGGGGAAACAGAGCTCCAGGACACATTGTTGGGGTCATCTGCCTAGGCAAGTTCGGTTGGCATCACGGTAGCATATGGAACCTGGTGGCTGAAAGAAGAGTTAACATATAAAGCCAAACAAGTTGTTGACTAATCATGAACCTAAAGGATGGAATACTGCAGATGAAGATTTAGGGGTCTCTGTTTTGTAGACAATTAGAAGGCCTATTTTAGTTATATTCCAAAGGGCCCATGACTATATTTGTGTTTTTATTGTTGTTGTTGTTTTGTTTTGTTTTTCTTTCTGAGCCTGAGATCTGATGTGCATGTAGGCCCATGTTATTGTCTGGAGAGATGATGTCATGGCTGGAAAACAGTATCTCCCAAATATGGGAAAGTTGTATGAATATTGTTGACTGTAAACCCAATCGATTTGATTTGGTCTGGGGTCCATATTCAGCTTAGGAGTTTATGTGACCTCTGCATCCCTGCAGATCTGAGCTCGTATTCTGTGGTCATTCCAAGGAACATTCCAAGCTGCCCTAATTATATAAACAATCTTCCTCAGGTGGAGCATACAGTATGTTGTCCAACCTCCCTTCAGAGAATGGAACATTTTCTACTGTTGTTAGTTCAAGTTGAGGGCAAGGTCCTTTGGGGGCACACAAAGGGGTCTATTGTGTTGTTCCTGATAGAGGTGACTAGTGACAATGGAGAGAGGAATTTATCCGAGGTCTAGGCCCATCATGTCTCTTTGGGAATCTCAGGACTCCCAGACTAGGTCCCCAGCTGATGGAGTGGCCTGATAGTGACTAAAGAGTCATCGCTAAAGTATGCCACTCTCTTACCCTTATTCAGCTTTTGTAGTCCTTACTTCAATAAGGTTAGCTTTGGGATGACTGAGGGAAATGTAATAGGAAGTAGGTAAGAGATTATCTAAGTCTAAATAGAAACGCTTTCATTATGAACTTTATGGTGTCTTTTTAGGTCTTTCTACTTGTTTTCTGCATATATTGACTCAATGCAGACTATTCTGCCACTTTTCAACATGACTCTCACATAGATTTAGAAAAAATATATATAGTACAGCTCCAATATGCTAAATTCTGAAACAAAATGTCTTGGTATTGTTCTTCCAAGAATCATGCAGAACTATAAGGTGTTTATCACTTTCTTCTAGCTACTATTCTTTCATATATGCTGGAGTAAGTGGCCAAAGGAGTCAATGGGATTAAAGTAAACTTTACCAAATGATGTAAAGTATTTGCTGATGATATCTGAAGAATATACTTCCCATTTCATTCTAAAAGATCAATTACATTCTCCACATGCTATACTAATCAACAATCTAGAGTCTTTGTGTCCTTGACAAAGATTATGGAGCTGCATTTTTAGATTAGTGACTGATAAATTTCATAGTCAATTTCTTTGAGAAACAATATTAAAGTTTAAAATAATGATGTAGGGTAGTCGGGCAGTAGCGCAGTGGGTTATGCACATGTGACTCAAAGCGCAAGGGCCTGCGTAGGATCCCGGTTCAAGTCCCTGGCTCCCCACCTGCAAGGGAGTCGCTTCACAGATGGTGAAGCAGGTCTACAGGTGTCAGTCTTTTTCTCCCTCTCTCTGTCTTCCCCTCCTCTCTCCATTTCTCTCTGTCCTATCTAACAATGACGATATCAACAACAACAATAATAACTACAATAATAAAACAACAAGGGCAACAAAAGGGAATAAATAAAAATAAAATATTGAAATAATAATGATGTAGAATTAATCGCAACACTTGGATTTACAAAGTGACAAATGTCATTAAAAGTGAACACAGATTTTTTTCATTATCTATGATAATACCATCAACTAAAATGTCAACTATATTCACATTGTGCCATTTTGTAACTCCCTGGCTTTTATTTTGTAATATCATCTTCAAGGCAACTATATACATAAGAATAATAATAATAAATCAGACCATAACTCATCAACAGTATTCAGAGCATGAATATAGTTGTATGTTGAACAAAAATATAATGCAAAACAAAGATGTCACAGTCTTTTTCTAAGAATCAAACACTTAAAAATATACCCCTGAATAGAAATGTAAAACACCTTTGGAAAAGTTTACATATAAATAATTTTGAAAAATTTTATACCATATGGTATCTACTAAGCTCATAAGAGAACAATATGTTACCAGTTTTTAACAAAAAATACTAACCATATGCAATGCCTGTCTCTATACTACATAAAACAAATGAGTATTTCTTGTATATTTACTACCTAGGAGTTTAATCCACCTTACAATAACAAGTATTTTAAAGATTAAATATCTATAACAAATTTCCCTAAAACTATCTATGCAGTACTTGCATGTTCCATAGATCTATTTTTTTTCATGTAAAGTCTATCTACCTATTAGTTTTTAATACTATTCACCTGTTTTGTGGTCATTAGTCTTAAACACTGTCTAAGATACTTGGAAATTGAAATGATTTTAATAGCATATTTCTTCTATTTACCTTCCTAGTTTCTCAGCACACCAGAGGGTTTTTTTTTAAATCCTTTCTTGAGATAATATTATCTATCCCCAGTAACTTAATATAGACATTTTTATGTCTACCTTTAATATTTTCTACCAAATTTCATGGCTACATGTATGACAGGCAAGGCTTAATTTTTCTTTTCACTTTATGAAGTACCTAGATCTGATGTTATTAATCTACAATCTTCTCTTTCCTAGACAACTGTATAAATAGTATGTTCTCCAATATGCTGTTCATTGTTAAAAAGGATAAAAATAGCCCCTTCTGGCTTTGTATGTTAGCTCTTTTCAGCCACCAGGCTCCAGATGCTGGCATGATGCCAACCAGAATTCCCTGGACAGACAACCTCACCAATATGTCCTGGAGCTCCACTTCCCCAGAACCTCACCTCAACAGGGAAAGAGAGAGGCAGGATGGAAGTATGGATCGACCTTTCAATGCTCATGTTCAGCGGGGAAGCAATTATAGAAGCCAGATCTTTCACCTCTGCTTCCCACAATGACCTTGGGTCCACACTCCCAGAGGGTTAAAGAATAGGAAAGCTATCAGGGGAGGGGGTGGGATATGGAGTTCTGGTGGTGAGAACTGTGTGGAGTTGTACCCCTCTTATCCTATGGTTATATCAATATTTCATATATATATATATATATATATATATATATATATGAAATATATATATATATATATCCCCTTCTTGCATAATGGATTTACATTCTTAGAATCATTCCACTGGTTCTTTATACATTCTCTTCCTTTCAACTATTCTAAAGCCTTGTTATTGATCTTTTAGTCCCTTACTACTTCCTAATCAAAGTTTATTTCAGCCAAACTTAATTCCACTACATGCAGTTATTCATTAAGCAAACATTTACTGAGTAGCCCTATCAATGAGCTTAGTCTGAATTGGAGACTGACACATAAACAGAAAATTATAAATAGATAAAATCATAGTGTTAACAATTCATTTGGTAACCATATGCTTAACATTTAAAACACTGCCAGTATAGTGACTTCAGAGCTCAGTATGATAAAGCTCTAGTTTTGGATTTTCAGATTGATATATAAGCAACTATTAGAAAGTTTTTAATCATTGCAGTTGATAAATTGAATAACTGTTATAGTTATGTTTTATTAGCTAGTCTGCAGAATGATTACTATCTCATGACATTGATTGTTACCCCTCAGATGACTAAATAGGTTGACCAACTTTCACATGCTATCTGTATCTTCTTTTTTTGTGTGGTTATTTTGTAAACTATCTCTGTCTAGGGGGTGGGGTGGCTACCCTCCCCCTTAGAGCCCCTGGCTTCCCACCTGCGGGGGGGGGTCACTTCACAAGTGGAGAAGCAGGTCTGTAAGTGTTTATCTTTCTCTCCTCACCTCTGTCTTCTCCTCCACTCTCAATTTCTCTCTGTCCTATCCAGTATCAACAACAATAATAACATCAATGGGGGAAAAATGGCCACCAAAAGCATTGGATACGTACTGCAGGTACTGAGCCCTAGCAATAACCCTGGAGGCAAAAAAAAAAATTGTTTTTTTCTTTTTCTTCCCTTTCTCTCTTACCCCGCCCCCAAGACAGGACTATATTGAGGCAAGGCAAGGCTAGAAAGAGGAAAATGCATGTTTTAGAGGTAGGTAGATTTAAGAGAGAAAGGTGGTGAGAACCTTAAAAAGTTTCTTAAGATCTCTTGCTATTTGTATATTGGGTTACCTATTTCCTTTTTATTTTTGCTATTCTTTTAATTCACCAAGGACTGTGAAGAGTCTGAAATGGTATAAGTTAAGCAGTTAGCATGCTATCATTTCAGGCTGGAATAAGTGATGCCTGGATCAGAGACAGAGGACAATGATACACACAGATAAAGTAAGAATCATGAACATATTTACCTAAGTTTTTTTCTAGTCTGAGATGCATAGTGGTGATAGGAACATGTTTGGGTAGATATTTGCTTATTCAGTCTGATGTATAAAAGGAGAGGGAATATGAGATTAAGGTACCAACATATTTTTAATAGACACGCTCATTGTTCTGGAAGAAAATACTATGCTAGTCATAGATTTCTGAAAGTATAATTGCCCTTTTATTTCAGAGACAAAATATCTGTATATATCAAGTCCTTTGTTACACACTGTGAATTGACAGAATAGAAAAAAAGAATTGGTAGTTAGTACCTCTTAACATATTATAATACACAAAGAAATGCAATGAGTAGCCCTGCAAGTGATGGCAGAGTGGATATAGTCTTGGGCTCAGGAGAATAAAGTATTAAATTTCTATCCGGGCATTGCTCATTCCAGAGTGATGTTTTGGGTTTTTCTCTCTCTCTTTCTCTCCCCTTTCATTAATTCAAAGTAAATCTTTATAGAGGATGTAGTGAATATTGTATCATCCTTGTGAGGAAGCAAGTTAAAAATCAGACCAATTTGGGGTCATTTAAAATTATTACTGTAGTGTTATCAGTCACCTTTGCAAATTCTCAACTAGAACTAGGTAAACTTGCAGATGAATGTATACATATTATTTATTCAGCTAACATTTGTTTACTACACAGCAGGCTTCACATATGCAATTATCACCTGTCATTGTATATGTCACACTATAGTCATCACTAAATGCCCATCCACCACACACTAGCAAGTGATTCCCTCTGTGCCTATTCCATCACCCTTCTCGCTGATAATCACCCTCTGTTATTAGTCTAGGGGCCTGTTTTTGGTTTGATTTGGCTTGTTCCTTTATCTTCCACGTGTGAATAAAATGCTATTTGCCTTCTACCTTTAAAAAAATCTTTACAAAAAGAAATGCAAGGAATCTATATAGTAATGCATTCTGTTTATGGCTCCTTTACATACAGTTACTACAAATGTCTATTCCATATAAACAGCTTGTCTTTTTATAAACTAAATGCATGGAATGGTATCAACATTCATCTTCTCTACCCTCATGGACAGATAGTCATATCATTAAGATTTATCAGAAAAAAGTTGCCTTTAACTTACTGTTATTATATAATGATTGCCATTAAATAAGGGACAACATAAGGGGGGGGTTATTTCTGGACCCTATATTATTCTATTAAGTTCCTCTACTTGTCCATATGACACTATATTACTATAGTGGTTAAGTTACCTTTATCCCAAATTTTAATATCTGGTAATATGAGTTGTTTATTGAGAATTTTTCTTTTTCAAGTTGTTCTTGAATCTTTGTGTGTCCATCTGTCTAAAATTTGCTAGGATTTATTTTAGTATGGATCTGTTATCACAAATTTCTTGTTAATTTATCTAGACATTTAAATATCTTTAAGAAGCCATTCTACTACTTCTGATTTTTAATACTAATTTTGAAAACTAAATGTTTTAAGTGACTTATCTCTTAAGGAAATTTGTCTCCCCCCCTTCTTTTTTTGTCCCTTCTGACTGCTTTTGAGTTTATCTCCTTAGACTGTACTAGTTTTCTAAGTGTCTCTGAATATTTTTTTCTTTTGTTTAGTCTTATAGGGACTCAGTAGTTCTTTAATCTTTGTATCAGAGTTATATTAGCTTTTGGAAACTTCTCTGCCTTTTTTTCCTTTAAATATTGCTCTTCTTAATTTTCTCTATTTTCTTGCTAATAGTTGAATTTCCATGTGTTAGAATGTGAACTACTTGCACTTGCTCCTTTTAGAAAAATAATTCTTGATTTCTCTGTGTGTTAGTCTGAATTTTATCTACTATTTTGCAGTCCAAAAAACCTATTATACTTTTCCTGTTTTTCTACTAAATACATCTAAATATTTCCCTAAAATGATGACAGGTCATCTGAATGTTCTCATACACTGACAGGACTCTGGTTCATATTCTACTTTAAGACCATATTTACTAGGAGTACTTACTAGGAGAACTCTACATATGTCCCTACTAGAATATGCTATTTATCAGAGTCCATCGTCCTTCATAGATTGTACACTATAATTATTTTATTGTTAGTAGCAAACTATTTTGTGCTTCAGTAGTTTTTTTTTTTACTTATCTCTTAGTCTTTCTTTTTCTTTATTGGGGATTGTTCCTTAGTCTTATAACTAATGTAATTTGTAAATCTGTAACAAGGCTCAAGGATACAAAAGATTGTTACTTCTTGATTTTTCTACCTTGCAAGAATGCTTGTCCCTCAACTCCAGCCTTGTTCATGGACATAAAGTACCCCCCCTTTTTTTATGGTTCCTAAAGTTTCATCTGGCTTCTCCACATTATAACAACTCTACACCAACCAGAATTTGCAAAATATCTTTTGAGTGCTAGTATTTATGCTAATCTTCATTTTTCACCACAATTTTCATATCTAAAGTAGTAAAACTCTTTTGGAATTTCTCTTTTATCTTTAAACACACACACACACATTTTTATCTGTTGCTAAAACAACAAATCCTCAGTGTGGACATAGCTTTACCATTTATGCCTGAGTCTTAAAGATATACTCAACCACTTTCTTGGGGTTCCCAAGTTGACATTAAAGACAGTTGAAATGCTTCTGATAATGGGTGAGGGTGGGGAAGCAATTACACTTGTTCAAAGAGATCTATGTATACCTATGTTCATAGCAGCACAACTTATAATAGCCCAATCTTGGAAGCAACCCAGATTCCCAGTGACTAAGAAAGTTGTGTCATATGTGCACAGTGGAATATTACTCAGCAGTAAAACTATGATGAAGTAATCTCCTTCACTTCAGTGTGGATTGGCCTTAAATAAATTATGTTAAAGGAGGAAAGTCAAAATGAGAAGGTTAACTACCAAATGATCTCACTCGTACAAAGGATTTAAGAAATATGGAAAGAAAAGGAAAATACACTTGCCCTCTTTCCCCAGAGTCCTTTATTTTGGTGCAACACATCAGACCTAATCCAACTTTTCCTTAGTGTTTTAGAGGAAGAGGGTAGCCTTGGAGTCTCTGTGCATGATGATGGAAAAGGACCTAAGTTAGAAGTGAGTGTTACAGATACTTAAAGTAGGGAGATGAGAAGTTATACCCACATGTCAACAACCATTAATTAATTTAATTTCATTAATTAATCTATTAATTCCCCCCAAAAGAAAGAAGGAATGAGAGAAAGTGGGAGCAGGCAATGGGAAAAAGAAAAAGGAAGAAGGAAAGAGATAGTAATCATTTTTCTCTGGAGGGTGCATTTCAAATTTAACAGAATTATCCTTGAGTCTAAACCCCCACCATTTCCTGTCATGCCTGATATTACCTACTAGCCTTAATCATGGCTCATGGTCAGGTATCAGACAGTCATGGGCTGCCCCAATACCCAGAGACTCTTAACATGGTTCTAACCAGTCAGTCTTAAAATTGTCCAGTCATACCTTGTTTCTTTCTGTGGAAACCTCAATAAAGGTGATGTCTGTTTTAGCCTTGACTAACTTTGTGTTTTCTGCCCATCACTTGACATATACCCTTGCCTTGCGTACTATGAATAGCAAACTACCTTTTCAGTATAGTCATCTCCTGATCAGTTGATGTTTCTCTATATAAGAGAAAATAAATAACATTTTCTATTAATAAACTTTAAAGTGAAACATGACTTTGGACACTAAAACTATGTTTTAGTTTCTTTGGGATATTGAAAGAATTTGTGTATCTTAGCATCACAGTGATAGGGTAACTTTATCACAGACTGTTTTTATCATGTGCACTTAATTTGGCCCATGTTCCACTGGAGAAGAATTAGACTCATTGTTTCATAGAGGTAAATGTCAAATAAATTATGGACATAATTTAAAAGCACCACAACACCTATTTGTGCCTTAGATAAATTCAAATTATAATCCAGTCACTTATTGAAACTGGTAAAATAAAATTAATCTGGTTCCCTTTTACAGTGAATACAGTTCTACTGAATTAGATTTATTTTTGTAAGATTCTGAATCTATAATGAAGTTTTTGATAATGTTTTCATGTATTTTTCAAAAGTCTTAATAACGCTACTGAGTACATTTCATAACATTTTGACTAGAAAGAACTACTGCCTACAAGAGTTTGGAAAACCAATTATTTCACACATCAAAAAATACTTAAAAAGTAGATAAAATACTCTCTGTTAAAATACATTCTATATTTGAAAAAATCAAGATACCCACTCACTCTGCATATTATATGAAACATTAAAACTTAAAAGGACAAAAGAATGTATACCTTTTAAAAAGTCATCAGTATCAAAATTTTTATCACTGAAATAAAATTCACTGGCTTCTCCAACTCATTTGTTGTGGTAGCACAGAAAAACAAAAACTTCAACATAACATTAGGGGAACAGTACAAACCTAGTGCTCATATAAAGGAAAGATACTGTTAATAAAAAAGACAGATGGAGGCAGCTTCATTCATGCCAGATGAGAGAAAGTTGTTTTGCTCTCTCACTTCCTGAAAATATCCAAATGGAAGAAAATATTTTTTAAAAAAATCAATATTCTTTCTATTTAAAGAACTCTCAAAAAAAGTCAGAAACTAATTGAATAGTACAAATGAAACCACTGAACACTTAAAAAACATATAAATACACACCATATTTTTCTATAGTAACAAAATATGCAAAGGGATTAACTCAAACTTTTATCTATTCAAACTGGTTTATGGGGAAATTGTCGGCTATATTATAGTTAATGAGTTGCTATGAAGTATGGGTTTTATATTAAATAAAAATAGACAACAAACAGTATAGCTATCAGAAAGGAAATTGGTTTTAATATATACCTTCATATTCATTTGTGTCAGTTGTTGAAGTAGTAAGTAACATATTTAAAGGGTGCTTATATCCTTTTTTTAAAGATATAGCCAATCTCTATAATAACCCTTATTAGAATCACTAAACACTCAAGGTTAACTTGGATCTCCACTAAGATCCTACGTGTACTTCCTCCCTAACTTGAGGCCAGAGTCCAGAAACCTAACACCAGTTTGGATACAAGGAATGACACTTTAGCAACTTGGAGTAAGCCCAAGCTTATCATGTAAAGAAGGGGCTAAAGCTGAAAAAAGGCAAAAGACTTGCTCAGGTAACGATGGCCTTTTAAGTCACTGCCAGGCCATACCATCATCTGGGGGCCTAGTCAAGGACTCCTTGGATTTCTCCATGGATTCAATGGGCCTGGACAACTAATAGATCCTTCTCTCCACCAACACTGGTCACTTCCATCAGGAATGTCATGATAAGCCCTCTTATAGGCTTCTTCAGGACAGTACCCTCACTATGAATTAGCAATGGTAAGAACTGCCCCACTCTCTAAAGGAAGGTTGCAAGCCCCCCATTCTCTACCTGCAGTGATGATGCTTCATGAGCGGTAAAGCAGGTCTATGGTTTTGGTCTCGGTCTCTCTCTCTCTCTCTCTTCCCCTTCTTTCTCACCCCCCCGACCAGTTCCTCTCTGTTCTGTTAAGTAAAATAGAAAACAAAAAATAGGGAAAAAATGGCCACCTGGAGCAGTGAATTCATAGTGCCAGCACTGAGCCCCAGCAATAATCCTGGTGTCAAGAGAGAGACAAAGAGAGAGAGAGAGAGAGAGAGAGAGAGAGAGAGGCTGTTGTATGTGGCAAGAATTATTTTGAGATTTTTTATTTGTTGATATACTTAACTAAGGAACTGAGATAAATAAATAATTTTAATCTGATATATAGTAGGCATTTTGGTGCTTGTCATCTTCAAAATATGGTTATGCATACTTATATACATATATGAACTGATTATTTGGGTATATACCTCTATTGATACTTTTGGAGGAAAATGGTTTATTCTGAGTTATGTTCTATATTGATTTTCTGGTTGACAATAAAAGATGTTCTATGTAAGGCTTTTTCACTAAATCTTCATGTAAATCTTCCTTTCCCTTGATTTTCATGGTATTATTTTCATGGCCACATTTTCGTATTACTGGCTAATCTTGGGTAGGTTACCATAATTTCTGTGCCTCAAATTTGTTATAATGTTAAAGCAATTATATTATGTAATTATGTATTATAATGCTATATATTATTATATTTGTTGTATAAAATGAATGATACAAATATAAAAATAAAATAGCTTCTAGGGTATGCTGAATACTCAATTAAGTTCAATTTTTATATTTTATGGATTCATCCTTATGAACTTTGACTAAGATTGATAATAAATAGCAGAGGCTTTAAATTAATTTCATTTCCCCTCTTGCATAATAGTCAAATAAATATTTGAAATAAATATTTCAATTTAAACCTGGAAAGCAGAGTGATATAACATGATCTTAGGCCAATTTCCATTATTTGATACATACATATCTGGTATAAACTTGCTTAGCAAAGTTGAAACCCTCTAAGTTCATCGTCTTTTTTTCTGGTACACTGAATTAATGACAGACGACAATTTCCACTGTGAATTACAACAGTGGCTATTTTTGCTGTTGCCCGGTATGTAATCAATAGACAGGGGGTAGGGGATTGTAGTAACATTTGATCTCAGGTAAAGAAGAAACTTATTAATCAGCATAAGAAAATTTGTGACCTGCAGGGATGCAGAGGCTACATAGGCTCCTGTGCTAAATATGGGCCCCAGATCACATCGAAGGGGATTATAGTTAACAGTTTTTATATAGTTTTCCCATATCTGGAAGCTACTATTTTCCCTGATTCAGCTTACTGGTCCTTTTTCCAACTATGACATCATCTTTCTAGATAATACCTTGGGTCCACCTGCATGTTAGCTGTCAGATTCAAGCAAAAACTAGTAAAGTCATGGGTCTCTTGGAAAATACCTAAAATAGACCAACTAGCTTTTTCCAAAATGGAGACACCCCCACCCCCGTCTTCATCTGCAATATTCTTGCCTTTAGGTTCATGATTAGTTCATAGTTTGTTCTGTTTTATATCTTAACTCTTTTTCAGCCACCAGGTTCCAGATGCTACCATGATGCCAGCCTGACTTCCCTGGGTAGATGACTCCATCAGTGTGTCCTGGAGCCCTGCCTCCCAAGAGCCCTGCCCCACTAGGTAAAGAGGGAGAGAGGCTGGGAGTATGGATAGAGCTGCCAGTGCCCATATTCAGTGGGTAAGCAGTTACAGAAGTCAGACCTACCACCTTCTGCACCCCAAAATGACCCTGGGTCCATATTCCCAGAGGGATAAAGAACAAGAAAGTTTTCAAGGTAGGGGATGGGATACGGAGTTCTGGTGGTGGGAACTGTGTGAAACTGTACCTTTCTTATCCCATGGTCTTGTCAATATTTCCATTTTATAGATTTTAAAAAATTACCGTATCAAACATTTTGGTGTGTCAGTGACTAGTTGCTCATCAAACCCATCACCTTTCTCCATACTCCTTTCTTACTAGATATAACTATGTAAGTGAATTTTATTTTCTAGAACTTATACAGAAATGCTAATTATCACTTGAATTTCTACCAAATAATTCCTTTCCATGAGCAAATATATCTTCTCTGGCAGCAGTATGGGTGTTGATGCCTGAGGCAACATTCAAAATCATATGTTGATGCTGGCCGAATATGCATTATTCTAGATTTCTAACTGAGTAGATACCCACCACATGGTAAGTAAATAAATATTCTACTGTGCTAAGTCATTGAATGTTCTGGTTTTAGATGTTTCATTTATTGAAAGTTTTATAAGATGTGCATTTTAATGTACATGATTCACCTATGTACACTGTTAACACTGATACAATAAGATAACCTTGTGAATATGATGACACAATTCATCAGAAAATAAGTAACTAAAAGAGAACTGCATAGTAATTATCTAAAGCTACATAATTGACAGATCTTGAAAAAGTCAAAATTATCTCAATCTAGTATAGTGAAATGTGATGAACTTAGTGAAAGAAATAGTCCATGGAGAAAAAGACATATAATAATTAAAAAATGTTTTTAAAATGTTAAGAAGAACGTGGAGAGGAAGTACCAGAATACTACATTGGCAAATGCAATGTAAAGTATCAAATATGTGACCTCATATATGCATGTCATGAAAAATACTGCTAAGTCACATCCCATTCCATTATATCATAGTTTTGGAAACTATATTGCTTTAAGAGAAAGAGAGCCAAAGTTTTTGGTAAAACATGGTAAGACAAGTACTACATGGTATAGAGGTAAATGTTGTTCAAACTTAAAACTTAAATTTACACCTTGATTTTTTAATGGTGCACACATAAAACTGATAGGCTATAGTGTAAATATTTCTTTACTCTGGCTTTAAGGATAGGTTCTGCAAGCTGTTTGTAGGGTTCTGTAAGAACTCTGGAGGTTAAAACTGGGCAGGTGTAGGGAGACAGGATTTTGGTGGAGGGCAGGGTGACCTGCACACAAATATAGGTGTGAAAGTAAAACTTAGTAAAGCTTTTTCAAGTCAAAAATAAAAATACAAAGGATAGTCAAATCCTTGATAGGAAATTATATCAAATATTTTTTCTTATTTTATTTTATTTTATTTATTTTTTTTCAGTCACTGGGACTCAGTATTGGCACCATAAACCCACTGCTCCCAGCTGTAATTTTTTCCTTTTTAGTTTAATTGTTATTTGATAGGAGAGAGGAATTGAGAGAAGAAGGGGAGATAAAGAGGAAAAGAGAATGACAGAGAACTGCAGGACTGCTTCACCGCTCAAGAAGCAGCCCCCTGAAGGTGGGGAGCTGAGGCTCAAATCCAGGTCCTTGCACACTGTAACATGTGTGCTTTATGGTCAGAAGGTACATAACATTCATTTAGGAAATATTGCCACAGATTGTGGCAATTCTAGTACTTTTAGTAAATATTCAGTGGTATAATTCTTCCTGTCTTCAAAGATTAATTCCAAAACCTGGAGGCATTTGACAAATATTACATAGCATTTACAGCTATAAAATTCAAAGAAGATTGGGAGAGTAATAGCAGCTGTGTTTCCCTCCTCTCCTCTCCTCTCCTCTCCTCTCCTCTCCTCTCCTCTCCTCTCCTCTCCTCTCCTCTCCTCTCCTCTCCTATCCTCTCCTCTCCTCTCCTCTCCTCTCCCTGGTTAACTAGGAATATCAAAGAGATCACCTGGGACCACAAAAGCAGGACCTGACAAATCACCAGTGAGTGCAAACACGTGTGGCTCATGGACAGAGAGGAATCTAAGGAGAGATTCCTGGGGCTAAAGCCTGTATCTACTCCTGAGCAGCTGGTAACAGTCCAGCAGTTTTCCAGTTGAGGTACCACCTACAATCTTTTTTACAAACAAAAAGAATGCTGAGGGGCAGAAAGGACTCCCCTAAGGCTCACCAAATGCAACTGTGAATCTTCAATGCTACTGCCCCTTGGAGGCTGGAACAGCAGCTGGGAGGCCCTGTGCTCATATAAGGAGGCAAAGAACTGGCTGGGAGATTCAGGAGAAGGTCTACACCTCGGTGGACTAGAGTTGGGGCTGTATAGTGGGACACTTTCCACATTGTCCTCAGGATGAATTAGGAGACACAGTGAATAATTGTCATAGAACTCACAGAGTATAAACAGGATTTGTTTGGAAACTCACATTGACAAGTAGTGCTGTCCAGCTTGGTTCTGGCTGTTGGGGGAGCAGCTGAATTGAACCCAAGAATCTGGATGCTTGGGGGTATAGTGGGAGTCTCTTTGCATAACCACTGTGCTATCTCTCCCCAACCCTGATTTACTTCTTGATAAGGGGTGAGTGATTAAGCTAAAAAGCCTACTTAAAGTTAAAAAGCCTCAGGCTCCCATAGCCTACAAAGAAAAAAAGAACAAAAGAGCCTTTAACAGCCACTGGGCTTCAACTCAAGGGTTGAGGTAACATTGAAACAACCATTAATTTCCATAACTATAACTCTTTAAGTACCTTACTTAGACACAAGTCAATCCAGGCAAGAGTGATCAGGAGATTGAAAAGTACTGAGAGAAGGACTGCATAACACACTATATACAATGGTTAAACCAAGAAGAAACATTGGAGAAATGAACCAAGACAAAAGCTCAGCTTAAAGTCCCCCACTAAAGTGGAATCACAAGAATGAGGTTAACATCCAAACACTAATTGAAAAATTAGTCACAGGAGTGAGGAAAGAGTTTGCAAGTAAAGTCATCAGAAATGGGGAAACAACAAATGAGACTCTGAAAGAATACACTATCTCCAAATAATAAGAGATCTGAAAGCTGAAATAGCTCAGCTAAGAGCACAACTAGCTGAACAAGCTACAGTATCAGAGCACAGTAAGTAAGTAGCTGAGCTACAGAAAACAACAGAGGGGAGAGAGAATAGAATAAATGAGGCAGAAAACAGAATTAGCAAGATGGAGGACAAATTAGAGAAAATTAAGAAAGAAGTAAGAGATCTCAAAAAGAGATTAAGAGATACTCAAAACAACAACAGAGACATGTGGGATGACTTCAAAAGAAAGAATATATGCATTATTGCCTTACCAGAGGAATAAAGAGTGTGGGAGGTTGGGGGGGGGGGAAGCATTCTACAGGACATACTAGCTAAAACTTCCCTAGTCTAGACAATGTAAAAGACATAAAACTTCAAGAAGCCCAGAGGGTACCAAACAGAATTAACTCAGACTTAAAGGCACCAAGACACATCATATTTAGGATGAAAAGGAATAAGGATAAAGAATGTCAGGCATGGAGTCTCAAATCTTCAGCTTCATTACTCTGGTGAGACCTTTCCGAGCTCTCAGAACTACTTAGCTCCATTTCAAGTGGTGTACTTCTTTTTTTTTTTTTAAAGGATAATGTTTTTTTTTTTTTTTTTTAATATTTATGTATTCCCTTTTGTTGCCCTTGCTGTTTTATTGTTGCAGTAGTGGTGTACTTCTTAACAAAACCTCAAAACCTAGCTATAGACCAGGACCCATATATAGGGCATATGTACATGTATCCATAAGTTAGGGAAAAATATATACCTTTAAGCCAAAGTGCACAATAATTTGCAGTGAGTCAATAAATGAAGCAAGAAAGTATAAATAACTAAAAAGACACCTTAAAGTACCTAATGAAACAGTTTCTACTTAGACTTAAATACCCTCCTCAACTACCTCCTAATACACTTCCCCCAATCACTCCAAAGGTAACCATGTCAGATCACTCCGAAGCTAATCATGTCAGACAAAGTGAGGACTACAAAAACTGAATAAAGGCAAGAGACTGACATATTTTAATGATGACTCCTTAGTCATTATCAGGTAACTCCATTTACTGGGGCCCTAGTCAGGAAGCCCCAGGGTTCCCACACAGACAAGATGGGCCTAGACCTCTAACAGAGCCTTCTCGCCACTGTCACTGGTCATCTCCATCAGGAACAACACAATTGACCTCTTTATGGGTCCCAATAGTATATTGCCTTCAATGTGGATCAACAATGGTAGGGAATGTTTCATTCTCGAAAGGGAGGTTGGACAATTTACTCTACCTACTACCAAGGAAGATGGGTCCCAGATTAAGTGCAGCCTGGAATGTTCCTAGCCATGACCACAGAATATGATCTCAGACTAACAGGGATGCAAAGGTCACATAAACTTTGTGTAGAATATGGGCTCCAGATCAAACCATGGGGCTTACAGTTAACAATATTTATATACTCGGCCCATTATTTGGGAGCTACTCTCTTTCCTGATCCAGATTTCTAGTCCTTTTTCCAACTATGACACCATTTCCCCAATCAATAACCTGGGTCCACCTGTATATTAGCTATCAGATTCTGGCAAAAACTAGTAAAGTCATGGGCCCTCTGGAATATCCCTAAAAAAGACCTAATAGGCTTTTCCAAAATGGAGATCCCAAATCTTCATCTGCAATATTCTTGCGTTTAGTTCATGATTAGTCAGCAATTTGTTCTGCATTATATCTTAACTTTTTTTTCAGCCACCAGGTTCCAGATGATACCATCATGCCAAACCGACTTCCTTGGGCAGAGGGCCCCACCATGTGTCTTGGAGCCCTGCCTCCCCAGATCCCTGCCCCACTAGGGAATGAGAGAGACAGACTGCGATTACGGATCGACAAGCATGCTCAGCATAGAAGCAATTAAAGAAGCCAGGCCTTCCACCTTCTGCAGTCCATAATGATCCTGGGTCCATGCTCCCAGAGAGATAAAGAATAGGGAAGCTATCAAGGAAGGGTATTGGATATGAAGCTCTAGGTTTGGGCACTGTGTGGAAATATACCCCTCTTATACTGTAGTCTTGTCAATATTTCCATTTTATAAATAAAAAAATGAACAAAAAAGCCTGAAGGCTGGACGAGAAAAACAAAGAAACATCTACAAAGGAAAACTCATAATATTAGCAGCAGATTTCTCCACACAAACACTACAGGCCAGAAGGGAATGGCAAGATATCTATTGAGTACTCAATGAGAAAGGCTTTCAACGAAGACTACTGTATCCCCTTAGACTGTCATTCAGACTAGATGTACAAGCAACAGTTGAAGGAATCAACTATCCCCAAGTCTGCCCTGAAAGAAGTTCTGAAAGGTCTCCTATATACAATCAGATCACCATAAATATGACACATATCAGAACACTCTAAAAATCAACAATAATGGTGTTAAAGTAGGTTCATCTATAATATCAATAAATGTCAATGGATTAAATTCACCTATTAAAAGGCACAGAGTAGGAAAATGGATCAGAAAACTCAACCGAAACATATGCTGTCAGCAGGAATCTCTCCTAACTCAACAATACAAACACAGACTCAAAGTGAAAGGATGAACAACTATCATATAAGCTGATGGATCACAAAAAAGGAAAGGACCAGCTATTCTCATATCTGACATGACAGACCTTAAAATAAAATAAATATAGGGATGGACATTACTTAATGTTCATAGGATCAGACAATCAAGAGGACTTAATGACTATTAACATCTATGCATTCAATGAGAAGCCATGTAAATACATCAAACATCTACTGAAAGAGCTACAATGACATATTAACAGCAACACAGTAATAATAGGGGACTTAAACACACCACTCTCTCAGTTTGACAGATCATCCAGGCATAAAATCAATAAAGAAACAAGGAAGCAAAATGAAGAGATGGATAAACTAGAACTATTGGACATTTTCAGGATCGTTCACCCCAAGAAGCTGGAATACACATTCTGTTCAAGTCCGCAGGGGTCATTCTCAAGGACAGATCATATGTTAGGCCAGAAAGACAGTGTCAACAAATTTAAGAGCACTGAAATCATCCCAAGTATCTTCTCAGACCACAGTGGAATTAAATTAACACTTAAAAATAAACAAAAAATTAGTAAAAGTCCTAAAATGTGAAACTCAGCAGTACACTTAACAACTACTGGGTCAAAGAGGAAATAAAGGAAGAAATCAAAATGTTTTGAGAGTTCAATGAAAATGAAGACAAACTACCAAGCATTTGAGACACAGCTAAGGCAGTACTTGGAGGGAAGTCCATAGCCATACAACCACACATTAGGAACCAAGAAAAAGTAGATAAACAACCTGATTACATACCTTAAAGACCTAGAATAAGAAGAAGAAGAGCAAAGGAACCGTAAAGCAACAAGAAGAACAGATAAAGTTAGGGCAGAAATAAATAACATTGAAAATAAGAAAACCATACAAAAAATCAACAAAAGTAAATGTTGGTTCTTGGAAAGAGTTAACAAAATCGACAGACCTTTAGCCAGAATTATAAAACAAAAAAAAGAAGACCCAAATAAGTCAGATTGTAAATGAAAGAGGAGATATCACAACAGACACCACCACAGAAATTCAAAATATCATGTGAGGCTTCTATGAACAACTATATGCCACCAAGCTAGAGAACCTGGAAGACATGGACAATTTCCTTGATACTTATGAACTTCCAAAATTAAATAAAGTGGAACTAGAAGATGTAAACAGGCCAATCACAGCCAAAGAAATTGAAACAATTGTTAAAAACTTTCCCAGGAATATAAGTCCTGGACCAGATGGTTTTACAAACAAATTCTATAAGACCTTCAAGGAAGAGTTAAGCCCTCTACTTTTAAAAAACTTCCAGAAGATTGAAGACACAGGACTACTCCCTTCCAGCTTCTATGAAGCCAACATTACTCTGATACCAAAAGCAGACAGGGATACAACAAAAAAAGAAAACTACAGACCAATATCTCTGTTAAACATAGATGCTAAAATATTGAACAAAATTCTAGCTAGCCTGATATAGCAGTATATAAAAAAGATTTTTCATCATGACCAAGTGGGGTTTATTCCAGGGATGCAAGCTGGGTATAACAGATGTAAATCAATCAACGTGACCCACGATATCAATAAATGCAAGACCAAAAACAACATGGTTATAGCAACAGATGCAGAGAATGCCTTTGATAAAATCCAACATCCCTTTATGATCAAAACACTTACAAAATGGGAATAGATGGAAAATTCCTGAACATAGTGGAGTCTATATATAGCAAACCTACATCCAATATCATACTGAATGGTGAAAATCTCGAAGCATTTCTCCTCAGATCAGGTACTAGACAGGGCTACCCACTATCACCATTATTATTCAACATAGCATTGGAAGTTCTTGCCATAGCAATCAGGCAGGAGCAAGGAGTTAAAGGGATACAAATTGGAAGAGAAGAAGTCAAACTCTCCTTATTTACAGATGATATGATAGTATATATAGGAAAACCTAAAGAGTCCAGCAAGAAGCTTTTAGAAATTATCAGAGTATATAGTAAAGTGTCAGGATACAAAATTAACATATGAAAGTTAGTGGCATTCCTTTATGCAAATACTACGCTGGAAGAAGTCCAGAAATCAATTCCCGGTGGAGGAGAACCTAAGAATTCTATGGGTTAGAGTGTTATGTGGAAAACTGAGAAAAGTTACACATGTACCAACTATTGTATTTTACTGTCAACTGTAAACCATTAGTCCCCCCCTAAAAAAAGAAAGAAAAATAGGAAAATATAGGTAGATAGATAGATAAATAGATATATAGACAGACAGTTATACAAATAATAATCTGCCCATATCTGTGACCTCAGGAGAATCACTGCAATTTCCAGTGGAGGGAATGGGAACACAGAACTCTGGTAGTAGGAATGGCGTGGAATTGTACTTCTATTATTTTGTAACTTTGTAAATCACCAATAAAAATAAGCTTAGAGATGGGGGGAGCTTTTCTTCTGTGTGCTGTGAGGTACATATCAAGGTACAAATCGATACTCCCCAAATTTACATATCAATGCTATGGAATATTTTTGTATACAAAAAACATAATATAACATAATAAAGCATTTTACATCATCCTTTCAAAAGAAAAAAAAAGATTGTGGATAGGGTCTACTTAAATTTTATTTATTTTAATATAGCTACTATGAAATCACTTGAGTATTTAGCTTGAGTTTTCAAACATTATAACTATAAGCAACTTGTTAGTAAATTGGATAACAGTGAATTAAGTGTTACTGGCAGTCTAACACATTATTTATCTCTTTCGAGGTTGACAGAGTTCAAATTGCCTTCATTTGTTGAACAATATACTGTGGAAACTGAGCTATGTACCTATTAAGGTGATCTTTCACTTGCATTTTTGCAAAATTATCAAACTGGTGTGCTTTCTAGGTGCTTGGGAGTTGTAAAAAGAGGTTGCGAAGTTTTTTTTTTTTTTTTTTTTTTTTTTCTGATAGATAAGCCTGGGAGCATGTAGTAATAAATGAAAGAAGGGAAGAAGTTTGTCAGTGAAAAAGATGGAATTGGGCTTTGTATCTCCAAAAGAACAATCTTACACACAGTAAGAATCTTGGAAGTACACATAAGTGCATTAATCTCCCCCACATTCACCAGTACAGCAAGCAAGCTAGAGGCTGCTCTTTTGATAAATGGTCAATACTTCAGCATGGTACTAGCCAAGGTACCCTGCTGTTGCTAGTTAAAAGTCTGAATTTCAGGGAGTCAGGCAGTGGCGCAGCAGGTTAAGCGCACGTGGTGCCAAGCACAAGGACCAGCGTAAGAATCCTGGTTCGAGCCCCCACTCCCCACCTGCAGGGGAGTCACTTCACAGGCGGTGAAGCAGGTCTGCAGGTGTCTTTCTCTCCTCCTCTCTGTCTTCCCTTCCTCTCTCCATTTCTCTCTGTCCTATCCAGCAACGACAACATCAACAATAATAACTACAACAATAAAAAAGGGCAACAAAAAGGGAAAATAAATAAATATAAAAATATATTTAAAAAAAAAGTCTGAATTTCAATTAAGCAGCAAATCTTCATGGTCATACATCTAAACAATCAGTTAATAATCTAATTTCCTACAGTTCTGAAAGACTAATTTTTTATAGTTATTTCATTTAAATAGATCATTTAAAAAGAAAAATAATCCTACTGGAGTAAAGGAATATTGTTTTTAAATGAAACATTAAATGCTAAATAATTGTTTTATGTTTTTAGTAGTATTCCTATATGTAACAAATATACTGTCTCAGTATATGCAGTAAATATATGAACATATAATCTAAATCGAAACTCTGTTGACTTGTTTATACACTCAAATATTCTACTCAGAATTCTTTTCACACATCCTTTTCTTGAAAACATTTTAAAATTTATGAGCATTCAAACACTGATCACACTGAAATAATATTAAACATTCCATTTTCTTCTTTTTTATTAGTGATTTAAAAATGGTTTACAATATTATAAAATAATAGAATACAGGTCAACATCACTCCCACCACAAAAATACTGTGTCCCTCCCCTACCCAAGGATAACCACCATAGTTCTCTCAAGTTCTTAGATATAGGATGACTTTTTTATTTTTTAAGTTCATGTGTTTCAATTCTATATAATTCATATATGAGTGAAATAATCTGGTAGTTGTCCTTCACTTTGTTTATTTCACTAAGCACAATTACTTCCAATTCCATCCACTTTGTCTCAAAGGACACACTATAGTATTGTTAAATTTCTGAGTAGTACACCATTGAGCACATGACACATAACAACAAAAAACGATTACTAGCATTTCTTCTCTCTCTTGTTCTTGCTGTTTTCTTTTGTATTTATAAGACTGAAATGAGTAATTTTTATTCCATTTTTAAAGGCTGCTCACCCCCCACTTGTTACTCTATCAAAGTATGTCTCACGAAATCTCCCCACCCGACCCTCCCCAGTTATTTTAAGGTCTTAATCAGGAAAACGAAAAGGCATGTGCCAGAAAAGCATATGAGTCATTAGGCCAAAGATGGCTGACTCCATGTGGAAACTGATGCCTATTTTCATTCACTACTAAGGCCCCACCTTCATTTCTTTTCTAAGTCACTCCTAGAACTATTATAACTTTCAGATGCCCTTCTTTTTCCCTCTTCCCTCTCATGAAAGGGAAACAAGGTCTGACTTCCTCAGGTTTTCTCCAAATTATCTTCCTTCTCAATAATGGACAAAAACAATGGTTTCTGATCTCGAAAGGTCCACGTTCCACTGGAACTGGGGTTCAAGGGCCCTCTATTCCTAATCTTTCCCTAATACTCCCCCTTCTGGGTATATGGACTAACATTCTTCTAGGGTGTAGAAAGAAGGAGTGATGACTTCCATAACTACTTCTCTGGTAGATATGGCCATTTTCTGGTGATCTATACCTCAGCCCATCTCACCCTTTCCCTTGTGGGTAGGGATCTGGAGAGGTGTGGTTCTGGACAGATGACAAGTTGGCAAGATCATCTGCCCAGGAAGGTCAGCATAGGATCTTACTAGCACCTGGAAATTGGTGGTTGAGGCTACAGTGCTTTTTCAGATGTTTCAGCTGTAGTTTGAGAAAGTTTGCTAAATTCATTAGTTGTAAATCCCTGTTTTTGGAATGACTTTGAGTCTGCTGTTAGTCTATGGCCACACCTCCCAGAGTTCAATGTTCTATTTGTGTGTGTGTGCTACAAAATGTCCAGATAGATTTTTCTTGGAATATTTTATTTTCAGTAACTATTAGTAGATGCCTAACTAGCCAGTTAATAGAGGATTCATCTGAGGAATCTGTGCAGCTTTGGGGAACATTTTAATAATGTAAGAGAAAATATAGGCAATTTGATAGGCTTTATCTATCTCATATAAGATTTCAAAGCAATTTAAATTTATGAGGCAACAAAGCCAAATCAATACAACTTTAAAGCCACAGATAAAGTTGTCTTAACAGATCCATTATTGGAGTAAAATATAATTTTCTCTGTTCGGAGTTTTAAGAATAAAACGATACTCCTAACAGGAATTGCAGCTTTGCCTATATTAGTGAAATTCTACCATTATAAAGTGATACTTTTATCAGTTATTTAGAATGCAAAAATTTCTTCCATCATTAAAAATAATGCTAGCAATTGCCTTGAAGAACTCTAAACTATTTCATTAGGGTGGCTGTGTAATTTCGATAAAAACAAAATCATGTTATGTTAGTTTGCAGAGTTAGGGCCTAATGTACATGTGACTCCACAGTTTCCAGGTCACTTTTTTCTTCATTTTATTTTAAGTCAAGAGAGACAGACAGAAAGAGAAAGAAATAGAAAGAGGGAGGAATACCACAGCACCACTAATGAAGTCTCCATAGACTGGTGCTGGTGATAGAAGGTAGGGCTTCCCACACTATTGTTTGTGCTAGCTATCTTCCATCCATACACATGCCGTTTTTAAGTTACTTATGTATCAACTCAGGTTAGTTACTATGTTTTAGACATAGGATTACAAGAAGAACAAGTTTGGAATTTTGATTTAGAGTGTTCTAAGACTTGCTGAGCAGGGTGAAAGCATGTTAGAGACATCTTGAGGCTAACTCAAAACTGAATGCAAATGAGTTTGATTCCAAGGTTAGAGAGTTTTTACTCCTTTATAATAAAATCTCCAACATATTTGTTGTCTCCAAACAAGTTCTGAAAAAATAAAATAATAATTTAATATTATAGTCAATATACCTTTTAAAGATATTTTTGTTAAATACTAGGCACTTCATTTTCTCTTTTAAATTGAGGATGTTGTTATGCATTCTTCCTTTGGATATGAGTACTATTTTAAGTCTAACTTGGCCTAATTCATTCTATCCATACGGAACGTGTTGAATTCTATGGGTTCTAAAAATACAGGGCTATTACACTAATCACAGCTAGCTACACTTTCTAATGAACCAACAAAGCTTAATTTGATGATTGGGCTTAACTCATCAAAGTGGAATTACAAATTTTATTACTTGATTAGCTGCTATTAAAATAATATACATTCACATTTCCAAGAACACTTTACTATGGTGAAAAGAAAATATTTAAGTATTGATTACATCAATTGGGGAAATGACTATTTGGGAATCTTACAATTCTAAGAAGCTACAATTCTGTGAAATTTTTTAACAGAACTGGACTATAAATTTTTCTTTGTGAAGAAACATATATCTGATAACAAGTAGTCTTTTAAAAATTAAGATTTTTATTTTTACATTACTTATGCATTTCATAACTGAGACATAAGAAACTAATGTGTTGAAGTAGATATAGAAGTAAATGTTTACAACAGAAATACAAATATAATACCAAAACAATAAGTTACATATTTGTATCAGATTGGAAAAACAAAGGAAGAGATAAAAGAGAAAAGAGAACGGGAACTATTTTACAAACAAGAAAGATGATAAAATAAAAAAAAATGATATAGTAGACACCATGCCACAAATATCAGTAAAGGTTAAGTGCCAAGCCGAAAAATAATATATAAAGGCCAGAAAAATTGAACAATTTTATTAATATTATTTTGATTTGATAGGACAGAAAGAAGTTCAGAGGGGAATGGGCAATAGGGAGGGGGAGAGAGAGAGAAAGAAAGACACCTAGAGACCTACTTCACTGCTCATCAATACAGGTGAAGCCCAGGGACTTGAACCTTGGTTCTTACACATGGTAACAAGTTCTCTTAACCAAGTATGCCACCATGCAGACCTAGAATGTTCTTAATGTATGTCCTATAACTTAATATGTATTCTTTCTGCCTCATAGTGTCTCTTAGGCATAGAGAGAAGGCAGGTGTCAGGAGATGAATCTCCAGATATCTTTCTCTTGTTAAAATATCTTTATTTTTATTGGACAGAGACAGAGAAATTGAGAGAAGAGCAGGAGATAGAAAGGGAAAGAGACACCTGCATCCCTGCTTCACTACCTGTGATGCTTTTGCCCTACAGGGAGAAACTAGGGGCCTGAACCTAGGTGCTTGAGCATTGTAATATGAACATTTAGCCAGGTGTGCCATTGCCTGACTCCTCTAGATATCTCTTTATCTCTTCATGTATGAATGAATGAATGTCTCACTCATGAAAGATTTTAAGACTCTCAGGTAAACTGAAAAGAAAAACTAATGAGAGAGAGAGAGAGAGAGACAGAGACTACAGAATTGCTCAGCAGCTCTGGCTTATGGTAGTGTTTGAGAATGAAGCTGGGACTTCAGAGACTCAAGCACCAGTCTTTTGGATAGCCAGTGTGCTTTCCTGCCAGGCTTCAGGCAAGCTTTTTAAAATTATTTCCACTTCAGATACAATGAGAGAGAGAGAGAGAGAGAGGCTGAAAACAGTACTGTTCTACTACTTGTTGAGCTTCCCTTGGTGCAATCATGTTCCCTTTAGACACCAGGGCTCAAAGCTGAGTCCTCACACATGTGAAAGCATATTCTCTACTAACTTGGTACCTGATTAGGAAATAATTTAAAGAGCACTTTACAGAAAACAAAATTTATTTTAAAGTATTTACAAAATACTATTTAAAGTTCTAATCTTTACTTAAAAAATCATGAAAAACTATCATCTAAAAGCATTCTTATTCTAAAACATTTTTTAAAAACCTGACAATTTGTTTCACAATCTTAAAAGCAATTTTTTTTACTATCATTATGTATTGAATAGAGACAGCCAGAAATTGAGACAAAGGGGGAGACAGAAACTGAGAGAGACATAGAGATACTGGCAGCACTGCTTTACCACTCTTAAAGCTTTGGCCTTGCAGATGGGGACCAGGGGCTTGAACCTGAGTCCTTGCACATTGTAACATGTGCGCTTAACCAGTTGTGCCACCACCCGACCTCTAAAAGTAAATTTTGATAGCTTAAGTTTGCAAAATTATAAAAATTTGGATATTCCAAAAATGAAAACAAATAAAAAAAAACTGTTTAGAATGAAAGAAACTATGTACTTACCATCATGATTAGGATTTCCTAGTGTCCATGGCTCATCTGAGTCAAAATGTGTATCTCCCCCAATTCCTGGTCCAGGGAAATAGGCATGTGCCAAAAACCCTCCCTCTCCATCAAAGGGAGAACTGTCTCCATGAAAGCCAGATGCAAAAATAATGGTTATATCCACATCACGTTTCCCATTTTCTAATTCACTGTAGGGAACTTCTTCAAATGTCAGAGGCGTTACATTCTGCCACACATCAAAGGCACGGCGAATAGCTTTACGGGTCTCAGGATCTCCTACTTTGGGAGTCACATTCTTTATGCTGAAATTTAGAAAAAAGGAATTATTTTATTAAAAAGGAATTATGACTTTCTTATCTATCTAGTCTGACTTATTATAGCTTTGTTCTAGTGGACTGAGAAATAAATTAGAAAAAATAGTTTTATATTCGATAGGACAGAATTTATTTCATTTCTCATGTGTCTAATGCTAGATTTCACTATGCTGGGGTCATTTAATTCATAGCAGTACAGTCACTATTCATCTACTAAGGCTAGAACTGACAAGATCTCTGAAGAATGGGTAACAGTGGGGTAACTGATCAGTCAGTCACTTTACCTTCTGGGTGATGATCAGAAGGTAGCTTTGCCCAATGATTAAACAGGGGCAGTACTTATAAGATGAACTTCCTACTTCTTTCTGATTGCAAAAACATTTACGGATATACCACTGTATGTAGACATGTTACTTTTAAAGTATGATTTCTGCCCTTGACCTATAAATGCTAATTTGACAAGTATATGCTAATTTTTTCAGTAGTTTAAGGAAAAAGACTATTATAATTTTTGATATTCTTTCATTTCCTTATTATACAGTTAAGTCATCCTAGTTAAAATCAGCAATGTGAGTAAATACTTTTAAAGAACAGTTTTAACAACTATGTGAATTTAAAGTATTTTGGTTTTATTTAACTTTTTTGTCTTGATGCACATTAATAGTATCTTTAACATCTATTCTCTAATGGAATCTCAGTAGCGCTTATATTTGCATGTTTTAAATGACTAAAAGAAGTTAACTTATTTCATAGCATCTTATTTTCCACTTGTATCCCTTCTTCAATGAAGTGTCTTTAAAAATGGTAAGTACCAGGCTACCCCATCATCGGGGTCCTAGTCAGGGAATCCTGGGATTTCCACATAGATATGATGGGCCTAGACCTCTAACAGATCCCACGTTCTACACCAATACTATCAAGAACATCATAAACCCTCTTGTGGCCTCTACAAGACCTTGCCCAGTGTAGAACAACAATGATAAAAACTGCCCTACTCTCTGGAGGGAGGCTGTATCAACATACTCTGCCACTCAAGGAAGACTGATCCTGAAATGATTGCAGCCTAGAATGTTCCTAGTCATGACTATGGAATGCGGGCTGAGATTAGCAGAGGTGCAGAGGCTGCACAGGCTTCTGTGCTAAATATGGATAAACATGGGTCCTAGATCAAATAGATGAGGTTTATAGTTAATACTATTTATATATTTGCCCCATATTTGGAGTTATTCTCTTCCCTGGTCCAGCTTTCTAGTGCTATTTCCAAATCTGACACTATTTTCCTAGACAATACTTATAGCCCACCGGCATGTCAGCTATCTGGACTAGGCAAAAATTAGTAAAGTCTTGGGCCCATTAGGATATACCTAAAATGGACTTCTGAGCTTCTTCCAACATAAAGACACGAAATCTCATCTGCTCTATTATTACCTTTATGTTCCTGTTTACTAAACAATGTATTCTACTCTCTATATAATGCATTTCAGCCATCAAGTTGCAGATGCGACCATGATGCCAACCTGACTTTCCTGAGCAGACGACCTCACCAATATGTCCTGGAACCCAACCTCTCTAGAGCCCTGTCCCACTAGGCAAAGATAGGTACAGGCTGGCGCTATGGATTAAACTGTCAACACCATGTCCAGTGGAGAGCAATTATAGATGCCAGACCACCCACCTTCTGCTCCTCATAAAGATCTTTGGTTTATACTCCCAGAGGGATAAAGAATAGGGAGGCTTCCAATGGAGGGGACGGGATGGGGGAACTGTACCCCTCTTACCCATAATCTTGTTAATCATTATTAAACACTAATAAAAAACAGGTGACATATAAATGTATAATCTGCATAATTTAATGTAATATAATAAAATTTATAATGTGATAGATACCAATATATAATAATTTATTATATAAGTGGATATATCCTTTTTTTTTGCCTCCAGGGTTATTGCTGGGGCTTGGTGCCTGCACTAAGAATCCACTGCTCCTGGAGGCTGTTTTTCCCCATTTTTGTTGCTCTTGTTGTTATTATTATTGTTGTTGCTGCTGATGTTGTTGGGTAGGACAGAGATAAATCAAGAGAGGAAGCGAAGACAGAGAAGGGAAGAGAAAGATTAACACCTGCAAACCTGCTTCATCACTTGTGAAGTGACCCCTCTGCAGGTGGAGAGCTGAGGCCTCAAACCAGGATCCTGCAAGGTCCATGTGCTTCACACCATGTACACTTAATCCACTGTGCTACCACTCAGCCCCCCAAGTGGATAGATCTTATATTAACATATTGTATATAATTTATATTAATTTAATTATAATTTAAGTTTTCATAATTTATAAGAACATTATATGACAAGTTTTTTATTCATTAATTCATTCATTATTGTACAAAGGCACAGAGAAAAATTCAGAGGGAATGGGGAAATAGGGAGAGAAACACCTGCAGCCGTGCTTCATCACTCATGAAGCTTTCCCCTTGCAGGTGGAGGCCTATGGCTTGATTCTGGGTCCTTGCATACTGTAATGTGAGTGCTTAATCAGGTGTGATACTGGCTGGCCCCGCTGAGAGTCCCTCCTTTGTATCTCTCTTCCTGACCTTACTTCTAGATGCCAGTCTTTTTATTCAGTCACCTTACACTTCAATGTTTCAGTATCCAATCCTCCCCTAATAGCTTTTCCCAAAGAGGAAACCTCAAATCTCATCTGCTATATCCTTCACATTCCAGATTATTCACAATTTTTTCTTCTTTATATTTTAATGCTATTTCAGACACGAAACTACAGATCCTACCATGATGCCAACCTGACTTCTCGGCAGACAACCTCAACAGTGTGTCCTGGAACCCCATCTCCCCAGAGCCCCACCCCACTAGGGAAAGATATAAACATGCTGGGAGTATGGATCAACCTGCCAAAGCCCATGCCCAGTGTTGGCCATCATTTCTCCTTTGGCTAATTCTGCTTCTGTTTCTATCCATGTTGGTCATCATGCCAGGTTTCCTTGCATTGCTTGATGCTGTGGTCTATTTACATAATCACTGTTTTGCCTGAGACCTGCCCTGCCTGCAGGGCATTGGTTTAATCCCCACTGGTTAGATGGAACTCACGCTCTTTTCCTTCTCTCTACCCACTCTCGTACATATTTCCTTTTTCCGGCCTGCCACTTCCGTCTCAGAAGGTATAAAGGCAGATTCTTTTTCTAATCAGTAAACATTGGATTGCATTCCCACTCAGCCGTGAGTTCCTGGTCGTCTCTCTCCCACCCAGCAGTCCAGTGGAGATGCAAGTACAAAAGCCAGACCTTTCACCTTCTGGACCTCATAATGATCCTGGGTCCATATTCCCAGAGAGATAAAGAATAGGAAAGCTTCCAGTGGAGGGGATGGGATATGGAACTCTAGTAGTAGGAAATGTGTAGAATTTTACCCCTTTTTTTCCCCCTATTTTTTGTCAATATTTTCTGTTTTATAAATAAATATTAAAAAATGCTAGTCCTGGGGGGTGTGACACAAAGGAAATATAGCATACCTTACCATGCACAAGAACCCAGGTTCAAGCCCCTTCTTGGTCCTCCTCTGCAGAAGAAGGCTATAGCAGCATTGAAATGATCCTGCACATGTCTTTCTCTTTTTATCTCCCTTCAACCTCAATTTTTCTCTATATCTACAAAAGGAGGGAAAAAAAGACCACCTAGAGCAGTGGATTTGAATAGCAATACAATGAATCCCATTAATAACTCTTGGTGGCACTTTAAAAAAAAGTGTTGAGGGATGAAAAAACTATACCATGCCATATTAATTAAATAAAACTGTAATTATTATATTAATTATATCAGACTATTTCAGAGCAACAAAATTTTAGGAATATAAGGGCATTTTCTAATGGCAAAGAAAATTCAGTTTCCATGGTGATATAACAAATCTTAATGTCTATGTGCTTAACAAGAGAGCAATAAAAATCAAAAGGCATACAAAATGATAGAGATGGGGAGGCAGGGCTCTAAGACATATGGTGGGTTCCTCTGCCCAAGGATGTTGGGTTGGCATCATGGTATCATCTGGAACCGGGTGGCTGAAAAAAGAGCTAAGATATAAAGTAGAACAAACTGTTGACTAATCATGAACCTAAAGGCAAGAATATTGCAGATGAGATTTGGGGGTCTCCATTTTGGAAAAAGCTAGTAGGTCTGTTTTAGGTATATTCCAGAGGGCCCATGACTTTACTAGTTCTTGCCTTGGCCTGACATCTAATATGTATATGGACCCAGGTTATTATGCCTTGGCCCATATTCCCAGAGGGATAAAGAATAGGGAAGCTATCAAGGGAGGGGATTGGATATGGAGCTCTGGGGTTGGGCATTGTGTGGAAATGTACTCCTCTTATCCTGTAGTCTTGTCAATATTTCCATTTTATAAATGAATGAATAAATAAAATGACAGAGATCTAAGAAATACAGATAATGATGTTAGAGCTGAAGATTTCAGCATCTAACTGGCAAACAGTGAAGACAGAAAATAGATAAGGACACAGATGTATCTATTAAAGTGATTAATTATATGGAATTCTTCTTTACTATTTCCTAGCTCTCTCTCTCTCTCTAATTTTTATTTATAAAAAGAAAACACTGACAAAAATCATAGGATAAGAGGAGTACAACTCCACACAATACCCACCACCAGAACTTTGTATCCCATCCCCTCTCCTGATAGCTTTCCTATTCAATATTTTCATCTGGGAGTATGGACCAAGGGACATTATGGGATGCAGAAGGTGGAAGGTCTGGCTTCTGTAATTGCTTCCCCACTGAACATGGGTGTTGACAGGTCAATCCATATTCACCCTGTCTCTCTCTTTCTCTAGTGAGGCGGGGCTCTGGGGAAGTGGGACTCCAGGACACATTGGTGGGGTCATCTGCCCAGGAAAGTCCAGTTGGCATCATGGTAGCATCTGGAACCTGGTGGCTGAAAAGAGAATTAACATATAAAACAGAACAAACTGTTGACTGATCATGAACCTTAAAGGCTGGAATAGTGCAGATGAAAATTTGGGGGTCTCCGTTTTGTAGTTAGTAGGCCTATTTCAGTTATATTCCAAAGAACCCATGACTATAGTAGTGTTTTTTGTTTGTTGTTGTTTGTTTTTTTCATGAGCCTGACATCTGATATGCAGGTGGACCCAAATTATTATCTGGGGAGATGATGTTATGGCTGTAAAAAGGACTGGAAAGCTGGATCCAAACATGGGAAAGGTGTATAAATATAGTTGACTGTAAACCCCATCGATTTGTATGTGGTTTGTTTACTAGTTCTGTTTTGTTTTCTGGGTTCAGGTGGTTTTTCTGTTTGTTTGTTTGTCTGTTTTGTTTCTTCTTTCTCTGTGTGTGTATGGGCATTTTATTTTTTACTATTATTTTTACTAGTAAGGCTATTGCTGAGGTGTCTGAAGTTGATCCCACTGCTTCTGGCAGCCATTTTCATCCCTTTTCTTCATTTGATAGAGGCAGTGAGAATTTTTGAGGGAGAGGGAGAGAGAGTGGGGAGGGGGAAGAGAGAGAGGTTGACTTGCATCAGTGCTTCACCACTTGCGATGCTTCCCTCCTGCAGGTCCTTACGCATGTTAACATGTACACTATAACACAATCAATAGCATATTTATGAATTTTAAAACATATTGGCAGTCAAAGCATTCTGTCCTGCTGTTGTTGGGCCAGACAATGGATTCTAGCTCTCTTTCGATAGCCAGTCCATGTCACCGTTTTCCTGCATAGTCCTCACCCACCTGCATCATTGGCTTCTGACTAAAACAGTGATCTTGTCTATTTCTTTTTCTTTTACTTTTTTTTTTTTTAAACAAAGCACTATACAGCTCCAGCTTATGGAGTGCTAAGGATTAAACATGGAATCTTAGAGCCTTGGGCATGAAAGGCCATTATGTTATCTCCTCAGATACCCTACCATTACTCCTAAAATAGAAGTTCAGTATATGACAAATTACTTATGACAAAATGGAAAAAAAATGGTAACCATTAATTCTTATACCTGTAAGTGATATGTTTGTGCTGCCACTTCTGTCCCGTTAATGCATATCGCTTTCGACGGATATTAAATTTGGAGCTACCTCTTGTTTGGTCAGGTACACCACACCGAGGCTTCTTCATCCAGCTGCAAAAGCAGTATTTTCCAGTTATTTACCATACTTATAGCATTTATTTCAAGGAAATCAATTGAAAAGTTAATCTGTAACAGTACTGATCAGTATGAAAAAATGCAAAGTAGAATATTGCCCATTTTATTGGAATTCATACTTAACTAGAAAGTTTTCCCTAAATGATCAAGAAACACTAGTTTATAACTTAGTTCTCTTAGACCATACATTTTCCTATTTATTTTGAGATGTTCCCAGAATTAGTCTTGAGATTTTAACCAGTTTATGCAGCTAACAAGATAATGTAACTAAAGTGACTGTGGAATCATCAGTCTTTGGTCTCATTCACAGAGATACTTTGAAAAATATATTATCACTGAGATCTCTTCTAGCTCTAATATTCAGTATTTTACAAAGTATTTTACACAGTCTTAGATCTCAGAAGTCAAAAAAAATTCCACTGTCTAGTTAACAGAGAAGTCAATTAATTTAATGAGATAATCCCCCCCCCTTTTCTTCCTCACTATCCCAGTATCCAAGTAACAATCATTTACTTGAGTTTAATACTAATAACAACAAAGTTAAAATACCTGGGTGTTAGTAATATTTAGAGAGTATTATGAATGCATGTTTAAGCATCTCAAATAAGGTTAAATATAGTTACATTTGTAAAGGAGAAAATGCTTTTTACTAAGTTTTACTACTAACACAGATATCTAACCTCTTTTGAAGAGTTTCTACTTAGCATTATCATATTTTATAAAGTCTTACTTTTTTTTTAACTAACAATGATTTTTGAAATTTTAAGGAGCTCCTAGTGACTTATAAAATGGCTTAAAGGGAGTCGGGCTGTAGCGCAGCGGGTTAAGCACAGGTGGCGCTAAGCACAAGGACCCGCATAAGGATCCTGGTTCAAGCCCTGGCTCCCCACCTGCAGGGGTGTCGCTTCATAAGCAGTGAAACAGGTCTTTCAGGTGTCTATCTTTCTCTCCCTCTCTCTGTCTTCCCTCTCCCCTCTCCATTTCTCTCTGTCCTATCCAACAACAATGACAACAATAATAACTACAACAATAAAACAACAAGAGCAACAAAAGGGAATAAATAAAAATAAATATAAAAAAATATTTATAAAAAAAATAAAAATAAATAATAAAATGGCTTAAATACATGTAGTTCATTAGCCCATTAAACCTAACAATTGCAAAACTGATACAGAATCTTCCTGGTATCCCATGCTTCAGCAGTGGAAACAATACAACAATCAATGTTTGCTATTATTCACCAGATACACAACAGTTTCCATAATCTTCATTTGTGAATAGTTGATTGTACAACTTACTATGTAAAAAAGTTATTTTTATGAAAATGCATGATATAAATTACATGTTACATAGATGAATCAACTAACGAGGTATTATAAGCAAAAATCCAACTTTATGAATCAATGAAAAAATCTTTTACTTTTAATGAAAAATGACACTTTTCCAATGAGCATGTTATGCTTCTCAAATTCTCCTGTTTTATTCTGTCCCATGTAATGATGTCCACTGTTATTTTACTAGACTTAACAATTTTCATACCAGTTTAAAATGTTTATCAAAGTCTCAGAAGCAATTTGGTGCACTGCACCAAAGTAAAAAACTCTGGAGTGGGCGTGAGGGTTCAAATCCTGGAACATGTTGGCAGAGGAGGACCTAGTGGGGGTTGTATTGTTATGTAGAAATGTTATGCATGGGGGCCAGGTAGTGGCACACCTGGATAAGCTCATACATTACAGTGCTCAAGGACCCAGGTTCAAGCCCCTGGTCCACAACTGTAGGGAAACTGTGAGGATATGGTTGAGCGTGGTGGAACCTCCCATTGAAAGATGGGTGCCTGAGGAACACAGTTTTCCTGTCAGCCTCTCTCTACCACAGATTGAGCATGGGAGAGAACGGCCTTCAGGTTCAGATTCACCTATCACTCTCTGCCTCACAGGGACTCTACATTCCCAATACAATAGCTTACTTCCTTGTCTTTAAACCAAATGGTCTGCTTATTCAAAAGCTACCAGAAGTTATCTTACCTGACCCATCTTCTCTCCACCCTCAGGACACCTCTCTGTCTGCTAGCCATTGATAACCCTACTTCCTCATTCCCAAAACAGCTCTCCTGCTAACACAGATGCTATCAGAGCATCTTTTCTCACTTTGTTCTTGTCCTTCTGTGTTGGTATGTTCCCTTCCCCCCGACCTCTGAGAAGAATTGGTTTGCCCCTTGCTACTTTCGTGCACATCTTTCTCCCTGCCCCCTATGCTAAGGACGGGCAGAGTCCCAGCAGCAGCAGCAGAGAGAGGATGAAGCACATGGTGTGGTGATTTGCCCATTCGTGAATAAAGATTAAACTGCAGCTTCTCAGCCCAGCCATGTGTCCGCGAGTCTCTGTTACTTGCCCGTGAAGCCAGCTGGGATAAAACAACATATGGCGCCCACATGGACCTGACCTGCGCATCTCTCAGTTAAGTGAAGACAATTTGGCTACCTATGCACTATGGCCTTCTCTTCTGCTTGTGAAGAGATTTCCAAAGGCATCTGCCCTCTCTTCACGAGACTGTTTTGCTGTTTCTGGAACATTTATCTCTGGACCACTCTGTGGTTTCCGCCCAATGCCAGCCTGCAGGAGCCCAATGCCAGCCTGCATAAGCCGGCTTTCCACCGCGTGGCGCGGGGCATTGGGCGCCGGCTCCCTCCACGCTGTTCGGCCGCTGGGAGTAGGGCAGCAGACATGGCAGGGCCATGGGGCAGGGTCGCAGCAGCCTATCCTGGCCGCCACCCCGGGGCACCTCGGCCCGCGCCTTCTGCATGGCTGGCCCGCCCGCCCTCGTGCTATGAAGTCTGGACAGATCCCGGTCCCCCCGGAGACCTCGGGCTCCCTGCCAAAACTGGGCCCCCTGGCTGAGATCTCCAGCTTGGGTCTGAAGGCAGACGAGCGAGAATACGCAGAGATTCGTGCAGAGATCACAACCTACAATTCCTAGAAGTAGAGCTGCCCAAGAGGCCACCGCTGGACAATGCACTCCCAGAATGGCTAAGACAGTATAGATCTAAATTTGTGTTTAAAATGACATATCTTCGTAACAAAAGTTTCTCTCCTTGTATATTAAAGACCATGTGTATGTGTGTGTTTAAAGTTTGGTAACATTAACTTTAAGGTTAAGAATATAACTTTAAGACTAAATTCTTACCAGGCAAAGTTAAATGAAAAAGGTTTTCAACGTAATTCTCATAAAGATAGAATTAACTTACATTTAAAGTCTGAGGTAAAAATTAGTTAACAATCAATATATTTTAACTAAGTTGGTCTAAACAAAACCTGCGCACACCTAGGGTGTGTCTCCATCTTGAATGGGTGTAACAAAAGGTTAAATAGACTTGTTGATATGTAAAACTCTCGATTACCTTCCCTATTAGAAATGGTAGATTACACAATGGCTATGCTAATGATACTCATGCCTGAGGTTTTCTTTCCTTGATTCTCATGTTTACCTTTTCATATTCTATTGTTTAAACTTTAACCAACCTTAAAATCATTCTAAAAAAGACTTCTAATTGTAATAGTTATCAATTGTGATAAACTTCTAACCTGCTACAAGTTTGTTTCATAGTAAGTAAATTGCAGCTGTCAAGTTCTCTACAGAAAAGCAGAATACCAGCAGCTGACCTTCCTCATACAACGTTCCACCCCCTGGCATTCTTCCGTGGACATTTGCTTTGGACTGGCATTTCTATCGGACTCAACTGGTACACCTCTTGGACACTTTGCAGCTTCCCCTTATGCTGCTGGGTTTCTCAAAGACTGACTGCAGCCATGCCTTGGGACTCTAGGCCCTTCCCCGCCCCCATACTAAAAAAATGCCTGTCAAGGCAAGTACGCCCCCCAGAGGCAGGAAATGTTTTCTTTAAGCTGATAAAGTTTTGCCCAGAGGCAAAAAATGGCCCCCTCAGGCCTTCCCTTGGCAGCACACTGGTTCTTGTTACTTGCTTACATGTTTCTCCATGTTTGTGCCAGTTTCTCTTTTGAAAATGCCTGTACGATATAGGATTCTATTCACCCCACACCCCTGATACTGTGGTCATTTAGTTAAAAACAGAAGGGGGAATTGTTGGTATGTTCCCTTCCCCCTGACCTCTGAGAAGAATTGGTTTGCCCCTTGCTACTTTCACGCCCCTCTTTCTCCCTGCCCCCTATGCTAAGGATGGGCAGAGTCCCAGCAGCAGCAGGGGAGAGAGGATGACGGAGAAAAGCACATGGTGTGGTGATTTGCCCGTTCGTGAATAAAGATTAAACTGCAGCTTCTCAGCCCAGCCATGTGTCCTCGAGTCTCTGTTACCTGCCCGTGAACCAGCCCGGATAAAACAACACTTCTGAATAAGACTATAACCAAACCTCACCCTCCTGACATGCAAGGACCCCTACAGCCATGCACAACAAAGCCTAGCTTCCTTATTCCTTAGATTACTCACCTGATAATTTTCCCAACCCCTTACCTCTCTCTGCCCCTTTTCTACCTTAATCATACATGGTATAAAAAAGCTACCTCCTTCTGCAACCCCTTAAAAGTCTTGCCTCTCTGATCAATAAACGGATCATTGCTATCAGCTTGGTCTCCAGGTCATCTCTTGTCACAGACACAGAGTGAGACCCGTTAAGACTCAGCCCCTGCTGCCTCAGGTGATACTCTCCTAGACCCCCACATCTGGTGCACAACAGGGTAGGCATGCCAGGAGTCTGCTCCTGAGAAGAGGCCTCCCCACAAGAAGAATGGCAAACACCTGCAGGGGGAAAGTTTCATTAGCTGTAAAATAGGGCTGCAGGTATCTCTCTGATTCTCTCCATCTCTATATCAGCTCAATTTTCTCTGTCTCTATCCAAAAATAAATGAATAAACATTTAAAAAAATAAATGTTATGCATGGGGAGTCAAGTGGTAGCACAGCGGGTTAGGCAAACGTGAAGCGAAATGCAAGGACAGGCATAAGGATCCCAGTTCCAGCCCCTGGCTCCCCACCTGCAGGGGAGTTGCTTCACAGGCAATGAAGCAGGTCAGCAGATGCCTATCTTTCTCCCCCGCTCTGTCTTCTCCTCCTCTCTCCATTTCTTTCTGTCCTATCCAACAATGACAACATCAATAACAACAACAATAATAACTACAACAATAAAAGCAACAAGGGCAACAAAAGAGGAAAATAAATAAATGTTAAAAAAAGAAATGTTATGCACATACAAACTATTGTATTTTACTGTCAACTGGAAACCATTAATCCCCCAATAAAGAAATTTTTAAAAAGAAAAGAAAAAGGAAGAAAAATAGAATTGAATACTGAAAGAGAGAGAGAGAGAGAGAGAGAGATGTTTTGTTAATGCCAAACTCCAGGATGTTAACCAGTCCTTTGGAGTTAATGTCTCTAGGGGTAGGGGGGGGAAACTAGAGAAGGGTGGTGTGTGTGTGTGTGTGTATGTGTGTTTGTGTGCGTGCGCGTGTGTGCGTGTGTGTGTGTGTCCATAGCATTGCTCAGCTATGGCTTATGGTGGTGCTGGGGATTAAATCTGGGATCTTAGCACTTCATGAATAAAATTATTTGCATAACAATATGCTATCTCAGTGTCCCTGATGATGTAGAACTTTTAACTAACACTCCCAGGGAACAACTAAATCCTTAAATTTGAAACTATTTCACTAGACTTGAAACATTTAAGGGCAGTGGACCTATATAGTCCCAATATGAAATACAACTCATGGCATATAAAAGATATTCAGAGGACTGGAAGATATCTCATTCAGCATAAAGTACACTTTATAATTGCTAATAACATATATTCAAGTTGACATCAGTGATCAGTGGAGCAATGCTATAGTATCTCTCCTGCTCTCTCTCTATCCTCTGCATAAAACTAAAAGAACAAAAAGAGTGATTCAAAATAGTAGACAGAAAGGATCACTTAATACTGTCAACAAAAATTATTGATTTTTTACTATATTTGTTAGATCTAGATTTAACTAGAAATGAAATATTAATGGTAATATATGATGACTTACATAAATTATATTTTAAACAAATTTTATATCTCTAAGGCATGTGTGCTTCCTTAGTTATCTCATTGAAATTAGAACAAAATGTATAATTATTATACATTAATAAATGTAATTAATATGTAATATGGTTACACTTGTCTAAGGAAAACATTTAAGTATGCATCTTAAGAGAAAGAATTATGAAATGGATAGTGGGTAAAAATTTAACAAAACAGGCTGGTTGTGGTGCATCTGGTTGAGCGTACATGTTAGAATGTGCAAGAATCCAGGTTCCAGCTCCTTGTCCCCATCTGCAGGAAGAAAGCTTCAAGAGTGAGGAGGTAGTACTACAGGTGTCTCTCTGTGTCTCTCCTTCTCTATCAATCCCTTCCAGAACTCTCAATTTTTGACTATCTCTATCCAATAAACAAATAATGATAATATAAAATTAACAAAACAGAATAAGCTAGAATGAGAATAAAGTACAATTTTTGTGTATCTCTTTCAAACATAAAAATGCATAAAAGGTAAAGGTACAGGTTAGAAAAAAGTTCATCCAATAGGGTGTATGCCTTATTATGTGTGAAGGTCTGGGTTCAAGACCCAGTACCACATGGGTGTACCACAACAGCAGAGAAAACTCTGTAGATGGTGGGGCAATGTGATGGTTGGTGCCTCCCTCTATCTCTCCCTCTCTTTGTTTCTCCACACCTATCCCTCACCCCTACCCCTGTCATCTCACTACTTGAAAAAAAAAATCACAGTCCAAAAATCAGTGAATTTGCACATGTATGAGGATTTAGCAACACAATAATTAATTAATTAATGCAACAATTGCTACTGAAGGGGAGCTCAGTTCCCTTCAGTAGTATAACATGAAATTCACCTGAAAGATTTATAAGAGAACAGGCATGATAACTATGAGATTTCCAAATCTTCCTTTGCTATAAGGTGGGACTCATACAGCAGTGAAATTAGAATGGAGAGAAAGCTCAGGGACAGTTTCCTGGATATTCCTGCAAAGGTTCCAAAAGGTCCCCTCTCTTCTCTTATACCCCATATACGTAAAGGCCCCCTTCTTTTATAACCCATATATGCCATACCTGAGCCAGCTTCCCATTGGTCTGCTGAAACCATCAGGAGTGGTTACCTTATTGAAGCTCTTTCCACTATGGGTAGTGAAAAGTACTTTTCTTGTGTTTCCTGCTTCTCCTTTTTTATATGTTCCCTGCAATGTCCTCCAATTCCATGTATACAAACTCAGAACAAAGTGTCTGTGCTTTTCTGGATCTCACTATGGCCCTGTTATCTTTCTCAAAACTACTAGATCAATATGAATTATCTGTGTACCAAATTGCTACTTGTATTCATTTATCACTCAGAGAAAACTATACTTACCTGTACAGAGTGCAAAACTGTATACACAGGTAAAATTGACTGTCTCACCAAAGTAAAAAAACTATCTTCTGAATGAAGTAGTGTGTGTGTGTGTGTGTGTGTGTGTGTGTGTGTGTGTGTGTGTGTGTGTGTGTTGTATTTTAGGGCAGTGCCTATTTTGTGAAACTCTTCATTACCAAAACATACTTTCTTTTTATATGTCAACACACAGTTCATAAAAGTATGCTGCTTCTTTGCTAACTTCTTTGCTTAGAATTTTAAATTCACATTCCCTCTTTCTCTCCCTCTTTTTACCCCTCTCCATCTCCTTCCTCTTTTTCTTCATCTCCCCTTTTTCCTTATCTCTAAAGAAATAGAAAAAATGGACTAGGATGTAGCTTAATGGTATAGTGTATGAAACCCTGGGTTTAGTAACATGTATATATGTACATATGCACACACACACTAACAACATAACATTAAACAGATTTCTATGCTCCAGACTATTCCAAATGCTAATGAAAAGTAAGTCATATCTACTTTTTATAGTTTGTCCCCAAGAGATCTTTCTAAATTTTTATGTTTATCACATTTAATTCCCAAGGTTTTGTTAGCACTTAAAGAGTTCAGTAATCATGAAAAAATATTTTTTAAGTTAAACTTAGGGTGCAAAATAAAGATGGGTGACTGCTCACTAGTTCAGCTTCTTCTTTTGTTTGTTTTGTATTTTTGGTTTTAATCATCATCAACAAATTAGCTGCTGGCATGAACACAAACATCTGTAAGGCTGACACTTTAATTAATGTACTTTAAAAGTGATGGGCCCCTTGCAATAAACCTAAAATAGACTTCCTAGCTCCTTCCAACATAAAGACCTTAAATTTCATCTGCTATATTTTTACCTTTAGGTTCCTGATTATTAAACAATTGATGTCCTGCTTTAAATCTTAATGTTTTTCAGTCACCAAGTTGCAGATACTACCATAAAGCCAACCTGATTTCCCTGGGCAGAGGACTTCGCCAATATGTCCTGGAACCCCATTTCCCCAGAGCCCTGCTCCACAAGGGAAAGAAAGAAACAGGCTGGGGGTATGGATCAATCTGCCAACACCCATGTCTAGCAGAAGAAATTACATAAGCCAAACCTTCCACCTCTTGCTCCCCATGAAGATTTTTGATTCATACCCCCAGAGGGACAAAGAATAGGGAAATTCCAAATGAAGGGGAGGGGATATGGAACCCTGGTGTGGGAAGTGTATGTAATTATACCCCTCCTATACCACAGTTGTGTCAATAATTATTAAATTACTAATAAAAACATTTAAAAATTAACATACTTTAAAACTTAAGCATACATAGTTCATATACTTAGTCTGCATATCTGCATTTGAACAAAATCTCAGCATCAATTCTTAGTTTACATCTTTCACCTTTCAGAGTGGAAATCTAAAGTTAGTGCTTGACCTTTATCCTCTGAAGCTACCAAAATAAGGACTGATCCATTCTATGATGTTATTGTATTTGAGGATCATTGGTATATATTCACAAATAAGTAAAAATAAATGTAACTGTAAATACTTTTGACTCTCTTATGCCCAAAATGAAAAAGAATCCTACTAATTTTAAAAAGAATCTTGATAATTTAGGATAAAATTTCATGAAATGCGTTGATGATTAGGCCAAAAAGTGTGTGATTTTTGATATAGCTAAATGATTTCAGTTTTTAAGTTAGTAGTTGACATAACTCTACAGTTTCACAATACTTCTTTGTAGAGTTGTTAATTTAGTCTTAAGACTTTAATTAAGATTGACTTTCTTAGTGGCATGGGAAGTGGTGCACTGGGTAGCGCAAACACATTACTATGTACAAGGGCCTGGCCCCCACCTCCAGGGGAGAAGCTTAGCCAACAATGGAGTATCAGTGTAGCAAGTGCCTCTCCTCCCTAATTCTCTCACCCTAGTTCTATCCACATATCTCTCTGGGTCTCTTTCTATCTAAAAGAAAAAGGCAGTCAATGAGAATGATGGCATGATGCAGGCATGAAATTTAGACAACAACTGTCCTGGCAAAAAAAAATAAAAACTTTCTGGGTACAGTTTGAATAAATGAGCAAAATTAATGCTATCACTTAATATATTTGCTTGTCAGAAAATTTATTATGAATTTTTTGCATAAAAAACATAGAAAAATAACAAGATGACCAGAAATCTTGTTTTTACACCATCAGTGAAAGGAAAGTGAATCTGGAAAACACCAGAGGAAGGCAGGCATTGGCTTCTGAAAGAGAAGAGGGGAAAAAAAAACAGAAAGACACCCAGTAGTAGTAACAGGTATAGGGGTGACTTAGAAAGGAAGTGAAGGTAGGATTACTGAAAAAAAAAATCAGGAAAGAACACACACACATACAGACACACATACACATACAGACACACACACACATACAGACACATACACACACACACACACACACATACACAGAATCAGCCCATATTGGTGACCACAAGAGAATTACAACTGTTTCCAGTGGAGGGGATGGGACACAGAGCTCTGGTGGTGGGAAATTTGTAACTCAGTATTAAAAAAATAAATAAATATACTTAATGTTTCTCTTTTTTTAAAAAAGAGTCTATCTAAAGACTCTTTTTTTTTTTTTCCTACCAAGGTTATCTCTAGGGCTTGGTGCCAGCACACAAATCCACTACTTCTGGTGGCCTTTTTTTTTTTTTTTAAATGGGACAGAGAGAAATTATGAAGGTAAGGAGGTTATAGGGCTATAGAGGGAGCAGGGCTTGAACCTCGGTCCTTGTATATGGTAAAGTGCATTTAAGCTGCTCTGTCATCACCACGCCCTGGGTATGAGTTTTCTTATAGTAAAGTGCATGTATCTGTATCTATATAGAGAAAGCGAGAGCTAGAGAAGATCACCCTAAAAGTCAGTAGTTCAAACATAATCAAATATAGTGAACTGTGCAAACATAAAAGGTCAACTAAATTCTATAGCACTATTATAATTACAAAAATACATAAGACCCATGTTCAGTATTACCTTGCTATCATCCTTTTTTTTTTTGCTAAGTACATTATGCATAATGCAGATGCCTTCATTTATTGAGGAGTTTAAGTGAGTATACTACACATTAGTCAAATAACCCCTAAATTTTAAGAATTATTGATATATATGACAATGATTTCACATTAGAGTGAAGGGATATTATTCATAACTATCTCTCTACCACCAATGCTAACTTAAAGCAAAGTACTACCTATATTTGCTGCTTGAAAATGGTTAATTTTCTCAACATTATGTAAAGTAAACACCACAACTTGGCATCATTACTTTTAATTACACAAGATGTATACATTGAATGAGCTAAGCATCAACTAAAAGAATACACAATTATTTAAGTTAAAAGTAATTGATTTTTACAAAGATCTAAAATTAGATAAAAGTTTATAGCATCTGAAAAAGAAATCTATAACATTATTCTTTTTTTAAAAAAATGTAAATTTCTTTATTGGGGAATTAATGTTTTACATTAGATAGTAAATACAATAGGTTGTACACGCATAGCATTCCCCAGTTTTCCATATAACAATATAACCCCCACTAGTTCCTCTGTCATCCATTTTGGGTCTGTATTCTCCTCCCCACCCACCCCAGAGTTTTTTACTTTGGTGCAATACACCAATTCCAGTTCAGGTTCTACTTATGTTTTCTCTTCTGATCTTGTTTTTCAACTTTATTCTAATACGGTAGTACAGTTTTAAGTACTTAATTATGGTTCATGTTCTACAAAATAAGTCTTATATAGAGTCACACATTATAATTTTACTACAGAAAACACTAACAGTGCAATTTCAGTATGAATTATTATAACACATTCATTTGTGATTATAAAAAGCACAATTGCTTAAATAGCATGATTATAGGATTATACCTACAAAATAGTATAGTATTTGAGCTGATCATTCTGAACAACAATACCTTAAAACTGAGGCTACAGCAATAGAAAAAAAAAAAACAGTACAAGAGATAAATGAAGCTACAGAGTTTCGAGCTTGAGAGAAGCTTGGCAAAATAGAAAGGGAAAGTGATTCAGGATTAATGGTCCACCTAGAAATAACTATTTGGTATAACATTCTATTTAATTAGAAAGATGTATTTCTAATCAAAATATAAAAAAGAGGGAGTCGGGCAGTAGCACAGCAGGTTAAGCACATGTGGCGCAAAGCACAACGATTGGCGTAAGGATCCCGGTTTGATCCCCCAGCTCCCCACATGCGGGGGGGGGGGGTCACCTCACAGGCAGTGGAGCAGGTCTGCAGGTGTCTTTCTCTCCCCCTCCCTGTCTTCCCCTTCTTTTTCCATTTCTCTCTGTCCTATCACAACGACTACATCAATAACAACAATAATAAATACAACAACAATGAAAAACAACAAGGTCAACAAAATGGAAAATAAATAAATATAAAAAATAAAAATTAAAAAAATATATAAAAAAGAAACATAAAGTAGAACAAAGTTGTATTACAAAACACATACACAGCAATGTCAAAACAAAAGGAAAAGAAAAAATTCACTAGTTTTTAAATGAAAGACTTTTTATACCTCTCATCTTTTCTCTCTAATGTTAAAATTCACAGAAATGTTAATTTCACTTCTACATGTTGACACAATTTTTTCTTCTGATCTGGTATCTGAACACTTGAATGTCAGAAAACGACCCATGTCCTTCTCTACACCTCTGCATATTTTACATTACCCTACAACTGAACAACTACATATTATTCAGACCTCTTTCTGTATGAAGTATTTGGAAAATTCTGCATATAGTCTTCTTCTATTATCTCTTGATAGCTATTTCTTTCATACTATTTTAGAAAACAAGATCAGAAAAAGCTCTCAAGAACAGGGTAGGGGCCAGGCGGTGGTGCACCTAGTTAAGTGCACACATTACAGTGTGTGCAAGGATCCGGGTTCAAGTCCTGGTCCCCACCTGCAGGGGGAAAGCTTCACAAGTGGTGAAACAGGGCTGCAGGTGTCTCCCTGTCTCTCTTCTGTACTATTTCCCCTCCCCCTCACAATTTCTCTCTGTCTCTATTCAAAATCAATAAAGATTAAAAAAATTTTTTTTTTAATTTTAAAAAAACAGGGTAAAACACAAATGCCTTCTTTTATAGGTCTATATTGTCTTACTTTTAGTTTCAGACTCTAAGATACTAAGTAATGTGTTTCCAAACTTATCAATGTATTTGTACTTTTCAAAATGTTTCATGAACAAGACAGTTCATCTGGGCAGGTGTCTGCTTTGCCATGAGCATGATGCATGTTCAAGCCCAGCTCCAACCATACTGAGGAAAGCTTCAGTGCTGTGGTATCTTTGTCACTTTCTTTATTCCAACCCCTCCTTTGTAAAATTTTTATTTTTATTTATTTATTATTGGATATAGACAGATAGATTGAGAGATGAGGGGGAGGGAGAAAGGGAAAGAGACAGAGAGATACCTGCAGCCCTGTTTCACCACTTGTGAAGCTTTCCTCCCTGCAAATGGGGGTCAGGGGCTTGAACCTGGGTCGTTGTACATTGTAATGTGTGCACTTAACCAGGTGTGCCACTACCTGGACCCAAAAAATGCATTTTATAAATAGTAGGATGAAGTATATAATTTAAATGTATTCTGTGCCACACATACAGCAATAGAATTCAGAACTTGCCAGAGGTTGTTGCTTATTAATTTAAAATCATATATAGTTAAGACAAGTAGCCTATTATGATTTAAACTCTACTATTATGTTATCAAGAAAAATTGCAATGACTATAGAGAACCAGTTTCAAAATAGCAAAATTATATTTAATAAAAAAATTTCTGATTCTATGGAACGTATTATATTAAATCTTGATTCTGTTTTCTCAAATCAAGATCAAACTTAACATTTAAAATTTCTTGAAAGAGTTACAAAATGGAATGTATTTATTCAAACTACTTTGATATTTGATCTTCCAGCCTTTAGTATGTGTTTTTATGCTTTGAAATAGAAATCTGACAGACATTATATTAATGTCTTATAATCAAAATTTAATGTTAAAATTATATGTGAAATGAGTTTAATTTGAAAAATTAAATGCATATATCTGAGACTAGATATTGTTGGCATTTAAGGCTCAAAGACAAACATAAATGCACTGTTTTTTGTGGTGTAAAGCATGGGATAGTGAACACTACATGTTAAAAGATAATCTTGCTACAGTTACTATAGCATTCACTAAGCCTTTAATATTCAGCTTATTTTTAAAAGTAGAAAGAAAAATAGTATCCTTGTCTTCCTGTTCTGGGGGGTTGGTTTATAACAATCAAAATAAATGATCACATAGCTTGACTTTATTAATATCCTACATTCAATAAATAAAAATTATATTTACCCTCCCTGAAGTAATTAATCCTTCTTACCTTTACTACCCAGAAACACAAATGTAGTTTCATCATATTATAGAACTCCGACTTTACCTATGGTGACTGTAGGTAGTAACACAGTTCAGGTTAATTTGAAGAAGGTACTACAACTTTTGCATCTGTCCCTTTCACTCAGTAAAGAACACTTGAATGAATAAATAAATGAAAGAATTATTGGTAAAATCAGTATAAAAAATTAGGGAGTAAAAGAAATGCTTTATTAATAAATAGTTGGAAGTAGAGACTTCATAGCAAAAATTTTCCATGATTACATTCATTTAGAGAACTGTTAATTTGCTTTATAATAACTCCACCTCACATCACCAAAAGTAAAGGAGCCCAGAATGGTATTGTTTCCCATTTTCCACGATATCAGTATTTCTTTCCTGGACACTTTCTCCCTTCCTTCCTTCCTTCCTTCCTTCCTTCCTTCCTTCCTTCCTTCCTTCCTTCCTTCCTTCCTTCCTTCCTTCCTCTCTCTCTTTCTTTCCTCCAAGGTTATCACTGAGGGTCAGGTGCCTGCACTGGAATCCACTGCTCCTGGAGGCTATTTTTTTCTCCTTTTGTTGCCCTTGTTGTTACTGTTGCATTGTTGTTGGATAGGACAGAGATAAATTGAGAGAGGAAGGGAAGACAGAGAGGGGTGAGAAAGACGCCTGCAGACCTCCTTCACCTTTTGTGAAGCCACTGCCCTGCAGGTGGGGAGCCAGGAGCTCAAACCAGGATCCTTACTTACTCTGGTCCTTGCACTTTGCACCATGTGAGCATGTGAGCTTAACCCATTGTGCTTAGCCCTGCCCCAACTCCCGGGCAATTTCAAGCTGTGGATTTGATATCATTTAACAAGGAAGACATATGGTCCTGCCAGTTTTACAAACTCATTTCCGCACATGTGTTCCTCTAATTGTGGAAGCTTCAACTGAATTTCAGATAACTGTAAAGAAAAGTTTATGGACAACCATTCCAGTTGTAATTGGTTGATTTAACGATGTTTCAGACTAAGTCTGTCTGTCTCAAAGACAAAATAAAAACTTGGTTACTGTTACTTACTCAATTGTGTTTCGGTCTACTTTTCCTGTCATATTAATGCCGTAGAACTGCTGCATGGCAGCTAAAGCAGACTGCATGGTCTCTGCAGAGCGCAGCACCGACATTCTGGAGTCAGTTGGTGGAAGGTAGCCGTACTTTTGTAACCAAACCTGCAATAAAAAGTACAGTTTCTTTTAGATTAACTCCAATACTTTTATGATAATTAAGTTATGTTTACGGAAGTTTTTCAACTTGAATTCCACTACAAGTGTATATATTATTTGTTTGATGCCTTTTAAGCAGGTATTATGTAATTTAGGTTATTTTAATAATTTTTTGTGGTTGAAAGTGAATCTTCTTTTTTAATATTTGTTTATTCCCTTTTGTTACCCTTGTCTATTTAATGTTGTAGTTATTATTGTTGTTATTGATGTTGTCGTTGTTGGATAGGACAGAGAGAAATGGAGAGAGGAGGGGAAGACAGAAAGGGGGAGAGAAACTGGAGTCTCAAACCTGGGGATCCTTACGCCATCCTTGCACTTTGAGCCACCTGTGCTTAACCTGTTGCGCTACCGCCCAACTCCCATGAAGTGAATCTTCTTAAGGTACAAATGCTAACTGAAAATACTTGTCATTTGTTTCAAGTTTACAGTGTGTAAGGCAGTATAGTAAAGACAGGACAAAATCTCAGATAAGTTCATGTCTGACATTTAGGAGTTCAGTCTTAAAAAAAGGGGGGTTATATATTGACATAGTAATACTTCAGTGAGACACTGAACTTGGGGAGGAAGTAAACATGCATATGTCAAATGTAAAAGGCCAGTTTCCTGCAAGACTGATCAATGACTCCAGCTATCAGGAAAAATATTACTACATACAGATCATGTAATTCTGTCAAAATATATTTAGTATAAATTCCATGTAACCAGTCCATTCAGTTGTAGGTAGACATTGTCTTTCCAGTGTCAGGTGATGGTTTTTCAAGAAAGAATTTCATTTTATTTAAGGTGATTCACTTCAATATAATCATGTAAGTGACCAAGCATTTCACATATAGGTGGAACCTGATTGACTTGTTAAATATGTATGGCTTTCTCTTTAGGATCTCATGACTTATTCTCTTGCCAAGAAAGAGAAAATCTGGAAGGATGGTGTGAGAAAGATGCTATCACTAAGCTCACATGCCAATCATGATTCAGTCATGTAAGGCTAATTTTAAAAGTAACCCTAAACTCAGACTATTTGGGGAAATTTTTTTCTACATGAAAATAGATGTTTTCAAGTTTCACAGATCGATGTATTTATTTTAAATGCACAATCAGATATTTAGCTCATCCCTTTCTGAGCTTTACTTCAATGTTCCATAAGCTATTAAAATTTCTTAAAGTGCAAATTGAAAAGGGCCAAATACATCTACTAACACATATTAGAAATTGTGATGGTACTTCTTGGAATGTATTCTCTATAATGTATTTCTTTTCCTGCCTGGATCTATCTATCCTGTAAATGATAATCCTATAACCCCATGAAGTTATTAACTTCCATTTTGATTTACACATAAAATACAGGAAATTTACTTTCTTAGAGGAAATAAACAGCAGTGGTCTGTGAGATGGCACAGTGGATAAAGTATTGGATTCTCAAGCATGAGGTCCCCAGGTCAATCCCCAGCAGCACATGTACCAGCAGAGTGGTGTCTGGTTCTTTCTCTCTCCTCCTTTCTCATTAAAAAATAAATTCTAAAAATAAAAAATAAAAATAAACAGCAAATATAGAAGCTCAGTTTCAGAAAAGAACACACTAAATATATAAAAAAAATTCAATGTGTGAAACACCAGGTGAAATCATTGATGAACTTTCCAAGCAATTGATTTTCCTCCCAAAATATATTTCTACATGTACAAACTTGAAAATAAAGCATTTATCCTAATACTATTTTTAAGAGATTAGCAATGTATCACTGTCAGGAATGTTTATTGTTGAAACTCAATCTAGTAAATTCATTTACTATATACTGAAAACATGCCAAGAAGTTCTTCTCATATAATCTGTAATGAATAGACTTCCAGCAAAGACACATATATTCAGTTACCTAATCAGCAGCAGTGCAGTTTGAAATAGATTCCATTTTTTTCTTGAATGAAGGAGATAGGATTTCACTGGCAATGTATTATTTACTTAAATTCAATACCTTCTTATCATGTAACTTCTCCCAAATTAGAAGATTTCATAATGCCATTTAATAATATACATGCACTAACATTCTTTTTTTTTTGCATTAATATCCTTAAAGTCAACTAATTCTCATAATACTTTAATACTTTGTTTAGCCTACTCAGCTGTTAAGCTACTGGCAATCATTTTTATAAGGACCACAAAGAAAAAATGTTTACTAATACACCTTATGATTTGTATATAAGTAGGAAGAAAATATACACATTTTAAGTTTTTAATGAAAGTATACTATGTTTTAAAAATATATGTTTGATTTATCCCTTGTAAAAAAAAAAAGCTAGAATATTGAAATGGTGGTTTTTCTTCTAGTTCTTTTATAACACTTATTTATACAAGCTCACTTATCATAGATTTTAGATTATGGATCATTTGAGTTGAAATTCTTCTTCTGCTTTTTTAGTCACTCTAATCAGGAAATGTTGACTAACAGGATTACTGTGACAAGGGAAATATTTTACATTTTCCCATTATGCATGTTCTTCACTCTCCATCTAATCTTCATACTCCTGTAGGGCACTGGATTTTTAACCCTCTACTCTCCCCTGACCCCTGGCTTTTCTTGATTTTCCACAACTACTGTGAAGTATCACAGTCCACTCTATTTTTTTTAATTTTATTTATTTATTCATGAGAAAGACAGTAGGAGACAGAAAGATCCAGACATAACTCTGGTATATGTGCTGCCAGGATTGAACTCAGGACCTCATGCTTAAGATTCCAATGCTGTATCCACTGCACCACCTCCTGGACCACAACTGTCCATTTTTAATGTCATTGTCATTTGTAATTAGGAAATTTCTGACATCACCAATAACTAGCCAGGGATAATTTTCAATTGAAACCTGTAACATAGTTTTTCCAAAGAACACTGAAAAAGTAAAGTATGACTATATAGCACTAAATTAGAGTATTCCATCAGCAAGTCCTCAATAACCCTTTTTATTATTTTAAAAAATATTTTATTTATTTATTTATGAGAAAGATAGGAGTAGAGAGAAAAAGAACCAGACATCGCTCTGGTACATGTCTTGCCAGGGATTAAACTCAAGACCTCATGCTTGAGATTCCAGTGCTTTATCTACTATGCCATCTCACAGACTATACGCTTTTTTATTATTATTAAAGAAAGAAACAGCCACAAATACCTTACATTATGTCCCTGTAAAATATGAATAACTACTAATTATGCCTACAATACCACTTACCAGGGTGGGGGAGGCTGTTTCACTTCACAAGCAGTGAAGCAAGTCTGCAGGTGACTTTCTCTCCTCCTATCTTCCCTTCCTCTCTCAATTTCTCTCTATCCTATCCAACAACAGCAATGGCAACAATAGCAATAATAACAACAAGAGCAACAAAAATGGAGAAAAATGGCCTCCAGGAGCAGTGGATTGGTAGTGCAAGCATCAAGTCCCACTGATAACCCTGAAAGCCAGAAAAAAAAAAAATCTGTAAATATATCAATACAACTCTTGTTCAGTAAATCACATTACTATATTGTGTTTAGTATAGATCTGACTTTTAAATGTCATGCCAGCCCAAGTTTAAGGTTTGTCCTAGGGACCAGACTAATCTGCAAATACCAAGTGCGAATTCAGTAACCAGCACATGAAATATGACAGACTGTAGTGAGTAGAGAACCATACACTGTTTAAAAAATCCCACAAGTATAACACAAAAGGGGGTAATGAAAAACTGTGGCAAATTGATTTTATTTGGCTAGCACTGTTCACCCCCCACACACACACACACACACAAGGCAGGTGTATTTGAGAACACTGAAAAAAATATTGAGAGACAAACAAAATCTTTGAGGCAAATGTTGACTTCTTTTGCTGATTGGGACAAAGCCCATACAGTTGTACTAAATCCACCAACAACCAGCAACAAAATCTAATGATGACTTTCAGTCCCTGTTAGTAAATCAAAGTACATTCTAATAGTTTGTTATTTTGTATACCAAACTATCGATAACTACTATACTTAGTAATCAGTCAAATGGATTAACATGCACAAAGTACTGTTACTTACAGAGTAAGTAGTTAAAGTTAAAATGGGTATTAAATTCTGTGTTAGCAATTTAAAAAATTATTGGTGGGTTAATGGTAGAGTTATTGACACATGGGTAAAATTTCTCATCTCAACATGATAGGCGTCTGCAAAACACTATTACCCCAATTTAAGTCAGTGCATCATCATGCACTGTGTTAATCATGTAAAAAGACAGCATTGGGGAAAAATGGATGATGGAACTGGAGGTGATTATGTTTAGTGAAGTAAGAAAGAAAATTTATATGTGGGATATAGAGAACAGAAACATATCAAACTACAAAGAAGAAAGATGTAAGATTTGGAACTTTATAACCAGAAAGGTAGATTTACCAGACTATAATTTCTATTTGTGAGAAGCCAGTTATTTCAGGTACAGTTCACTTCCATTGAGTGTGGGAATGATCATTTATCCTAAGAGCTCAACTGTGTTACTGAATAGAGAAGGAAAAAGGCAAAAATTATTTTTTAAAATTTTTTTATTGTCACCAGGATTATTGTTGGGCTCAGTGCATTCACAATGAATCCACGGCTCTCAGAGACCACATTTTTACCTTGTATTTATTTGATATGACAGAGAGAAATTGAGGGGTGCTGTATAGATAAAGAAGAAGATAGACAGAGACACCTGCAGTATTTGTATCATGGCTTGTGAAGATTTTATATTGTAGATGATAAGCAGGACTTATACCTGGCTCTTTGCACATGGTAACACGTGCATTTAACCAGATAAGCTACCGCCAGTCCTAAGATGAATTTTTTATTATGTAGGGTTGTTATGTTTCAAAAGTATTGACTTCCTTCACACCTATGGGCATTTAATTTTTGACAAGGATCCCCAAACCAAAAGAGAAAGGAGCATGAGTCACTTCATAAACTGAATTGGGGAATTTGGGTTGAAATGTGCAAAAGAATGATAGTGAACCACTATATTTCACCAGACACAAAAGTAAACTCCAAATGGATCAAGGACTGTTGGTCTGCTTCTAAATTCTGCTTCTAAGACCCCTTCTGTTGCATTGCTTGATGCTATGGTCTATTTACATAATTATTGTTTTGTTCGCACTGGTTTAATCCCCACTGGTTCACGCTCTTTTCCACTCCGCCCCTCTCCTAGTCACATCCTGTTTTCCACCATTTAATCCCCACTGGTTCAAGTGCTTTTTCCTTCTCCCCACCCCCTATCCTACGTACATCCTCTTCTGCCCTGACACTTCCGCCTCAGGAGATATAAAGGATAGGGCTTTCGAATGAAGGGAGATTAGATTATATAGCTTGCACTGCATTCCTCATCAATAAAGATTGAACTGCATCCCACTCAGCCATGAGTCCCTGGTTGTATCTCTCCCGCCCACAGAGCTAGACCGGAAAAGGACTTGGGTATTAGATAATTATAGGAAAATACTAACAGAACTCTTTTTCAACTAAGTTCTATAGGCACCTTCAATGACTCAAGTCCAATATCAAAGGAGACTAAAACAAAAATAAACCAATGGGACTACATCAAATTGAAAAACCTTTTTTGTCTTTTTAAATGGCTTCTGAAACAGAAATGAAAATGAAACAGTGGGAGCACCAAAAATCTTCACAACTGTTTGGACAAGGAAATTAAGTAATTCATACATTTACTGTATTTACTGTAAGCTATTAATCCCCCTCTCTGTCTTACCCATCTCGATTTCTTTCTGTCCTATCCAATAACAACAACAGCAATAACAACTATAACAATAATAGCAACAACAAGGGCAACAAAAGCGGAAAAATAGCCTCCAGGAGCAGTGGATTTGTACTGCAGGAACCGAGCCCCAACAATAAACCTGGAGACAAAAAAAAATTACTAACACTGTCGGCTTTCTGGCGGGGTGATCTCTAGCAGAAAGGCAACTGACCGGTTCTTTCTCGCTCGCTCAAGGGACGAAAAATGAAGCAAAGACACCGGGGAGACTGAAGCGTGCTCATATCTCATTTATTAGCAGATGGGCAAGAGTTTAAATAGAAAACCAAACAAAGAACATATTTCAAACATGTCAGGAATTACAGGTTTCTTAAAGGTCAGCTTGCCCCTATGGTAGGGGGCTGGTATGACCAGAATTGATGAGATACAAGACAGTTATTATCCATGATGCAAGCAACTTAATTATCTAAAGGTATTTGAGAGAAGCATAGGGGTTAAAAAAGTAGGGTGAGACAGAGAGAAAATGGATATCAAAAGGCCATATAGTTTGGAATTTCTCTTGTCTGGGGTCTGAGGTGTATGATGGAGTGTGTGATAAGGTGTGTTCTCCTCTGTGATCAGAAGGTGAGGTGAACTTTGAGTAAGTGAATCTTAAAGTAGGCGGCCATGTGGCCTGCAGTTAATGGAAAGGGGTACTGAGGTTACTGTGGGCTTGAGAGTCAAGAAGGGAAGAACTTAGTCTGAGAGACGGTTTCTCCCCTTTGTTCACCTCAGTTGAGAGAGACTAACAAGAGGGTATCTTCTCAGACCTCCATCCAAGGATGGGGGGAGTTCTCCCTAAGCTTTATCAAGCTTACACATAGCCCCACACAACACTAACTCCTTATATTAATGATTAACATGATTCTACTTAAAAACAGTCATGCCTAAACAGACTAAAACCTAAACAGACTAAAACCCTGCTCAAATCTGTGCCCATTTACTAGTTGAGTGAAGTGTTGAACAAGGCTACCTATGAATTTATTTATTTTAATTTAATTTTGTTTCATTTCATTTTATTTTATTTTTCCCTTTTTGTTGCCCCTTGTTGTTTATCACCATTGTTATTGTTATTATTGTGGTTGTCCTTGGATAGGACAGAGAGAAATCGAGAGAGGAAGGGAAGAGAGAGAAGGGGAGAGAAAGATAGACACCTGCAGACCTGCTTCACCGCCTGTGTGGCAAACCCCCCTGCAGGTGGGGATCCGGGGGCTTGAACTGGGATCCTGATACCAGTCCTATAAATTTTTTTAAAGATTAAATCTTAAGGCTGAATCATGTGGATGATTGATGTAATATGCTTTTATATTCTGGGGCCAAGTTCAGTCCCATAAACACATACATACACACACACACACACACACACACACACAGAGAAAAAGTAAAAGAAAGAAAATGATGTGGAAAGTAATTTTAATACCCTCTTAGTGAGAGTATAAAGAGTTTCATTGAGATATAGGTACAAAATACCCTAACATAATCCATACACCCACATATTCATGCATGAATGCAGATACCTATAACGCTAAAAACACACTTAGTCTTCATTTAATAGACGGGGGAAGTAGTAGTACACTCAGTAGTGTTCAGACATTACAATGCACTAGGGCCACTGTTGAAGCCCCTGGTCCCCAACTGCTGGGGAGAAGCTTCATCAGTGGTGGCACAGTTCTGCGGGTGTTCTTTCTTTCTCTCTCTCTCTTCTCTTTCTCCCCTCCCCACCCCCACCATTTCTCTTCTATCATAAAATATAAAATAAGGGGGCCGGGTGGTGGCACACCTGATTGAGCTCATGCATTACAATGCCCAAGGACCTGGATTTGAGCCCCCAGTCCCACCTGCAGGGGGAAAGCTTTAGGAGTGCTGAAGCAGGGCTGCAGGTGTCTCTCTGTCTCCCTCTCTATCACTCCCTTCCCTCTTGATTTCTGGCTGTCTCTGTCCAATAAAGATAACAATAAATAATACATATATATATATTTATTAAGAACAACAACAGAAAAGGTTGCTAGGTGAAGTGGAATCATCATGCAGGCATAGAGCCACAGCAAAAACCCTGGTGGACAAAAGGGAGGGCTGCAGGGAGGGAGGGAGGGAGAGAGGAAGGGAAGGTGAGAAAGAGAGAGAAAGAGAGAGAATGCTATTCCAGGTGGTTTTCTTTGAAAGACTTCATGACTTTGTCAACTATGTTCCTTCTGACGGAGGTAGGGGAGTTCCACATTCTGTCACCTTCAATAGTTTGCTCTCAGTTTATCATAATACATTTTTATTTTTAATCTGTAACAGATTAAGCAGATTTAAGGACTGTATCATTTTAAAAAGTAAAAATGTGGCTGGGCAGTAGAACAGCGGGTTAAGCACACATGGCACAAAACACAGGACCAGCTTAATGATCGCGATTCAAGCTTGCTGCTCCCCACCTGCAGAGGGGTCACTTCACTGCAGGTATGTCTATCTTTCTCTTTCCCTCTCTGTCTTCCCCTCCTCTCTTGATTTCTCTCTGTTCTATCCAACAACAAAAGCATAACAAGGACAACAAAATGGGAAAAATGGCATTCAGGAGCAGTGGATTCGTAGTGCAGGCACCAAGACCCAGCGATAACCCCGGAGGCAAAAAAAAAAAGAAAGAAAGAAAGCATAAATGTATAATACTCTGTAATATAATGGACAATATCCAAGGAAATATTTCCTGTCTTATAAATGTCTCCTAGTTATCTCAAGATAAAGTACTGAAAATGGTAAAGTTTAATTGATTATGCATTTCTTACACACGGGATAAACACATTACACTTTTCTTTAGATACAGCAGCTGAAAATAGCATGCTCCACAATAGCTATTTTGGGAGTAAAAACAAAAGACACTGAATCTGTACCATCAAGATAAAAGTGACAGTGGTGCAGGAGGTGGCGCAGTGGATAAAGCATTGGATTCTCAAGTATGAAGTCCTGAGTTCAATCCCTAGCAGCACATGTACCACCCAGAGTGAGGTCTGGTTCCTTCTCTCTCTCCTCCTATCTTTCTCATGAATAAATAAAATCTTAAAAAAAAAAAAAGATAAAAGTGATACTTTATCAATACAAGAAAAGAAATTGCTTTTGAAAAAAATATGTGCCATGGTAGAAAGTATATAAAAGATCGTTATTCTAGGGGCCAGGCAGTGGTGCCCATAGTTAAGTGAACACATTACACTGTGCAAGGACTCAGGGTAAAGCCTCTGGACCCCACTTTCAGAGGAAAGTTTAATGAATAGTGAGCCACGGCTGCAGGTGTCTCTGTCTTTTTCACTCTCTTTCTGTCCTTTCTCAATTTCTCTCTGTCTCTGCCCAATAATAAATAAAGAAAATATTTAAAGATGATGGGAGTCGGGCGGTATCGCAGTGGGTTAAAGGCACGTGGCACAAAGCACAAGGACCCGCCTAAAGATCCCGGTTTGAGCCTCCAGCTCCCCACCTGCAGGGGAGTTGCTTCATAAGCGGTGAAGCAGGTCTGTAGGTGTCTATCTTTCTCTCCCCCTCTCTGTCTTCCCCTCCTCTCCATTTCTCTCTATCCTATCCAACAATGACGACATCAGTAACAACAACAATAACTACAACAATAAAACAACAAGGGCAACAAAAGGAAAAATAAATTAATTAAAAATATATATTTAAAGATGAATATATTTATTCTAAAATATTTCTAGTATCACATAACTTTTTACTAAATTTGTCAGAATTTTCTGTGGAAGCAACACAATTTTCCACCTGTAAAGTAAACTGCCAAAAGAATAATTTCCACGTGTTATAAGGTCATTTGTTAAAAATATGAAAATGTAACACCTTCTGATTAGTTTCCAGGAACAGTTGATAGACATTAGAAAAGATGGGGAAATCTTTGCATAATTGATGAATGTGTAGCTCATGATTTGTAATCAGCTAATGATGTGACTTTCTAGTTGCCTTTAATTATCCTTGAAAGGTATGTTTTTTGGACATAGCAGTTTTTAAGATGTAGACTAAAAATAAACTGATCTTGAAATTATTATATTTCAAAATGTTAAATCAACACTTATAAAATAATGAGGCTTAATCAGTCACAGAACTCTAAAGTATAATGATTAATGTATTTCCAGTAAAAGAACATAAATACAGGGAGTCGGGCTGTAGCGCAGCGGGTTAAGCGCAGGTGGCGCAAAGCACAAGGACCGGCATAAGGATCCCGGTTCGAACCCCGGCTCCCCACCTGCAGGGGAGTGGCTTCACAGGCGGTGAAGCAGGTCTGCAGGTGTCTATCTTTCTCTCCTCCTCTCTGCCTTCCCCTCCTCTCTCCATTTCTCTCTGTCCTATCCAACAATGACAACAACAATAATAACTACAACAATAAAACAACAAGGGCAACAAAAGGGAATAAATAAAGAAAATAAATATTTAAAAAAAAAATTTAAAAAAAAAAAAAAGAACATAAATACAAATAAAACACAATTATTATTTTTGTTATAATTTATGCTATATATTTTTCAGTATGTGTTAGAAAATATATAATACTTGATATATATTTAAATGACTATGATTATTCATATGAAAAAAATCAATGCTAAAAACTGACAGAAATGCATAATCAAATCTCACAGATAACTGGTCTTATAGAAACTATTCCATTTTTAAACATGAATATACTGTCTTAAAAATCTCTCAAAATGACCAGCTATAGTCCCCAGTTCACTTTCTCCAAGAGCCCTGTTTCGCACTATCCATTTAATAAAAATATGTTAAAAACCTAAGAAAGAAAAACTCTCAAAAATGACATACTTACTCTCCAAGACAAAGAGATGAGAAGACAGTTTATCAATATCTGCATACTACATTCTGACTGTGACAGTTTTCTAGCTCTTCCTTTCTGCCATCTACTATTGTGTTGGTGAGTGGGCCCACTGCCCGAGAAGTCTAGTCCGTTGTTTCCATGAGGTCCGAGCGGGTTGACCCCAGGCTCTCCCTCTCCAGGTGGAGACAATTACAGGCTCCTCTGACCTTGAACTAATGATGGATGGCTTCTCTGAATGGGGAGCTACCTTTCTGCACATGCCCCTCCTCCTCTCCCCTTAAAACAAAGACCATGAATTACTGTATATTGTGTTTGGCCAAACTTGAAAACCACTGCAAACATCCTGTTACTCAACTGACCCCCTCCTCCCCCTGCTCTGAAGTGCCTGTAATTTACCCACGGGGAAAACTGCATTGTGAGCTTGTGATCAAACCTTGTATGTTAACTCTTCACTTGTGATCAAATAGTTTGTAGGTCAAAACGTGATTATGCATTGTGTTGCTTTGCGTTTGGGTTAATGATTACCTTAACCTTCTCCCTGTGCAATGGGCATATTTGCTTTCTCCCTCAATAAACGAGTTGCCCCCACTGAGGCTCTCCCAGAGCTGACTGCTCTCTCTCTGAGCACTCTGCCCTCATCACGAGGAGCTACCTACCCCAGGGATCCCAGAGAGCCGTTCTGACCTCTGTTGCCCAACAGCTGGGGAGGCATGGGACCCAGAGCAACAGCCCACATTATTATTTATTCAATAACTTGCCCAAGGACACATCACCGTAAGAAGAGTAATCAACATTCAACCAGAGTTTTGTCTGACTGACGTCCTAGCTTGGCTTTTGGTTATATACTAGGCTATCTATTCAGCATGTAAATAGAACCAGCTGTCTGCCATATCCTAGGAAATCCTAGGCAACCTATTTCTACTTAAAAATGAGAAATGAAGTCTATTTTAGGTTTATTCCAAGAGGCCCTGACTTTACTAATTTTTGCCTGAGCCCTACAGCTAACATGCAGGTGGGCTAAAAGTCTTGTCTGGGGAGATGGTGTTAGAATTGGGAACAAGACTAGAAAGCTGGATCAGGGCAGAGAATAGCTCTCCAAATGGGAAAAGTATATAAATACTGTTAACTATAAACCCCATCTATCTGACTTAGGGCCCATATCTATTCAAATTCAGCACAGAAGCCTGTATAACCTCTGCTTCCCAGTCAGTCTGAGCTCATAGCCCATGGTCATAGCTAGGATCACTATAGGATGCACTCACTTCAGGACCAGTCTTCCATCAGTGGCAGAGTATGTTGACCAAGCCTCCCTCCAAAGAGTGAGGCAGTTTCTACCACTGTTTTTTACACTGAGGGCAAGGTCTTATAGAGGCCCACAAGAGGGTTTATGATGTTGTTCCTGATGGAGATAACCAGCGATGGTGGAGAAAGGGATCTGTTAGAGGTCTTAGAGGTTTATGTCCATCATATCTATGTGGGAATTTCTGCAGGATTTCCTGACTGGGGCCCCCAAAGATGGGGTGGCCTGGTAGTGTCCAAAAGGGACATCATGAAAGTGTGCCAATCTCTTGCTCTGACCCAGTTTTTGTAGGCTTTACTTTATCAGGCAGAGTTAGACTTAGAGTGATTGAGGGAAGTGAAATAGGAAGTAGATGATGAGGGTATCTAGGTCTAAGTAGAAAATATTTGATTAAGTACTTTATGGAGTCTTCTTTTAGGTCTTTCTACTTGCTTGCTGCACTTACTGAGTCACTGCAGACTATTCCAACATGAAGACCCCAAATCTCATCTGCTATTGTCTTATCTTAGGTTCCTGATTATTAAACATTTTTTTCTACTTTAATATCTTTATGATTTTCAGCCACCAATTTGCAGATGCTACCATGACACCAACCTGATTTCCCTGGGTAGACGACCTCATCAATGTGTCCTGGAACCCCACCTCCTCCAAGCCCGACCCCACTAGGGAAAGATAGAAACAGACTGAGGGTAAAGATAAACCTGTCAACGCCTATTTCCAGCAGAGAAGCAATTATAGAATCCAGACCTTCTACCTTCTGTACCCCATCAAGATCTTTGGTCAATACTCTCAGAGGGGTAAAGAGTAGGGAACCTTCCAGTGAATGGAATGGGATGGAGAACTCTGGTGGGAAAATGCTTGAAGTCACTGATGATCAGATAAACCCAAATGAAGGCAACAAGATACCATTTTATATCCATGAGAATGCCTGTTCATCATGAACAATTATTTTAATGTAGTATTAACAATTAAATATCACCAATATTAATTAATTGTGAATTAATATTATCAATTAAATGTAATTAACAATCATTGTTAACAAATAATAATTATCCATTAGAATGGAAAGAAATTGACATTCAGATGAAGTGTGTGTGTGTTTCATTTTTTTAGCCAGGATACTGTATAGGCTGTGTTGAGTAATAATACTGTATACTTGGTCAGTCATTGATAACCACTTACAAAATGCATTTATTTATTAGATGTTGCAAGTTATTTAATGTTAGAAGCATGATTATCTGGTCTTTGATGATCAAGGGAAAATGGTATCACTAAAAGAAGAAAAATAAGCTTAATGAAGATGACATGAAATGAGTGCTATGGACAAATTTGCTTTCACTGCTGTTATATCAAAAATATATCCAATAATCTATAATACTAATTTATGCATATATAAAAAAATGAATGGTGCCACACATGTAAAAAAATAATTTCCAAATAAAGAACTGACTATACATGTATTACAATTCAGTGCATATACACAAAGACTCAGGTTACAGCCAATAGGTCTGCACCTGCAGAATGGAAACTTCACAAGTAGTGAAGCAGTGCTGCAGGTATCTATTTTCCCGTTCCCTTATCTTCCCCTTCCCTCTCAATTTCTAAAATAAATAAATAAATAAATAAATAAATAAATAAATAAAATAATCTAGCACCAGGCCCAAGTTTCTAATCAAGGGAACTTTTATTTTTAATTAATTAGATGATGATGATGATGATGATGATTTTGCAGTCAGGCTTTTGCTGTGGCTTCACAGAGGGAAGTGATGGGGGTGGGAAGATAGTGGCTCTGAATGTGGGGGCTGACAGCTCAAAAAGGAATTCTTTCTCATGAAGTATGGTCTACCAGGGTATCCATCTCCTGGTTCTTCCCTTCCCTCCCCTCCCCCCGCTTCTCTCCCCTTATCTTCCCTTCTCTTCATGATTATCACTGAGGTTTGGAGCCAGCACTACAAATTCTACTATTCATACAGCCATTTTTTCCATTTTATTGGATAGGGCAAAGAGAAAAATTGAGAGGGAAGAAGGAGATAGAGAGGGTGAGAGAAAAATAGACACCTGCAGACCTGTTTCACTGCTTCTGAAGCATTCCCCCTTCAGGTGCGGAGCCAGGGGCAGGAACCTGGATCCTTGTGTGGGTCCCTGCGCTCAGCCTTATGTGTGTTTAACTGGGTGCACCACCACCCGGTCACCTATCTCTCTCTCCTTCCTTCCTTCCTTCCTTTTTTCCTTCCTTCCTTCTTTCCTTCCTTTCTTTTTGCCTTCTCCTTCTCTTTCTTTTTTCTTTTCTTTCCTTTTTTTTTTTTTTTTTAACAAAAGGGCACTTCAAGGATGAACTCAGGGACTCACACACTCACACACATGTATAACACTACCAAGCAATCTCCTAGATCCAGGTTGTTTTTTCATTTGTTTGTTTGTTTGTTCAGAAAAATACAAAAGAAAGGGCCGGACACTGACATACCCAATTGAGTGCACCTGTTAGTGGTAATGCAAGGACCTCAATTCAAACCCCAGTTTCCCACCTGCAGGTAGTAAGCTTCATGAGTGGAAAAGCAGTGTTGTGTCTCTCCTTTTCCCTCTCTAATTCCCCTTCCCATTTCAGTTTCTCTCTGTGCTATCAAAGTATGTAAATATTTTAAAGAATAAAGGTATGAAAGGAGAGAGGGAAGAACAAGAGAGGAGATTTTTATTTTCCTTTATTGGGAGGCATTACTGGCTTACAGTAAACAGTAAAATATAGTAGTTAGTACATGTGTAACATTTCCACATAATACTTTAACATCCCACTTAGGTCCTCTTCCATCACCATGTTCCAGGACCTGAACACTTTCCCCCACCCCCAGAGTCCTTTACTTTGATGCACCATGCTAAATTCAGTGCACATTCTGCTCTGTGGTTTCCCTTTCTATCCTTATTTCTCAACTTCTGTGAGTGAGACCATCCCAAATTAATCCTTCACTTTCTGGCTTATACGACTTAACATGATTCCTTCAAGCCCCATCCAAGATGAGGTGAAGAAGGTGAATTTGCCACTTTTAATAGTTGAGTAGTATTCATATATATATCATCAGCCACTCCTCTGTTTTTGTACACCTAGGTTGCCTCCAAGTTTTGGCTATTGTAAATTGTGCTTCTGTGAGCATAAGCATACACACATCTTTTTGGATGGCTATGTTTGGTTCCTTAGGATATAGTCCCAGGAGAGGAATTGCTGGGGTAGGTACACTTCTAGCCTTCTGAGAGTAGAGAGATTTTAAACCACAGCATAGCTCCACTTTTCCTGATGTTCCCTCAGAGTTGTCTATGGTACTCCCATGTGGTGCACAGACTGAATCTAGGGACTCATACATACTTGGTAGGATGGGCTATTATCTGGCCTCTTAGTTTGTATTTAATAAGGTTCCATGTTAGATATCACTGCCCTGGGGATCACAAGTGGAGAAAAACTGACCTAAAACCATGTAACTCTAGAGATAGTAAAGACACAGCATTTCATGAAACTGAATAAATTAAATATAGTGAGAAGCAAATATTTTAAAGCATAACTAAAACAAGCTGCACACAAGACCTTTAGTGGAAGATAGAGCACTAGGCTATCATGCCTGAGGGCCCAGAAGTATTAGATTCAGTTCGCAGAACCACCACATGTTACAGCTGTTTAATGTTCTGGTCTTCCTCCCTCTCTCTCATAAATATAAATTTTATACCACAATTTTTAAAGTATACAACAATAAAGGCTAATAACTACATTCATCCTTTATTATCATATTTTAAATCATATTTTTAAAACAACAATAATAAAAAGCAATATCAATTTTTCTAAGAAGTGTGATCATGTGGATAAGATTGGTATGCAATCTTGTAATTGTTGGGTAGGCAAGCTACACAAACTTTTCCATTCACAAATTTGCCACTACATATCTGTTACGCATTATTACCCTGTGAGTCATTTAAAGCGGCATATAGTGGAAACTCTCTACCATTTACTTCCTATGCATATAATAATAGCATAGGAGTCATAGAACATTTGCATATCTCAGCATTCTCATTTATAAATGGGGGTAAAAATTCATACTCAAAATATCACTGAATTGAATTAGACAGTAAGTATCTGTGTCTATTTTCAAGTAAGACATGAATAAGCATTATTTAGATATTTTGTTTGAGATATCCATGATATTAGTGCATAAGTAGGTATAATGCTATCTTTTTAATCTTTCTTTGTACCCATAATGGGTTTTAGAAAAGAAATAGGACCCAATAATTCATAAAGACTGCATTGATTCTGCAAAATCTCACAGAAAATAGAAAAAAAATATTCAACTAAAAAATGAGTCATTACTGTTGGAGAGACTTATTTTTTGCAATAAACTTTCATCCGTCAAGTCTGGAGGTCCCAGGTTCAATCCCGGCCTACCAAATATCAGAGTTGACAAAATGGTTTTAAATGGGAAAAAGTTGTTACTTAACCCAATACAAGCATAAAATTATTAATTATCTCAATATCAGATTTCCTATGTGCACTGTAGTTCACTGAATTAGATTCACATATTATACTCAGAATAACCGAAAGTAGAATCTAAAGTTAATGCAGCTCCACTTTACCTAAAATTATAGACAAAAAGCTCAGTGTTAACAGAGGACATGCATTCCAGGGATCAGGCAGCTGCACACCCAGTTAAGTGTACACATTATCATGTACAAGGACCCAGATTCGAGCCCTGCTCCCCACCTCTAGGTGTCTTTCTCTTTCCCTCTTCATCTCCCCCTCCTCTCTCAATTTCTCCTGTCCTATCAAATTAAATAGAAAAAAAAATTATTGAGAGCAGGAGATTTGTAGTGCAGGCACTGACCCTCAAGGATAACCTGGTTGTAATAAAAAAATAAAGAACTATTCCACCAGGCCTAGAGACACAAATCTAGAGACAGCAGAAAGCTAAAGCCACCTTTTGTAGGACATTTTAAACCAAACAATTCTTTACTTCAATCAAAGCTTACCAGAGTCAAGAAAGTTCACTTAGAGGTGACCCAAGTGACCATCTCTTACATATTCCAGGTTCCTACATCTGGTAAAGCTTAAATAATAGTTGTGACAGTGTCTTTGGCTAATTCTCTCTCTCTTTTTTTTTTTTTTTTTTACTGAAAACACTACCTACACCAAAATGACTAACTTCTTTATGTTGCTACATTAAAGTAAAAAAAAAGTCTATTTATAATTGCATCCAATTAATTGTGAAACTATGTTTAATATGATAAACATGCAAATGCATTATTAGGTTATAACCTTGGAAATATATTCTGATTCAAAATCTTATCTATAATAAATTTAAAATTCTAACACAAAACAGAGCTAATGATAATTCCTGGGACATTCTGGGTTAATTTTGCTGCACAGACTTCAGACCATAAACAAAAGGAAATGGAGCAGGGGGCAAACCTAAAGGTTATCATGCAATTACCACTAGTCATTCATTATGAGGATGGAGGTTCCCATGGGCAATAACGAAGTGTTCCCCATCATCAATTTAAACCTTCGTGGATATTTAACACTAATCTGAACTTTTGAAAAAGCTTTCATCTATATTTCAAAGTGATTTTTGAAGAAACACACATGCTTAATTTATTTAATTTGCTTTGATTTAATCATATACTGTATAGAAAAATAATTTAAAAAAAGAAAAATAATTTTGGGACTTGGTTAGGAAGTAAACCACCCTAAGTGAAATTAGAGAATCCTATGAGAAAGGAAAGGTCTCACCCAAGTAATGAGGCTAAACTTAGGTTGACATTCCATACCTGATGAATCTGGACACAGTCTGAAGTGAAGCATGCCGAGGTGGTACTCCTTCTGTTGATTTGGTTGGGGTCAGCAGATACAATATCATTTGGTATGAATTAAGAGATGAATGCAGGAAAATGAACCCCACCCTAGAGGTTCCAGGACTAGGGGGGATTATAGGCTCTATAGAGGAAGCAGGAGGTTCCTGCTGTCTTAGGGTTTAAGAAGGCAATGTCCTTTGACATTATTTATATATAGCTGTGTCTTATAGAGTAACACCACCGGCTGTTTCTGTTCTCCCTGGTCTAAGCTTTTAGGAGACTTTCAAAGACTTAGCTTATGATCTGTGCATTAAAAAGTTTGATGACATTCTCACAAGGGTGAGGTGGTATCTGTCTTTATTTGCATTTCTCCGACAATCAGTGACCTGGAGCTATTTTTCATGTGTTTGTTAGCCTTTTATAGGGAATGTTCTGTTCATATCCTCTGCCCATTTTTGGAGGGGGTCATTTGCTTTTTTGGTGCTAAGTTTGCTGAGCTCTTTGTATATTTTAGTAATTAGTCCCTTGTCTGATGTATGACATGTAAAGATCTCCCATTCTGTGAGAGGTCTCTTTGTTTGGGTGACGGTTTCTTTGGCTGCGCAGAAGCTTTTTCTTTTGAGCAGTAATTATATTTAGCATCTAGTTAAGGTGGTAAAGAGAAGAAATTCTTACATTTGGTGACTTTCTACTCCAACTGGAAAATCAAAGCATTCACAAATACAAAGAACTTCATACAAAGCAATGATTAGTACTGTCTCAGTATACATTACAAATTAAATACTGTGGATCATAAGGATGAAAGGTGTCATCTAAGTACAGTACACTAAAAAAAAAAAAAGAAAGAAAACACTCATTTGGAGAGAGGTGATATCTGAGCCAACCTCCCTCCTTTGACTTTTGCATTATAGCTAATGCCTAGTTCATGCATTAGTAAGAACAGTACTTTATTTTCATGTTTCATGTCTTTTTAAACAATTTCTAGATTTTTCAGTCGATAACCTACACTGTAAAGTGTTTCAGAATTCCTGGACTGAGGCCTAAGTTTATCAAGGTAGCATAAGTAAATACAGTTAGAGTTTGAAGTGCCAGAAATTGAGATTTGAACTTTCACTCTGCCACTTATTATTGAAGTGTCACTGGGTGACTTGTTATTTTGAAGTCATAGATAACTTGACAATTAGGAATAATAATATAACTATTTTTAAATTCCCATGTACATTAACATAGAAAAAATCTGAAGTGACCGGCATATAGTAAATTATCAATAAGTGTGAGGTATTATCTTAGTTACACCTTACACACACACACACACACACACACACACACACACACACACACACACACACACACACACACACTTAGCCTAACAAAGTGGCTGGTCAGTGGTACACCCAGTAGGGTAAACAGGTTAGCATGTTCAAATCAAGCCCCTAGTGCTCATCTGTTGGGGGGGGGGCTTTAGGAGTGGTGAAGCAGTGCTGAAGGCATCTCTATGTCTCTATATCCCTCTCTATCCTCCTCCCCTCTCCATTTCTCTGTCTCTGTCAAATAAAATAAAGGAAAAAAAAGAAATAAATTTTAAAAACAAGGCTCCTGTGAGTAAAGGATACATTATGCAGATACAGAGCCCCAGTGATAATCCTGGTAACAATAAATAAATTATTTAGCCTATCAAATTACTAAGCCATAAATTTAAACCCTTTCATTTCCGGGCATAATTTTTCCCCTAGATTTTTGTCATAGCACATACTTCTTGGCATTCTACAAATTAACCAAATAGTTTGCCTTTCTGTACAATCTCTCCATAATGTTCTATCTCTCTGCCATTAGGCATTACCTTTCATTAACCTTAAATGCCCTCTCATCCCACCTTGTCTTTATCAAATTCAGTTTCTCAGTGGTGAAATAGGAGTGCTACCGTTTTGCAGGATACAATCCAGATCCTCTAACTAGAAAGGGAACCTCATTCCTTTTAATTCTGGGAGTTCATTCTATCTGGACATACACCTTCCACTTTGAAAATTCAGCTCTTTAATGTCAGGGCCTGAGATTACTTTCTCCTTTCAATGACCAGAGTTACCAGAATACTCTCTGCATAGAGCAAGACTGACATCAATACTGAATGAACAGACTTAACAAAAGAAATATAAAGACACACCTTGTTCCTAATGTGGAAACTTCTCAACAAGTTTATTCTTATATGTGCAAGAATATATGTTTGCATTATTTCAAATATGATGTATAGAAGGAAAAAAGCAATAAGTATACTAAAATTATCCAATTATTGAATTTGAAGTCTTCAAAATTTGTGTCAAATCTTGTTATCTCAGTGAAAATATTTTATGGCAAAACATGCAATATATACATATGTATTATTTAAAATTTCAAAGAGCTATGTCTAGCCTCATTATTATTCAACTACAGATTTTTAAAAGAAACTAGCAATGAATAATTGAATCAGTGTTTGACTGAGTGTATCCTCTAATAATTCTCTATAAACAGAGATTTATTCTCATTTTTTGGAGCTGGAAATAATAATAAAGCACGTATCCTTAATAAAACAAATGAAATAGAATTGTGTTCATATTACCAAACAGTACAGAGACCATCTAAACACTCATTTAATTAACCAAGTATTTTTATTCATGTGAGTCTGTCATCTTGCAGCTGTAATTTTCATGTAAAAGATGAAGAAAATCTAGGGTATGCCACAGACATAAAACATGATATTTCATCTTTCTCTTAGAGTTTAAGAAAAGTTAAGAATATTTTTTGCATGGAGATATAACCTAAATTAAGTGAAAAATCACTTTCTTATACTCTCTTTTTGGTAGTAGATTTGACCTTGGAGTGGTGTATCCAAACTCCTGTTTTAAATGCTCAAGGTTTCATGAGTCTCCTTACCAATTATTTTTAAACTAATGAGTGTTTTCTGATTTAATCATTTAACTAACTTCTCTGCCTTGACCATTCTTTAACTGTGGTTCATCCTTTGTTCCCTTCAAGAGACATTAAGACAAATATAGTACATACAGGGTTAGGCTCTGACCTTTACTTCCAGACACAATTGGAGCTGGGGCCTTTTAACTATGATGACTCAGTAAAGCAGACCTGCTGCAAAAAGAGGGGATAAAAGAAAGGTCGAAGAATAATGAAGGAATGGTGCTAGGTGGCCTTTGGAAACCCCAAGGTATATATTGAGCTTTATCACATTTACTCATTTACTATTTAGATTTCTTGCAGAAAGTAATATGAATATAACACTGCACATGTTACTAGATGTGAGCATACAAAACAATCAAATACTTAGGAATAAAGTTGACCAAAGAAGTGAAAGACTTGTATACTGAAAACTATGAGTCGCCACTCAAGGAGATAGAAACTGATACCAAGAAATGGAAAGATATCCCATGCTCATGGATTGGAAGAATAAAAATCATCAAAATGAATATTCTCCCCAGAGCCATATACAAATTTAATGCAATACCCATCAAAGTTCCACCAGGCTTCTTTAAGAGAATAGAACAAACACTACAGTCATTTATCTGGAACCTGAAAACACCTAGAATTGCCAAAACCATCTTAAGGAAAAGAAACAGAAATGGAGGCATCACACTCCCAGACCTTAAACTATATTATAAAGCCATCATCATCAAAACAGCATGGTACTGGAACAAAAATAGGAACACAGACCAGTGGAACAGAACTGAAAGCCCAGAAGTAAATCCCAACACCTATGGGCATCTAATCTTTGATAAGGGGGCCCAAAGGATTAAATGGAAAAAGGAGGCTCTCTTCAATAAATGGTGCTGGGAAAACTGGGTTGAAACATGCAGAAGAATGAAATTGAACCACTTTATCTCACCAGAAACAAAACTCAACTCCAAATGGAACAAAGACCTAGATGTCAGACCAGAAACAATTAAATACTTAGAGGAAAACATTGGTAAAACACTTTCCCACATACACCTCAAGGACATCTTTGATGAATCAAACCCAATTGCAAGGAAGACCAAAGCAGAAACAAACCAATGGGACTACATCAAATTGAAAAGCTTCTGCACATCCAAAGAAACTATTAAACAAATAGAGAGACCCCTCACAGAATGGGAGAAGATCTTCACATGCCATACATCAGACAAGAAACTAATCACCAAAATATATAAAGAGCTCAGCAAACTTAGCCGCAAAAAAGCAAATGACCCCATCCAAAAATGGGCAGAGGAAATGAACAAAACATTCACCACAGAGGAGATCCAAAAGGCTAACAAACATATGAAAAACTGCTCTAGGTCACTGATTGTCAGAGAAATGCAAATTAAGACAACACTAAGATACCACCTCACTCCTGTAAGAATGGCATACATCAAAAAGGACAGCAGCAACAAATGCTGGAGAGGATGTGGGGACAGAGGAACCCTTTTACATTGCTGGTGGGAATGTAATTGGTACAGCCTCTGTGGAGAGCAGTCTGGAAAACTCTCAGAAGGCTAGACATGGACCTTCCATATGACCCAATAATTCCTCTCCTGGGGTTATACCCCAAGGACTCCATAACACCCAACCAAAAAGAGGTGTGTACTCCTATGTTCATAGCAGCACAATTCATAATAGCTAAAACCTGGAAGCAACCCAGGTGCCCAACAACAGATGAGTGGATGAGAAAGCTGTGATATATATACACAATGGAATACTATGCAGCTATCAAGAACAATGAACCCACCTTCTCTGACCCATCTTGGACAGAGCTAGAAGGAATTATGTTAAGTGAACTAAGTCAGAAAGATAAAGATGAGTATGGGATGATCCCACTCATCAACAGAAGCTGACTAAGAAGATCTGAAAGGGAAACTAAAAGCAGGACCTGATCAAATTGTAAGTAGGGCACCAAAGTAAAAACCCAGTGGTGAGGGGTAGACATGCAGCTTCCTGGGCCAGTGGGGGGTGGGAGTGGGCGGGAGGGATGGGTCACAGTCCTTTGGTGGTGGGAATGGTGTTTATGTACACTCCTAGCAAAATGTAGACATATAAATCAGTAGTTAATTAATATGAGAGGGGGAAATCAATTGTATGTCTCAAAGTTTCTCAAAAGACAAACTGAATCTTTTTAATATATAGGCTATGTATTTGATATGCGGACTCTCTCAAAAGCCTAGACCAAGTAGATTAGAAGCTTCCAATAGCACAGCTATATACAAGATACTGGGTACTGTCCAGCAAACCATAACAAAGGGACTTTTCAAAGTTAACCCAATTAACAAATAATGTGATGATAATATTAACTATTGATTGTCTTTTTGAACCCTAAGACAGCAGGAACCTCACATCTTCACTATAGACCCCCTACTTCCCCAGTCCTGGAACCCTTGAATAGGGCCCACTTTCCCGTATGCATCTCCCAATCCAAACCAAATAATATTGCATCTGCCGATCACAACATAACCAAAGCAACGATTGCCACCTCAACATGCTTCACCTCAGACTGTATCCAGAGACTTCACGTGTGGAATGACAACCCTTCAGCTTCATTACTCGGGTGAGACCTTTCCTTTCATAGTACACTCTAATTTCATCTCAGGTAGTTCACTTTCTAACAAAGTCCCATAACCTAGATATACACCAGTTTCTGTGAGAGAGAGCTTATGTGCACACGTATCCATAAACTACTGCAAAATATATACCTGAAAGCAGAAGTACACTAGAGTTTGCAGTGAGTACCTCCCTAACACTTCCTCTCCACTATTCCAAGCTTGGGATCCATGATTGCTCAACAAATTGTTTGGCTTCATATGTTAACTCTCTTTTCAATCACCAGGTTCCAGATGCCACCAGGATGCTGGCTAGGCTTTCCTGGATTGAAGACCCCACCAATGTGTCCTGGAGCTCAGCTTCCCCAGAGACACACCCTACTAGGGAAAGAGAGAGGCAGACTGGGGGTATGGACCGACCAGTCAACACCCATGTTCAGCGGGGAAGCAATTACAGAAGCCAGACCTTCTACCTTCTGCAACCCTCAACGACCCTGGGTCCATGCTCCCAGAGGGATAGAGAATGGGAAAGCTACCATGGGAGGGGGTGGTTATGGGGATTGGGTGGTGGGAATTGTGTGGAGTTTTACCCCTCCTACCTTATGCTTTTGTTCACTAATCCTTTCTTAAATAAAAAATTAAAAAAAAAAAAAAACACAAAGACTGTATCAGCTACTCCACAAAAAAAAAAAAAAAAAAAATTCCTGTAACTCCACAAAAAGCTTGTTATTCCAACTTCCTTAAAATGTCTGGATTTTTCTATGTGTTTATTTATTCTTTTCTTTTTGGTCTACAATTTTCACAGAAGTCTGTACCCTCAAAATATTAAGAATTATTGACACCAAGTAACCAACTATGCGTTAAAATGAAGGCTATACCTATATTTTCCCCAGTCATAAAACCTCTAGGGTAGGGCCTACTTTCCTGTATGCTTCCCTCAATTCATACAAAATGATATTGCATCCGCTGGTCCCAACCTAATCAACACAACGAGTACCACCTCAGCATGCTTCACTTAAGATTGTGTCCAGAGACATCAGGCATGGATGGTCAACCCTTCAGCCTCACTACTCAGGTGAGACCTTTCCTTTCATAGGATTCTCTAATTTCATTCCAGGTGGTTCACTTCCTAATAAAGTCCCAAAATCAGGATATAGACCAGGTCCCATAAGATAGAGCATATGTTCACATGTATCCATAAATTAAGGGAAACATATACCTGAAAGCAAAAGTACACAATGAGTACACAATGCAGTGAGTCAGTATAAAGTTCATAATGAAATAGTGTCTACTTAGACATAGATACCTTCCTCACCTACTTCCTATTATACTTCCCTCACTCACTCCAAAGCTAACCTTATCAAAGCAAGGACTACAAAAGCTGAATAAGGGCAAGAAACTGGCATACTTTAACGATGACTCTTTAGTCACTATCAGACCACCCCATCAGCTGGAGCCCTATTCGGGGAGTCCTGAAATTCTGAAACTGACATGATTGGCCTAGACCTCGAATAAATCACTCTCCTCAATATTACCACTGATCTCTATTAGGAACAACAAAATAGACCCCTTTGTGGGCCCCCCATAGGACCTTGGCATCAACTTGGATCAACAACGGTAGAGAATGTTCCATCCTCTGAAGGGAGGTTGGATGACATACTCTATACTACACCTGAGGAAGATGGGTCGATACTGGGGCAGCTTGGAATGTTCCTACTCATGACCACAGAATGTGAGCTCAGATATACAGGGATGGAGAAGTCACACAGGCTCCTAAGCTGAATATGGGCCCCAAATCAGATCAAATTGATAGGGTTTACAGTCAGCAATATTTATACCCCTTTCCCATATTAGGGAGCTACTCTCTTCCCTGATCCAGCTTTCTGGTCCTTTTTCCAGCCATGACTTCATTTCCCCAGACAATAACTTGGATCCACCTGCATATCAAATTTCAGGCTCAGGGAAAATAAATAAATAAATAAACAAACAAACAAACTAGTATAGCCACAGGCCCTTTGGAACATAACTATGTTTATTAGCTATCTACAAAATGGAGGACCCCCCCCAACTCTTCATCTGAACTATTCCATCCTTTAGGTTCATGATTAGTCAACAACTTATTTGGCTTTGTATGTTGACCCTCTTTTCAACCACCAGGTTCCAGATGCTAGCATGATACCGACCAGATTTCCCTGGGCAGACAACCCCACCAATGTGTCCTGGAGCTCCGCTTCCCCAGATTCCTTCCCCACTAGGGAAAGAGAGAGACAGGCTGGGAGTATGGATTGACCTGTCAACACCCAGGTTCAGTGGGGAAGCAATTACAGAAGCCAGACCTTCCACCTTCTGCATCCCACAATGACCTTGGGTCCACACTCCCAGAGGGTTAAAGAATAGGAAAGCTATTGGGGGGGGGGGGGAAGGGATACAGAGTTCTGGTAGTGGGAACTGTGTAGAGTTGTACCCCTCTTATCCTATGGCTTAGTCAATGTTTCCTTCTTATAAATAAAATTTTTTTAAAAAATACAGTGAACTATGGTGAGCATGGAGTACAACATAGCCTCTGAGCATAATCATCTCATAACTGCAAGTTAGTATCCTCTGGCCATCTTCACACATTCCTCCGACCCACTTCCCTGGGGACCATCAATCTCCTTTTTGTTTCTGTGAGTTCAATGTTTGTAATCGACATACAATTGAGATCAGATTTATATACTTAAACTTACTGTAATTACCTTAATGCCCTTGAGGTTTATCCATGTTTTCACAAATGTCAGGGTCTCTCTTTCATGGCAACAATACTCTATAGATCCAGCTCATTTTCTTTATGAATTTGTTGATGTACACTTCAGATGATGGTCTATAGTTTATGTACTCATCATCATATTACCTATTCTGAGCAACTAAATCGTATTCCATTATGTATATATACCACAGCTTATTCACTTACCTGCCATTGGACATCTGGGTTGCTCTACTTATCTTTAATTGTATTATTTGTTTTGTTTGATTTGCTATTGAGTTGAATGAATTATGATTTTTATGTTAATCCTTATAAAGTTTACTGCTTGTATGTATGTATGTGTGTGTATATATATACATATATATATATATATATATATATATATATATATATGGCTAGAAGAATGTAATTTCTTAATATGTATTATACTAGAAGTATGTGTGAGCAGGTGTTCACATATGTGCATGCTAGTTTAGGTATATTAGATAGTCATATGAAAAGCAAATGTCCTAGGACCTGAGAAACAAAAGTCATGTACATTTGCAAATGTGCTTTTCTGACTCATTTTCAAAAATGTGAGTTTTTTCTCTTCTTTCAATAGGTTCTCATTCACTCTCCAATCTCTACATAAGGCTTAAAGAATAATGTTTCAAAATAAAAGTTTCAATTTTCAATAAATTTTAACAGAAAATTAAAAACATCCCCAGCGTGACTGTATTTTATGAAGCTTGGCTTTTAGATTAAATGCCATTAAATATCTGGTTGACATGATTTAGAAAGATAAATAACGTATTTATTAGCTCATACTTCCATCCACAGGAGGCATAGCAAAGTGAGATGGAATAACTCATCAGTGTTGATGTGCTAAGCAAATATCTGGTTCTCACTTTATAGAATACAAGGCATCGTAATTACTGAGTGACAGCCGCCTTGACTACTCTTGATACTAAAGATATTACATTCCTCTTGTATTTGCCTTCTTAATTTTACTTCTAGTCAGCATGATTTCATGTGGGAATTTCAGCAGAAAAAAAAAACTGAAGACAGAATGAATAAGATAGAATCCTTAAAAAGCTGTATTTAGGGCAAGAATTCTCAGGTTTAGTATGGAGCTGTTTTAAATGTGTGTTTTCTGCTGATGTGTGGTTTTTGCATTAGTAGCTGAGAGAAGAATCAAGCCTTTCCCACATTCAGAATTGTTTAGTAAGCAGGGATATTTTGTGCTGCATGTTAATATAATGTATGACACCACTGTCTGATTTAGGCAAGTGTTCGAAAGAGATGAATAAGGAACTGCTTTCTAGGTAACAGTCTTTGGGTTGTCTGTTGAAAATAGTGTAAAAGTAGAACATAGACTGAGTTTGGTGAATTGCACCAAAGTAAAGGACTTGAGCAGCAGGTGGGACTTTCAAGTCCTGAGGCACAATGGTGGAGGAAGTCCTAGGCTGGGAGGTGAGGGTGTTTAGCAGAAAAATGAAATTTTGTACATGTACCAACAACTATATATACTGTAAACTATTAATCCCCTCATTAAAAAAAAAAAGAAAATAGTGTAAAGTTCATATTGCTAGAATCTAATCTATTTAATTCTTTTAATATTTTATTTATTTTTGGATAGATACAGAGAAAAATTGAGAGGGATGGGAGAAACAGACAGAGAGAGAGAGAGAGAGATGTTCAGTGCTGTTTCACCACTCAAGAAACTTCCCCCACTGCAGGTCCTTGTGCACCTGACAGTGCACAAGGTATTCTTTTGAGCCAAAATATTAACCAGGAAAGAAGCACAATGCAAAGGACAACTGCAATTTAGTGTATTACAAAATTCAATTAATTATAAGGATTGTTTTCACTACAGGTAAGAATAATGAAAGCTTGTTTTTAAATTAAGTGGTCCAGGAGATGGAACAGCGGATAGGACACGTCTCAAGCATGAGGTCCTGAGTTCTGTCCCCAACAGCACATGTACCAGTAATGCCTGGTTCTTTCTCTCTATCCTCCTATCTTTCTCCATTAATAAGAAAATGGAACGTATAAAATAAATAAATTACTCAAAGAAGGAACTGACCAGGTCGCGATGCACTTACTTGTGCACACACATTACCACCATGCAAGGACCCAGGTTCAAGCCCCAGATCCCCACCTGCAGGAGTGAAGTTTCACAAGCCGTAAAATAGTGCTGTAGGTGTCTCTCTTTCTCTATTCCTCTCTATCTCCCACTCCTTTCTCAATTTCTCTCTGACCTATTAAATAAAAATAAGTATATAATTTAAAAAATAATAAACTACTCAGTGAAAAAGTTCTGATAAAGAATTTGTATCATTAAGTTGATTGTTTTCTTTAATGTAGGCAACAGTTGATCGCCACTCTAATCACAAATGTTTCCTTAGGGGTCAGAGAGATAGTTGGCCTGGGAGGGTACCTGATTTGCCCTGTGTGAGATTCAAGTTCAAACTCCCAACATACGATATCTGGGTACTGGGTGCTATGTTATCTTTTTCTTTCTCTCTTTTTCACTCTCCATCCCTCCTTCTCTTTTTCCTCCCTGCAAAACTTGCCTAGAAAGGTGAAGATCCGATGGCAAAAAAAAAAAAATTGGCCTTAAATCAATATTGTATTGTATCACAAATTCATAAATGCATATTTATAGTTATTTTTTCATCTGTATTATATACCAGCTTTATTTTTTTAAAAAACTGTTATAAAAATAGCTCTACAGGAGTTGGGCGGTAGCACAGCTGGTTAAGGGCACTTGGCGCAAAGCACAAGGATCCACATAAAGATCCCGGTTTGAGCCTCCAGCTCCCCACCTGCAGGGGAGTCGCTTCACAAGCTGTGAAGCAGGTCTGCAGGTGTCTACCTTTCTCTCCCCTTCTCTGTCTTCCCCTCCTCTCTCCATTTCTCTCTGTCCTATCCAACAATGACTACAACAATAACAACAACAATAATTACAACAGTAAAACAAGGACAACAAAAGAGAATAAGTAAATAAATATTAAAAAATAGCTATATATCAGGAAAAGTAAAATATAGTATTATTTTGAAATTTTACCAAAAAAAAAAAACACAACATATTATTTACAGAATCTTAAATCTGCAAAAACTACATGGGAGTCTGAATATAAAAAATTGCATTAAACCCTAGAAGTAAGCTTCTGAAAACTATATGGACATGAATAAACTCACATCATAAAAAACAGATTAAATTTCCCTTTTGGCACATCATTTCTTCATCAGATATATCTCATTGTTACTCTGATAATGATAGTTTTTAACTAACATGTACTGAGCACTTCTTATATATCATTCTCTTAACTATATACATTAGCTTATTCTAACCATTTCAATATGCTGTACATTTTGACATGAGCAAAACAAGGCACAGGTTATATAACCTGTCAAAAGTTGCAAAACTGACAAAAGACAGACAAGGTTTGCTTTTTTTTTTTTTCCCCTTTCATTTTTTATTGTGTGGTTAATAGTAGGTTAGAAGACTCTAAGATTATAGAATATAGTTCCACACCACATCCACCACCAAAGTTTTGTGTCCCTACCCCAAAAATAACCACCATAGTTCTCACAAAGTCTTAGAAAAACAGTTTGCTTACTTCTGGTTTTTATTTTATTTCGGCAAATTCATGTATATAAGTTCTATAGACTCTACTTATGAGTTGAACTATTCTGCAGTTTTTCTTTCATCTCTTTACTTATTTTGCTATGCATAATCACCACCAGTTCCAATCATTTTGTCCCAAACATCATCTTTTTTATTAGAGTAGTACTCAATGGAGAATATATCCCATAACTTCCTTAGCCAGTCATCTGCAGATGGGTATTTAGGCTGCTTCCATTCTTTGGCTAGTGTGAATAATGCAGCTATGAACATAGATGTGCATGCTTTCTTCAAATTAGTGTTTGCATGCCCTTTGAATAAATGCCTAAGAGTTGTGTTGCTTAATCAACAATAAGTCACCTCTAGAGCAGAAGAGGAAACTACTTAAAAACAGTTCATTGAATCCAGCAGAGCTATTATTTTATTTTTATTTTTATTTATAAAAATGGAAATATGGACAAGAATATAGGACAAGAGGGAGCTATTCTTAGGCTGGTCCTTGCTCTTTGTGCCACATGCACTTAACCCGCTGTGCTACTGCCCGATTCCCTAGAGGGAGCTATTCTAACCAAGTGCTCCTCGTCCTCCTCTTCCTCAGCCTCTTCCTCTTCATTAAAGATTGTGGGTGAGAACAATAGAAAACAGAACTGAATGGTTGCCCTTGCACAGCGGTCAGGAATGGAAACTGTTCTTTTAATTATGCCGAGAAGAGAGCTGAGCTACCTTCGCAGTTGGGAGTATGGCTGGGGAAAAAAAAGTGTAACATGGACCCCTCCTGCTGGGTGTACAGTAAACATTCTTCCTTTGGTAGCACCAAGAAACACAGCAATATATCAGTTTTGTACATACTATATACAAACTATACATAGATATATATCATTGCAGTCCCCCTCTAGACCATATCTTGTAAGCAAAAGAGAATTCTATCACTACAGATACAAGGTCAACAGCATATAAGCAACAGAATCTGTCGCTCTCTCCCTCTTCTTATCTGAACAAGTCTGCTCCAAGTAGTAAAGCCTCAACAATGAGAAAAATAAAATAAAATAAAATATTTTCAAAATAATAATAGTCAAGCTGACTCTTAGATTGTGAAAACTATAGTAGATATTGCAGAAATATTGAGGTAGTAAAGCATGGGTAACTACTGGAATTTTATTTGATGTGAAACTATATCCATAAATCCTTATATATTGTAAACCAATGTTAAATCAATAACAATAATTTTAAAAGACTAGGAAGAATCTCTTTAAAAAAAAAACAAGGTGAGCAATTGTCATATACTCTGAAGAGAACATCTTACACATTCTTTCTTTTCAGGGACACTATGTTGGTGGCAGAAACTCAGTTTTGGTCCAAGTAGACTGGTTACATTTAGTGTTTAATGAAAATTCTAGAACTAACAGGAGAGGTAAAATGAAATCCACCTTTTCTAAGTAGAATGAGTCTACAAGAACAATATAAGAACAGCCAGTCATTTGAGATATGTCTTAAGTAATTATTACAGTCCACCAAATAATGGTTAACTCATTTGTAAATCATAAAATATTAGGCTAGTGAAATAACTCATTTGGATAATTTATTGCTTTCCCATGTGTGTGACCCAGATTCTAGCCTGGTCCCCACTGCACTGATAGACGCTTCAGTGATAGATATAGTCTCTTTCACTATCTCTCTGTTTCTCTGTCTCTGTAACAAGAAAAAAAAATATATCTTAGTACTTAAATCACCTTAACAATAATCAAAAATCTTCAAGTCATAACAATAATAAATATCTGTATAATCAAGGGAATATTGTGTAATGATCCTATAACAGATTACTCTGTGACTCCCAATCTCCTATGTTCCCATAGTTCTCTGCCTTGAACATCACATTTGATGTAAAAAAAAATTCAGAATCATATAACACTTTAAGGGATAATGTTGATAAGCACTTGGTTCAAGCATTTCATTTTTGTTCTACTAAAATTATGCTTACATTTTCTTTGACAAAATTTTTAGTAATCAAAAGAGTAGGCTGTCATTTTTAGGTATTTCAGATGAAATATTTTTATCTAGTGGAACATTTCATTTTCCTTATGGGCATTACTCAATTGAAAGATAGTACTGTAAAACATCACATTCTATCTCACCAAAATGTTTTCTGTGAAAACCATGCATTACAGAAAACATTACATATTTTAGAAATGACCAGTTTTAATCAAGTTTCAGTGTGCAGTGTATCTAATCTATCTCAATGTAATAGCACATTGGTTTAAAAACATAAAGAAATCACAAATACATCTACATTTTGATTGCAGATCACACTAATAAGAATAATAATTTAATGTTATCAATTCAAGTGGCTTCTCAAAGATAGACCTAATGTTATTGAGTTAACATTTCCAGCTCAATAACATGTACCTATACACAATTTCCTTAGTACTTCTGAGGAATAAAGTGTACAAATATCTCTGTGTGACAGACAAAACTAATGACCAAAATGAACATTCTGGTCACATATAAAGCTGATCATGCAGCAACTTCATGTCAACTATTGAAATGATTGAAGATTTTTCTAGGGCCATAATATTCTAAATGTGTAAAGGTAAAATTAAGCACAAAGATTATGAATATCTCAAGTGTTCAAAACATATTTAAAAGGCATCCAGAAGAGAGTATTTAATATAGAAGGGAATCATTTACATTTAAAAAAAACATTCTCAGTGAAGTTATAATGGAATATTTTTAAGTATAAATATTCCACAAAAATATTTTCTACTATAACTTAATTTTGTCATTGTAAAATTTTTATAACTCTTTAAATGATGCAAATTGTTATCCTTACATTAGTTTTAAAATAGAATGGCAAAGTTCCTATGGGTATAAAGAACTGACAGTTATCAAAGAAACTCACAATTCAAAAGAGTGCCTTTTCTAGAGCCATACCACCTCAAATATGCCCAGTCTCATCTGATCTCAGAAACTAAGCAGGGTCAGGCCTGGTTCTTCCTCGGATGGGATGCTCTAAGGTCTCCTATTATGTTAGGCTGGGTGAGGGTGAGGGTGTGTATTGTATTGCATCAAAGCAAAAAAAATTCCAGGGAAGAAGGGTAAAGGGTGAGAGGGATGGCACAGAGAGAACATTGTATTTCTGGTGCATGATGGTGGAAAAGGACTGAAATTGGGGGTGAAACTTTCTGTAGACACCTATCATAGGGAGCTAAGAAATTCTACCCATGTGTCAACAGCTGTACAGTAAACCATTAAAACCCCAATAAAATGATAAAATAATAAAACAAACAGTAAATGAAGAAAAGAGTGCTATTGTGTAGCAATGATAGTTCCAGTACATTATTCACTATCATGCAAGGCATAGACTCTGCAAAGTCACCCCTTGTGACTTTTTTTTTTAATTTATTTCTTTATTGGGGAATTAATGTTTTACATTCAACAGTAAATACAATAGTTTGTACATGCATAACATTCCCCAGTTTCCCATTTAACAATACAACCCCCACTATGTCATTTATCATCCTTCATGGACCTGTATTCTCCCCACCCACCTACCCACCCCAGAGTCTTTTACTTGGGTGCAATATGCCAATTCCATTTCAAGTTTTACTTGTGTTTTCTTTTCCCTTGTGACTTCTAACAAGAACATCTTCTTTCCAGTACAGAAAAGGATACACACAGGAGAGGAATACTGGTAAGATTTATAGGCAGTCTGTGAGGGCTATTCCAGATGGATTCCAGATGAAACAATCCAAAAAAAAAAAAAAGTGAGTCTTGAATCATGGATGTGAAGTGAGCTGTGGATAGGCTTCCTATGTTGTTCTTGAAAGAACGTTAGTCACTTCACTGTCATTGCCAAGTACATTTTTTGTAATGGCCATTCCCTACCACAAAGGGGATACTTCTAGCATTTTCAAAAGTGACTGCATATTGCCTTTAAAAAGGATTTTTTTTTTCATTTTGTTTAGGTATAGGAAATATGTTAATGAAAATAAATTAGTAAATTTTCCAACTCTGTAAAAAAAAAAAAAAGAATTTTTGTTTAAACTGGAAATTTGGACATCACAGAGCCCAAGAAAACAAAAGCTGGCTCCGAGATATTGACAATTTAAAACTCTTCCTTGGTTTTTACTGTGAAGAATTTTTCTCTTCTAACATACACATACAAACTCCAAAGATTAGAAAATACAAATCAAAATGTATTCTTCATAGTTAATAATCTCTGGAGAATTTATTCACCTGTAGATCTACCATTGTAAAAGGAAGACAATGGTAGCTGGGGTAGTAGCACAACTGGTAGAACAATGGCTCTGCATGCCAATGATTCAGGTTCCGTCTCCATGTAATGGCATGTACCAGACTTGTGTTCTATCTTGTCTCCCTCAATTTTTGTCTAATGTAAAATGTGCTCTTTCTCAAGTGTAATATTTAATAACTTTTTTCAAAGCAAGTCAGCTTGAAACTCCCTGTACCGTATGTTAGAAAATTAGAGGGGGGCTGGAAAGACTGCATCATGATTATACAAAAAGACTTTCAGGACTGAGGCACTAAAGATCTAAAGTAGTAGATAGAAGAGATTAATACATGGTAGGAACAGAAGTCAATTTAAAGCACCTTTCTGAGTTATGGAGGCAGAAAAAGGCAGTCAGGTGGAGTGTGAATTAACTTCTAGGACAGGAACTGTTCTTTGTAACTTTCTTTTAGGTCCAGCTGTGGCCTGATGAATAAGAGAAAGGCTGGGATTATGGATCGACCTATCAACAGCCATGTTCAGCAGGGAAGCAATTACAGAAGTCAGACATTCCATCTTCTGCATCCCACAATGACCTTGGGTCCATACTCCCTGAGGGTTAAAGAACAGGGAAGCTATCAGGGGAGGGGTTGGGATACAGAGTTCTGGTGGTAGGAACTGTGTAGAATTATACCCCTCTTATCCTATGGTCTTGTCAGTGTTTCCATTTTATAAATAAAAATTTAAAAAATATCTATTATTAATAAATGAGAGGTTACACTGTTGTATCATTTAAAAAATGCAAGGAAAAAATAGTGGCAATTTTTCAGAAATTATAATTAAAGGTAAGCATATCATGTCCACAACCTGAAGAAGAAATCCTACTCTTTACAGAGAACTACTGCTCTTTCTGAGTCCTGGGGCATTATTTCTATTTCAACATCCCTATATCAAAAGGGACCTTTGACTTGGGCTGACTCAGAAATAGAAGTCATAATCCACGAACTAAAACATGAGCATCTCCTTTCCCCAGTCAGATAGTTCTCTTGAGTAGCATTTTTCTAAATAATGGCCTTCAGCAGAAACAATAAACACTGCCTGTATATGTGAAACCCTCCACTACTGAGTCTGAGCCAGAAGATCCCTGAAAACAGGAAGTAAAGGTGTTGGCATAAAGAAAGCATTCTCTCTGTCCAACATGGTATGTTTCTCATATACCAATGCAAAACGATTTAGCTAGGAAGCACATTTAAAGATATTTTTGTTTGTAAGTAGCACTAAAATTTTTAAATAACTTATTCTTATAATTTTTCATTTATTTTATTTGGGTAACATCTGAAAATATTAGTAGCTAGGTATCTAAATCAATATTTTTCTTTGTAACCCACTTCCCTTCCTATTATTAGCTGCTTCTAATTCACCACTATTCAACAACTCTTTGGACAGAAGGAATGCCTTTCCCATTTTAAATTTAAATTATTGTTTCCTAATGTCTTGATGAAAGTATATATTTTAGTGTCCATACCCCCCTCCTTTCTTTTTTTTTTGCACATATAACTGGCAATTTTTTTTTAATTTTTATTTATAAAATGGAAATATTGACAAGACTAAAGAAAAAGAGGGAACCCCTCCTTTCTAGTATGCATTTTCATGATCCAACTTCAGAAATTATGTTCAGTCATTCCCTAATCAAAGCCTTGTAATACTTTATAAAGTTTTACTATACAGAGCATACTGCATGAACTAAATTTTAATAGAATGAGTATAAGTATCAAGTCAATCTTAGTTTTAAGATCCTAATATAATTTCAACATATAGGAGATTCTTTAAATAATCATTCTTAATGTAATGATACTTTAATACATACATACATATAATGAGAAGATGAAAAGTTACAGAGTTTCCATATCCTTATTTTAAAAAATAAGCAAAGAAAGTTAAGTATGATTCTGACACTAACTTTATTTGAAATCACATAATCAAAAATGATCATTCTCATTTTTTCTTGAGATCAACTACCTTTTGGGAGGAGCATTCTGAAGGGAGTTCAATTATTTTTTTAGAGAAATAAGAAAATCAACATTAACCAGATTCATATAACACATATTAAAGGTCGGTTGATAAAGGCTCCTGATGTTGGGAAAATTGGGTTGACATATACATTAGAATGAAACTGAACCACTACATTTCACCACACACAAAAGTAAACTCCAAACTGATCAAGGACTTATGTATTAGACCAAAAACTATAAAATCCTAAGAGGAAAATATTGGCAAAACTAGAACTCTTTTCCATCTAAGTTGCCCCACCCTCCACCCCCACCCCAGAGCACTGTGCAGCTCTAGCTTAAGATGGCTCAAAAGAGAACCTGGGACTTTGGAGCCTTAGGCATGAGACTCTCTTTTGCATAACCATTATGCTATCTCCCTGCCCCCATCTAAGTCTTATAGGCATCTTCAGTGACTCAAATCCAATCTCAAGGAAGACTAAAACAAAAATAAACCAAACTCATAAAAATAAAAAGCTTCTATACAGCAAAAGTACCAACACCCAGAGACTTCTTACAGAGTGGGAGAAAATCTTTACTTGCCATACATATGACAAGATGGTAATAACCAAAATACGTAAAGAGTTCACCAAAGTCAGCAACAAAAAAACAAATGACCGACCGGCGTAAGGATCCCAGTTCAAGCCCCCGGCTCCCCACCTGCAGGGGAGTCGCTTCACAGGCGGTGAAGCAGGTCTGCAAGGTGTCTATCTTTCTCTCCCCTCTCTCTCTCTGTCTTCCCCTCCTCTCTCCATTTCTCTCTGTCCTATCCAACAATAAAGCAACGTCAACAATGACAATAATAACAGCAACGAGGCTGCAACAACTAGGGCAACAAAAAGGGGGGAAAATGGCCTCCAGGAGCGGTGGATTCATGGTGCAGGCACCGAGCCCAGCAATAACCCTGGAGGAAAAAAAAATGCATCTTTAAAAAAAAAAAATGACCCCATCCAAAAGTGAAGAGAGGATATAAACAGAATATTCAGCAGAGATCCAAAAAAAAAATACAGAAAATAAAAATGTTCCAACAGTCACTGATTGACAGAGAAATGCAAATAAAGACGGCAATAAGATACCACTTCACTCCTGTGAGAACGTCATACATCAGAAACAATACTAACAACAAATGAAAATGCTGCAGGGAGGGGGCAAAGGAGCCCTCCTGCACTGCTTGTGGGAACGTAAATTGTTTTAATCCCTATGGAGTGCAGTCTGATGAACTCTCAGAAGGCTAAAAGTGGAACTGTCCTGTGACCTGATAATTTCTCTTCTAGGGATCTAGCTTAAGAATCAAACAAGGGAGGAGTTAGGAAGATGGCGGCCTGAGAAGTCACTAACAGCGAGTGCTCTGATCGCATCGTCGGCAATGGTAGGATTTTCTGCCTTTAGCAGGCCAGTCAATAAGGAGGGACACCAAAGAAGTGTTTACAATTTAATTTGGGTTAAGAATTAGAGTAAAGGTGACACGGACTAGCGGGGCGCCAGAATTCCCAGGCGGCGCAGGGCATTGTCCTCCGCCAGCCCAGGAAGGCGGCTCCTCCGCCGGTTGCAGAGCGCGGCAGGCAGAGGACCCGGAGAGAGCACTTTAGCTCGGGGGGCTTCCTCTTCGGAGTCTCCAGGGTCCACCGCGAACCTGAGGGCGGATCCAAAGACTTCTTGAGTATAGCTCTCATTGGATCAAAGGACTTGGAGCTAGTTTTCATTTTTGATAAATCCTTTAAAAAAGTCTGGAGGGGGGGGTTTCCCGGAAGATGGCGGACTGAGAAGCGGCTAGCCTTTGAGCTCCGGACACATCTCGTGTAAACAATAGGATTTTCTGCCTTTAGCAGGCCAGCCAATAAGGGGCCATAGCGGTGACACCAAGGGAGTGTCTACAACTTAATTTGGGTTAAGAATTAGAGTAGGGGAAAAAAAATCTTTTTTCTTCCTTTTAATTTTCAAGCATATATCCTTCCCGCTGCCCCCTCCCCCCCCATAAGCAGTGCCTGGAACCAGCTACTAGCAGGATACCCCATACCACCAAACAGGGTGTTGTTTTTTTTTTTTTTCTCTTTTTTTTTTTTTAAATTCACTGATACACATTTGGGAAGTTCCTCGCACTGCTCTTTAATTACAACTCTTCTTCTTATCTTTCTTATCTTCTCCCTTTTCTCTCTCTTATCTCTATCTCTTTTTTTTTTTTAATCTTGTCATACACTTCTTTCTTCTTTGCCTTTCTGAATTTGTGAATTACTTTGGGGAAGAAATCTGACCCAGAGTGGACTCTCTATGTGTGTAACTCTGCTCTAGTTCCCTTTACACTCTTGTTACCCCTAGAATATACAGAGGATAGTAGATTTGCATAACTGTCTATTCTTGCTATCCTCTCTTTCTTTTCTCTTTCTTCACTGGGATTTGGTTACTATTTTTTCACAGACTGGAGAAATTGTTTGGCTAACTGGTAACGATTAAACTCCTTCAATACTTACTTCAGTTGCTACTGTAATTCCGGAGGTTGGTGAGTGCAATTGTCATAAAGGTATTTAGTACAGTGTTACTTGTGCTCAAAACACAACAACTGAGGAACAACAGAGCATAAAAAAAAAAGAGAGAAACACATAAATAAAAAAAAATGGGTAGATTAAAAACAAATAAAACTGCTACCCCAATGAATGAAGACAAGAGCCCAGAAGAAACCACAA